>NC_137053.1:48679730-48692421 GCF_032717465.1 Coenobita brevimanus | reverse complement strand
AGGAAGTTTACTAAGGGAGACTGTGGACAGAGCTTACGCGGATGAAAATAAGTCAGTACAGACTGGTTGTATGTTCTGTCATGCATGCCTGATATTTACTTGTTTACTCATTAGGAAATGTGCCTTTTGAATTCTTCATCATTGTGATCATGTTCATTTAGTAGTATTTTGTTCATAAAGGCTCTTTATTTTTGGACGGTTTGTGAATGTGCGGTGATACCTGTCCAAACAAACATCAGGGAGTGAGGACAGTCGCAACTATTTATGCAGTATTGTTCTTGTTACTAGTATTTCTGATTGATTTTTGCAACAAGAAGATAATCTTCGGTGTGGGGAAGACCTTGTACATAGTCCAAACCTGAATCCTGACCTTTGACCTGACAAAAACAAAGTCACTTGTTTAATTAGAGAAACAACCCCTCCTTGCATCAGTTTCCTGTCAGCCAGTAGAGTGCCCAGCTCTTCATATCCTGCAGTGAACACTTCCACAATTTTTAAAAATTTTATCACCACTACAATATTTAGCACACACACACACACACACACACACACACACACACACACACACACACACACACACACACACACACACACACACACACACTGCATGTTACATGATGTTGTTTCCATCTATTGTCTGTTGTCTTTGGACTGTAATACATTCTGTAATGAGAAGACCAATTCTTAGTGCTACTTGAGGTTTGGAATTAGTAAATGCTATATCATATGCAACAATGCAGAAAGTTATGTGGAATATGGAAGTACTTCTATGTCATATATGGCAATAGAGTGTATTGTATTAGATAAGTAAAGGCTCTGTTTCATATCATTGTACTTTTTGTTACATATGCGAAAGGTCCATATTATTGTCTTTGAAAAACAATCTGGAAATTGCCAATTCAGAATGTTATATGAATAATGTAGGCCATGTTATTGTTTTGTTTGTCTCTTAAACACATTTTGGAGAGGTCCATCCTGTGGGACGCGCCCAGGTCAGTACTGTAATATCCTATGCCTCTCCAGCATGGATTCCTATCCTCTCCAACACTCACAACAACACCGTACAAACCATACAAAACACTGCCTTGCGAGTTGCCACTGGTTGCACCAAAACCACCCCACATGGCTCACCTACGCTTTGAAACTAACGTCTTACCAGTTAGAGATTCTCTTGACATGAGAGGTACCAAGTTCTATGCAACAGCCAGTGAATATCTTGCAGACACCTTCCATTTCTCCCATCTGCTCCAAATCATATTTATCCAATCGCTCTCCACTTCTCTCCTTTATTCTGCCATTTTTCCATCCTCTTGCACCCTTTCTGCCCTCCTTGTATGTATGTGTTATTATTATACTATACACTTCAGAGTCAGTGTTAGTTATAAGTATATTACCAACAAACTAATATATTTTATTTATTATAATTTGTAGCAACCGTGGCTCAGTGGGATAAAGTGCTCCTCTCTAGCCGAAGGGTCGGAGGTTCAATTCGACCCAAGGGTCATTGGTAGACATCAGGAAGGGCAACTGGTCATAAAGTGCTACACGCTCCAAACCTAAGTGCTCTACCCAGGGGCAACACCATAGCCCTTATCAACAAAACGGGACAGTGGAGAAAAAAAATACGCTTGCAAATTATTTTAATTTAAGCTGAAATTACCTTTAGAATAACACTAACTGCTCCCCCTTACCCCCAGCTAATCCTGATCCCAAAAGGACCCCCAGTGGAAATACACCGCAGAGGCCTTATTGGGTTATCCTTGGTTGGTTTCAAGCATGACTGGTACTTATAAACACTTGTTCGTTGTTTAACGTGCCACTTTGTCTAAATCCTAAACCGATTATTATTATTATTATTATTATTATTATTATTATTATTATTATTATTGTTATTATTATTATTATTATTATTATTATTATTATTATTATTATTATCATTATTATTATTGTTATTATTATTATTAATGTTATTATTATTATTATTATTATTATTATTATTATTATTATTATTATTATTATCATTATTATTATTATTATTATCATTATTATTCATCCGGACCTCCTTTCCCACCCTTGGGCAGGTGAGGAGTAGCAATGTCCAGACAGCCCAAATTTGCCTAATCCATGGGCCACACTTCCATTTGCTCACCATTCAAGCCTCCGGAATCCTGGCTCTATCTGATACGCCAAAAACATTCAGCACATTTTGTAGCTTCATATAAACATATCCGATAGAGTCAGTCCGGACTCTTCTCAAGTTTGAAAAAGGGTGCCAAATCCCTGATCATGCGCTTCTTCTCACAATATTCATCCAGCAGCTCGATCTCCTGGCAGTTCCCTAGCCTCACCGACTTCCAAACCTCTCTTCCTCACACACATCCACCATATTCCACCACCTTCTTGGCCTACCTCGCCTCCTTCCTCCTTCAAATTCGCTCAGATATACATTTTCCACCACTCTTTTATTATCCATTCTCTCCAGATGACCATACCATCTCAGTACACTCTCTTCGATTCTGGTGTCCAGAGACTTCCTCACTCCACATCTTTCACGAGTCTCATTATTTTGTATTCTATCCACTCTCTGTATTCCACATACATTCCTCAGCAGTCCCATCTCCACAGCTCTCATTCTTGACTTTTCATTTTCATGCCACATCATAGTCTTACATCCATATGTTAAAAATGGCACTAACACTTCTTCATGTAAGCCGCATGCAGCTGCAGCCCTCAAGCCTCTGTTTCTTAACAAGGCCTTCATTGCACCATCTGCTTTTCTTCTTTGTGTCACACTACTTTCAACTTCTTTTGCATATTTTCCTCTCTTTTATATCACTGTAACCAGGTATCTGAACTCTCTCACCAGTTCCAGTCTCTCTCCATTCACTGTAAAATCACACTGGGAGTCACCTCCTCTCTCAGTATCCATTACGCTACTCATTTCTACATTTACTCTCGAGGCACGACGCTCACAGACATCAGCAGAACTCTGCACTAGTCTACCAAGTTCTTGTACGGTATTTGCAAGTGGCACTGCATCATCAGCACACAACAAACATGAGATATCCCATCCATCACCATTCATTAACAATACCATCCATGTCTCCATTACTCTTGTTTTTACTTCTCGTCACGCCATTCATATATATACTGAACAACCATGGGGACATCACACAACCTTGTCGCACGCCCATATCGACCGTGAACCATTCACTTAGATGCCCATTAACCTTTACACATGCTCCTTACCATCATAAAAACTCTTGACAACACCTAGCAGCCTACCATCTACACCGAACATGCTCAAAACCCTGGACAATCCTTCTCTGTATACTTTGTCGTATGCTTTGTCGAGATCCGTGAATGCCGTAAAAGGCTTATACAGTAGTCCTACTCACAAGCCATCTCCACTATCAGTCTCACTGCAAATGTTTGATCCACACATCCTTTACCACTCCTAAAGCCACCCTGTTCATCACTTACTAGGACTTCTGATATCTCTCTTACTTTCTTTGTAATAATTCTTCCATATACCTTCCCTGCCATACTCAATAAACATATGCCACGATAATTCTTGCACCCACTTCGCTCACCTTTATATTTTTACTGGGGTACAATCACAGCCTTTTTCCACTCTGCTGGCACAGGTTCACTCATCCATGCCTTCTTACATATCTCCAACAAGCACTTAATTCCGCTCTCTCCACGATACTTAATCATCTCTGCATACACCTCATCAACCCCAGCTGCCTTTCCATTTTTCAGCTGCTTCACAGCACTCTTCACCTGTGCGATTGACAAGTTTCCTGGCACTGCATTCCTTCTCTGCGTACCCCCCAAACCAATCATGTTTACAGTGGCTCTGCTCTCTATTCCCATTTATCAGGCTTTCAGAATATTCTTTCCATCTGCTCCTTACTTCATCCCCATGGGTTAATAATAATCACTTACATCCTTCACAACTCTTTCACTGTTCAGTTCTTCATTTCTGCACCTCTTTCCAGAATAACTCTATATTTTCAGAGTAGTTTGCTTTCATTTTCCTTCCTAGATCACCATTTACCAATTTTTCCTCTTCAATAGTCTCTTTACGTGCTTCTTGCTCTCAATCTATTCAGTTCTTATTTCAACTGAACCCCTGTCCTGTAACCACTTTAGCCACTTCTTCCTCTTTTCCTCCACTGCTCTCTTAACCTATTCATCCCACCATAATAATTAATAATGATATTATTATTTTTATTATTATTATTATTAAGACGTGACATGACTGTATAAACACTGAATTTGCTCATTACCAATTGTATTTTTTAGAAATTTTTGTAAAATAGAAATTTATTGTAGAAAAAAACTGTCTTTGCTTATTCCTTTTCACAGATACCCAGATATGTGTTGGTTTTGGTAAGTTTTATAAAGGTTGCCGCTTGGGCACATAAATTTGTGGCAATGTTGCTTGAAAGTTGTAAAAAACGTTATCCTGCAACGTTGTGGCATCTTTAAGAAAATCATACAAGATTACTTTGTCACAACGTTGTGGTAATGTTGCTGCAACGTAATATTGTTTGCTGGGGTAATTGCATCATGTAAAATGGAATGCAGTATAACAATATCCTATCCTCAAAGGTGTATGAAAATTGATCGTCATATACTGGGACTTTATTATACGTCTGCCTTTTTAGTTTTCATATTACGACCTGGACATATTCAAATAAAATTTTGAGCAGTACCTTATCGTAAGAAGGATTTGTTTTTCCAGGAAGGACGAGGTAAACAAAAGAGTTGGGCCACTACTTGTCATCATCCCTTATCATAACGGAGGACAAGGAAAGAAGGTTGAGGAATCTTCCCATCTCTTGTTCTTCGGGCAACATGACTGTACGTTAAGAGAGGAAGGTGATCGTAGAACTGGTTGTGAATCTGGCCCCTGGACCGCAGATATATAAAGAGAGGGAGAGAGAGAGAGGTTGGCAGTTCTCTGGGCATAAAATGCATTTGGGCATGAAATGGGCAACGAATTAACCCTCTAACGGAGAGGGTGTCACTCAGTGGAGTAATATCGTCTTGGAGGAAATACAGTAAATACCAAACTCGATCGTTATAGCTAACGAGCTAAAAGTGAAATCGTTGGAGAAACTATTTAGAAGTTAGGAAGGTAACACTTTAAATGCCAAACTTTTCTCTCGATTTCCATGATCCCGTAGTGACTTTGGAAAGTAGTGGACGTAAAGAAATTTTCCTAAAGTGAGTTTCAGGAATGCGAAAAACACAGCAGTAAATTCCCTTTATCCATCACTTTCCTTTCTTTCAGTCTCCTCCCCTCTTTTGTTTACAGGATGCCAATGAATGTCAATTAGATTGAGCGCTGTTTTACAATACCATGTTTAAGGAATCTGACAGTGAGCTGGATGCGAGGGGTAAAATGGGACCTGGTGGGGAGGAATAGGGACAGAATTGATGAGGGATACACTATAGTGGACCAGATGTGGGAGAGTGACAGGGAAGCGTGGGTGAGGTGGGTGGTGGAGAGATGAGATAAAGTACAGTCACAGGAAACGAATGACTTCAGGACTAAAGAAAAGTAAAAACGAAGGGAAAACTTGAAGTTTTTGGTAAGAACGAATGGAAACGACAAGAGGAGGAGGAAACCAAGGTCTGTCGAATAAACATAGGCGATTAAGGCAGACAAGTCATAGTTGGCAAGAGAAAAATTGCAAGAGGGTAGTCACAGCCAAATGAACATCGACGTCCCAACTCCATTGCTGAGAGAAAAGAGAGGGGGAAAACTAATTTTGTCAGACAGAACTACCAAACCAAGTACTGCATCAAACTCTGATTCCAGTTGTAAGTAGGGTCTGAAAAGCACTGCATCCCCAGGTTAGAATGCAGATTAGGGAGGAGAGATAAATGAAGGTAACATGATCAAATGGTCGAAACAAGCGGCAAGAAGAGAGACTGAGAAGAGGGAACGGAGTGAGGTGGAGTTGAAGAAACAGAATACTCGTATGGGGAACAAGATGTCAGAGGAGGACAAGCCGAAGAAACGAGGGAGCGAAGAGAGGCTGGAGCAAGGCACAATCAGAGAGAGAGAGAGAGAGAGAGAGAGAGTAGGGGGGGAGTCTGCGGATTAAACGAAGAAACTGGGAGGAAGGAGAAAACGAACGAAAAGTAGGTCTAAACAGTTTCGGAGAGGAATTTTGGCAAAGATAGAAGGGAAACTTCAAACGAGTAAAAAGTGAGAGACATCCTACCTATCCCTTGCATTATGATTTTTTTCCCAAGAATTATTTGGGCTATCTCCAGACGATTTTATTTAACTTAAGAGATACGTTTTGAGATGGAAGAGATTAATTTATTCTTCATTAACCATTTCATTACTAAAGTGTAGTTCTAGCACTGAGTATAATACTCCAGGAAGCAGCAAGAATGAATCAAGATGACGTCATTGGAGTGGGACTCGGGGGGGGGGGAGTAACTATAACATTTTCAATTTAAAATTGCCCAGATTTTCGGTCTTTTGCAGTTTGTTTCTCGTGAAAGAGTGACAGAAGACAGAAAAAAGGACTATGACTCACTTTCTTTCCTTATCACCTTTTCATGAATAGCACCATAATCTAGTGTTAATCTATTGTTACAACTGTGGATTCAAGATGGAAAGAAGTTTTAGGCCAGTTTAGAGTAAGGGAGATATAGTGGGTAGTGCTGATGAGTTGTGGCTACAGTGAGGGGGAGAAGAAAATGTGCACATGGTAAACGCGAAGACAATTCTGACGGTGGACACAGTGAGTCATGTTCTCGTCGTCCAACTTCAAGGAGGCATTCTAGCACTTGTTCCGTGCGATAAACTTTCCAAACTACGCTTAACGACTCTTTTGTATGTTCTTTTTTTCCTTTCAGCACCAGCGACAGAATGCATAAATAACGTACATAATTATTGATCCACTGTATGTAGAAAGAACATCATAGGTGCTTTTCACTTGTCGGGTCTATAACCTTTTCACATCGATGATCTATTCTTAATTTCTCTTAAGCAAACTCCAGACAATTTTTATTTCTAAACTTTTTTTTTTAATTAGAGGGATTAGATATCGCTTTAGCTACCCTTCTCTAAAGACGATGTCAGCCAGTAAGAATATAAATGTCTGCACTTAGTACGAATAAGACAGCAGAACGCGCCGCATGATCCGAGGTCGAAATTGATGATGCTGTTACAGTAAGATGACAACAAGACTTTCCTTCGCTGGTAAAAGCAAAAGTTAGTTACTGGATAAAAGAACACACACACACACACACACACACACACACACACACACACACACACACAAATACTCGGAACTATTCACTGTTCGCCGGCACCAACTTGATGAACGTAAGCGAGCATCAGTAAAAGTTTTCGTCCACTTTTAGTGCAATCAGTGTTGGCAAAAAAGTTTTACACCACAGAGGCCTTTCATGCGTCTTCATCATCATTATCATCGTTCTCACATTTGGAAGAGGAGGGAAAATTCATATAAAAAGTAATCCTAACTAGATTATGACCAAACCGAGGAAAGTGAGACGTTGCCAGCTACGTTAGACTTTTTGCTATATATTTCCAACTTATTACGTTTCAGTGTAAACAGGTATCGTTACAGTTCATATTGTTACAGGTATTACACCTAATTTGTGGAGTTTAATGTCACGTAATTAAGCTCAGTCTTCATTAGGTGTTGCACAATAATGCTTCGACACGTTTAATTGGTCAGTCTTAATCTAAGGTAACCACAGATTAAATAAGCTCAGCTTTAGGAAGTATCCTTAATTCATTTTTGTCTTCCCGTCGTTTATCTATTTAAACTTAAATATATGAAAAATCAGAGTCCCCTGACGATTTTTTCATGTGAAAAAAAAAAAAAAAATCTTTACTACTCCTAGGAGTTTTTGAAAACTCTTAGGTCTAGTTATCATAAGTTCCCTCTGATCTATTATTTCTTGATGATGGTAACTGAACAATGAAAAATACACTGTATAGTAGCACGAAAAGAATTCTGTAACACACACTCATACATACACAGAAACATCTACACACACACACACACACACACACACACACACACACACACGCACAGGTCACATGTGTCAACTTTCTTTTCATCATCACTGAAGAAAGATCCTTCTTTACCAGTTTAATGCATTTTCCCCTGACATCGGCCAGTTAGACTCCCTTTATTTTTAGAAATACTCTTCATAGAGACAGAGTTAGAAAAAGTTCTCTACTAAAACTTTTGACCGAGGACATCACATACATTTCGTTCTTGGAGCCGTTGGACATGCATGTTCAGTTTAGGGTCCACCACTCGCCAAGCAGTGGTATATAGGATCTTGGGACGTATTCATGATGACTTGGACTTCGCAATATTGCTTCCTCAGTGATTCACTCTGCCTATTGGACCTTATTGTACCCTGTATTTTATAAATAATAATATAGCGATAATATCCTTCTGCAAATGGTTCCCTGTAAAAATTTGCTGGAATAACTAATAGCCGCCCCATCATAAAATGCTTGCAATTACAATGATCTTTGTTTCATGCTGCTGTTGAGTCCACGATAACTATTTCTGACAAAAAAGTCGAAAAAATTATTTTCGCATATTTTCACATCGCGATTATGGACAAATTCTTGCTGTTGCGTCGTGCGCGATCGTCACTTTTTTTCTGACACTTTCTGCACTTACTCCGATCTAATGCAAAAAGAATTAGGTCATTGTCTATTACCTTTCTCGTGAAAGAAACGAACAAACTCACAGCCAGAGAGACATATTCGCCTTTTCGACTTCCGACAATTTCGCACTGTCGCATCGCGCGCGTCATAGCCAGAATTTTTAGTTTGTATTTTTCTGACACCCTAGACATTCCCCGATCTATAGTAAAGAGAACTAGGTCGATATCTACTACTGTTCTCGTGGAAGAAACGAACAAACACAGAGACACACATTTACAGCATGGTTATATTATCTCTCTCTCTCTCTCTCTCTCCCTCTGGGGGGGGGGGCGCGGTAGCACAGTGGAAGCGCGCTGGACTCGTAATCGGGGGATTGCGAGTTCGAGCCTCGCCCGGGCTGCCATGCTGTGAGTGGTAGCTCGCTCCTGTAACCCTAGCGGGGCTATATAGTCCAATACAGGGCTTAGCTCGGGGGAACTCCATTTCTCCCATTTTTTTTTTTTCTCTCTCTCTCTGTTAAGTGTGTGTGTGTGTGTGTGTATATATATATATATATATATATATATATATATATATATATATATATATATATATATACACACACAGGAAGAGCAATACCAGTGTTGCAACGAACAGCATATTATGTCCAGACGGTTCGACATATTCATCTATGTCATCTTCAGTGGATCTAGAAAGATGAAAAAAGACCTGTAAGGTATTTAAAATCCTAAAAGAACTACATGAACATGAACTCATCGTACCTACATAAAAGAGAAAACGTAGTGTTAAATTATTAGGGGGGACTTAATTGCACAATATATTCAGACGGACAGCAGACGGACAATTGTTTAGGGCGGGTTTTCGTTTATAAATATGAATGGATTCTAGTATTCTTAGATTGATACTGGTATATGTGTCTATTATACAGAAATTCTTGGGATCAATCTATGAATACTAGAATCCATTCATATTTATAAACGAAAACCCGGCCTGAACAATTGTCTGTCTGCTGTCCCTCTGAATATAATGTGCAGTTAAGTCCCCCCTAATAATTTAACACTACGTTTTCTCTTTTATGTACGATGAGTTCATTTTCATATAGTTCTTTTAGGATTTTAAATACCTTACAGGTCTTTTTTCATCTTTTTAGATCCACTGAAGATGACATAGACGAATATGTCGAAACGTCTGGACATAATAAATATGCTGTTCGTTGCAACACTGATATTGCTTTTCCTGTATAAGTTGCGGTTCCCTCAGAACAAGCCTGTTTCAATATCTATCTATCTATCCATTTATCTATCTATCTATATACGTGTGTGTGTGTGTATATATATATATATATATATATATATATATATATATATATATATATATATATATACACACAAAAGAACAATATGGAGAAAAGATCTACGGATGAGAATCTACGAAGTATTCCAAACCAGAGAGAGCCAGACGAGGCTTACATAGTGTACTAGCAGGGGTACCCGGCGTTGCCGGGCCAAAAAAGCGAACTCTCTAATCCTATATGTTTTAGTTCAGTCTTTCTTTCTACTCCAGAAAGACCATGTACCTTTCATGCTTTTCAACAGGGATTATATGAGGTCCAGGAACTTTCTATTTCAGCTTTCGTAGACTAACGCACAGTATTTGTGCGCACTTGTTTACGATTACCAGTGTCCTCAAACGACCTCTGACCAGTGACCTCAAATGGTCTCGGAGGTCAACCTCACATAGCCTATATCCGAACTGAAGGTAATATGAGTCTCCATGCCAATAATTCGGCTGCTGGGTCCAGTCATTCAAGCGTGTATTACCGGTGACCTCGTGACCTCCGATTGTTGACCTCAAATGACCTCGGAGGTTAGCCTCACATGGCCTGTGTCTGAACTGGAGATCACGCAAGTCTCCATGCCAAAAGTTGGGCTGCATGGGTACCCGGCGTTGCCCGGGCCAAAAAGGCTGGCACTCAACTGGTGACCTCAGATGACTCAGATCTGAATTTTGACCCCCTAAAACCATCCTTGGGTCACCCTGATTCAGAATATACATGGGTCTTGGGGGTCTCTGGCGCTTGGTTTGGAAGTGATTGAAGGATATACAAACAAACAATGCAGCTCTTTTATATATTGTAGATAGATAGATAGGCAGATAGATAGATAGATATAGATATAGATATAGATGACAGAAGGCCTGGAGTGGGTTGTGAGCTCCTCCACATATACTTAGGCCACACTAATTTGGTTTTCTGGGCAACTTCATGGTCGCATGCAGCAGTCAGTACGTAAGAGGTCCAGTATTTCTCTACAGGTTGAGCATGGACAAACAGACAGAAGATACCGCAAAGTATTATTTGGCTATACTTTCCAAAAACTCTTAATTTTATACTCATTATGAAGTACCTGTCTTAACTAAATAAGGACAGTTTTTCCCCTTCCCGCCATTCTGGGAATTTACTTGAAACAAGATGAACAGAAAAAATTCAGATCCTCAAGATTCACCCCCTTCATCCATCACTGAACTTCCTAGTGACCCTGTGAGAGCTGCCGGGGTCTCGTATTCCCTGACCAGTACCCATTGCCTCCCCCTCTTTCATCGTCACACAGCTAAGGCAATTAAGTCAGGGTTGCAAATAACCAAGAATTATGTCAGTGCCATGAGAGTTTCAAGACCCCAGCGTGGTAGGGGTATTACGAGGAGTCCCAGTAATTCATAACTACGGCAAGTTTGCACACAGGCATGAAGATGAGCCAGCAAATTGGCATATCACAGAGAAAATTACGACTGTTTCTGGAAGTTAGTTCCGTACACAAGCACTTAACAGCTGTTCCAAGGATATATCACGTCCGCTAAAGCCAACCACACGGGCAAGACGATCATGGCAAGACATTTTCCCCAAGACGAGAGAAACTTCAGTGTGGCTGTCCTGGTTGCTAAGTGGCCAGGCACCGGCCCGAACTGTGGTGTTATGGCCATGTAAGATCCCTCTTGGCTAAGTATCATTGTACATATTTGGATCTGTCTAAGTGTATCACTCTTATGACTGGCAGGGAGAACTGGTAAAAGCTTAAAGATACAGGATACTTGTATGATAAGTAGTAGTAGGGAGAGATAACATTGTTAAAAAATACGAGGCAGAGAGCAGTAAAAAAATAAATACTTACTTTTATTAATCCGCAATATTACTCCTATATCTCAACACTTCTTTGTAGGACATATTTTTAAGTGACCAAACATACAGTAGTGTATCAGGACCAAATCTCTAAGTTTCTGGTGTCGGAGAGCTTAACATTATACGAGAAAAATAATTGTAATGATGAGATTATATCCTGTTTTTAGGGTGAGCAAGTAAATTGGTATACGTTTTTTTTATTGGAGCTGACGGGAAACCTACATGTGATGGTGCTAGGCACCCTGGGTGCAGCAGCTGCGACGTCTACCCAGAGGCCAAACCTCCTTATATTTCCCTGCACTTCGCTGAGAAAAAGAACCCAGGTCCTTCCTGGGCGAGGCCACATTCGGTCGCTGGGTCCCTGCACGTTATTTGTACTGAACTACAAACACGTGGGACGGACTCACGGAAGCAGTTGCTTACCAACGATCGACGGATCTGCTCGGTCAGACGGACAGGAGTACGACAACAACACCAACAACAATCCCCTATTGTATAAAATGTTGGACTGATTACATATTAAAAATGAATAGCTCAGATAGATGGTAGCCGTTTAAACAAATGCACCATAAAGTTTAGCTTTGTTTTCTCCAATGCACCTCGATACCAATATTTCCAGCAGGCAATTTACTAGGCTGTAGCCAGGCATAGTATGCGGGCCCTTTCAAAGTGTCTTACTCTGATGAGTACTGTATTGCCTCCCTGTCATTCCATTCCAAATTTCATGGGAATGTATCCTTAACATTGTGATGCATTCTCAGAGCACTAGTGACAATCTGTACTACTGTTTTGAGTGATTTGAGCATCACGATATGAAGGGG
>NC_137053.1:48452230-48674730 GCF_032717465.1 Coenobita brevimanus | reverse complement strand
TTTACTGGTGCACATCTTAGCAGCAGAAAAATTAGAAAAATGGTAATATACATTTACATCGTTTCCCAAAGGATGAAGAATTGAAAAAAAAAAAAAAAATGTGGATTTATGTCTTTGTGATCATAAAAGTCACTTGTCACAGTTACCCACCCACTTTACTTGTTTTCTTTGTATGGTAACCCCCACACCCCAGCAGGGTACCAGTGTACCACCAGACGTCACAAAGATGCCCTGGGAAGCCAAGTGAACTGACCTGTTTCTCACTATACCTTCGTTCCTACATCATCGTGATCTGTACCTTGGTTCCTACATCATCGTGATCTCTGTCTTGAACACTTCACTCCGGGGATCCTTCTGTTACGATTATTATTATATTGTTCAGGATATTTTCTGAGGCTATTATACACACCTGGGTCTGTGAGACCCGGCCACTTTTTGCCACTTACTGGTTCAGCAACTACTATATGCCAGGGACCCCTGTCCTTCCCAATAGCTTCCTAAGTTTGGATGCCCATGCTAAAGGTGGCTGTGTGGTTTTCCAGATCTCCTTCTGTTTTGGTGTATAACACACTAAAATCGTGGTCGGGTGTGTGAGACCCAGATGTCCTGGATAAGGGGGGCTGAAATTTACTGTTGTGTGATGCAAATTTTTTCACCCTGTGAATTGCCCTATCCACACCACGAAGACCCTTCATGCTACTAGCTTTGACAGCCGTGTGAGCATCATCGTGTCGTTTCTTTTCTTATGGGGTCCATGTAAACAGAAGTGGTACAGATTTTTTTTCAAAAATTTGCCTAAAATGCTTTAAATATGTTAATTTTAATTGTATATTCATTATTGCATAGTAAATTGAACCAAAAAGGTTGTAGATTGGTCAAAGATTCAGTAAATAAAACACAAGTATTTTTTTTTTACTTTTTCTATTTGGTGGGTCTGTGAGACCCAGTTGTCCTAATGGTGTATAGGCGCAACGAAGTGTACTGTTTCAGGGTTAAGGGAGATATATTATATACTACTGTCTCCTTATACCTTCAGTGGAAGATGTCCCTCTGGTGATATACAAATAATAATAGAATAAATGTAAAAATAAATAATCGTCCTGATGGACTTCAGAATTCAGCTCTCGGCTTTTCTCCCAGCGAGCATTCATTAATTATCCTGTCCTTTACCCGTCACCCTCTCCCACCTCTCCTATCCGTTTCCCTTCCCTCCCAGCAGGATGTGAAAAAAAAAGACATCAGCCTATGATGGGCTAGACTGATGTTTCCACTGATTCTTCATATTTTCAGTAAACTTCATTTCTTCAGGTATAACGAATTATGAAATTGTATTGTTTTTTCGATTTCATTATCCATACATTCAATCTCTATTTTACATTTCAGTACGTTCGGAAATGATTATGGTAGGTAAATGTGCTATATGGTTAATATGCTAAAAATTCTTAATCGTCACGAGATTACCGTATGCAAAATAATGTTCAACAAATTTTTTTTATTTTTATTGTACATAAATTTTCATTCATTCATTATCACAGAAACACCGCCCCACCAAACACATCTTTTATATTTGTCATATATATATATATATATATATATATATATATATATATATATATATATATATATATATATATATATATATATATATATATATATATGTGTGTGTGTGTGTGTGTGTGTGTGTGTGTGTGTGACTTAAGTACTAGGAAAAAATTCTTTTTCCCCCACCTTCTGTTGCATTTGAGGTAGGAGCCTTGTTTCCATTTCTCTCCCCCCCCCCCTGTCCTTCGTTTTAGATCTCTTGTACCTACGCATATGTATCTTTCATAAGAATGAGGTTGTGAGCGAAGTAAAGCTTTGTCTGCTGTAACTCTACTATTGCGAAAATCTTGATTAAAAAATATCTATCTACAGTATATACCTAGGCTGCTTCCCCCAAGGAAAGGGAGGTAGCCGAGACAGGACGACACACTCCCCATCTACTTATCCATTCAAACACATTCATTCGCATCTTAGCCCCAAAGGGGAGAAGGAACAGACCCTCACCGCACCACACCGCACAAGGGTCAACTGCGCAGTGCAATCAGTGACATCCGGAGCAGGGCCCAACAGCAGAGCTGATTTACCCCTACCACATCATAACAGACCCATCCCCTTACCCACACCTGACCTGACTAGCTGATCAGACCAAAAGCGGGAGAATATCCCCTCATGGCTGCGTCATCATCTATTCATTCACAATTTCTCTCCATTTATTTCTGTCACGCACAGCCACTCTTCCTTGCTCAACAGACATCCCTCTCACATACAGCACTCTCTTCACACTGTCTATCCATCCTATTCGTGGTCTCTCTCTCAGCCTTACACCTCTCACATCAGATCTAGTTATCTTTTACACCAATCGCTCATTATCCATTCTCTCCATATGCCCAAACCATCGCAACACCCTCTGCTCAACTCTATCAGCCATCTCCCGCACAACTCCAGTTCTCCTTCGCACTTCATCATATCGCACTCGATCCATACTCGTCACTCCACACATACTCCTCAGACACCTCATCTCCATTACATTCAAACTTTACCTCTCTGCTACACCCATATTCCATGTTTCAGCCCCATATAACGCAGTCGGTACCACAACACCCTCATACAGCCTTCTCTTTACATCCATTCTAAGCGAACGACATCTAAACACCTTTTTCATTCCTCCCAGCACCTTTCCTACTTCATTCAATCTAATCTTCACTTCGGCATCTATTCTTCCATCCACAGCAACATGTGACCCTAAATATTTGAAACACTCTACTTCCTCAAGCAACTCACCGTTCAAAACTATATTCATCCTCCTACCATCTAATAACCTCGTACACTTCATCACTTTACTCTTATTCTCATTTATTTTCAATTTCCTCCTTTCACACACCCTTCCACACTCCTCTACCAACTGTCACAATCTCTCCTCTGAATCAGCCACCAGTGCAGTAACATCTGCAAACAGCAGCTGCTTCAGATTCCGCTCTCCATCATCCACATTCACCAGACTCAGACCTCCACCTAAAACTCTTGCATTCACCTCCCTTACAACACCATCCATATAAATATAAACTCTTCACCCCTTTTAGTAACCTACCATCAAGTCCATAAAATCTTAAAACAGTCCACAAAACCTCCCTATCAACTCTATCATATGCTTTCCCTAAATCCATGAATACCCAAAACACATCCTTGCCTTTCGCTAAATACTTTTCACACACTTGTCTCACAGCAAACACCTGATCCACTCATCCTCTCCCTCTCCTAAAGCCACACTGCTCATCACCAGTCACTCCCTCTGTACTCTCTCTGACTCTCATAATTAACACTCTACCATACACCTTACCTATAACACTCAAGAGACTTGTACCCTTAAAGCTAGTACATTCATACTTATCACCTTTGCCTTTATAAAACGGGACCACACAAGCACTTGCCCAGTCAACTGGCACCATACCTTTCACAAAGTACACATTCAACAGTCTTACTAACCAGTCAACAATAGTCACTCCACTACCCTTCAGGCATTCCACAGCACACCCATCCATACCTGCAGCTTTCCCTGTTTTTATCTCCTTTACTTCCTTCTCCACTTCCTCCTTCGTGATCAAAGAATCATTCAACTCTCCCAACACATTTATTCTTTGCATCCTTCCATCCGCCACAATCTCAACCACCCTTTCCTCCTCTACATATAACAGTCTTGCAAAATACTCTGCCTATCTCTTCCTTACTGCATCCATCTCAATTAACATCCTTCCATCCTCTGCTTTTACTTGCTCTTCCTTCCCAGACTCTCCCTTTCGCACCTTTTTCACCTCCTTCCAGAACATTTTCTGATTCTGTTGAAAATTCTCAGTCAGCCGCCTACCCCACCTCTCATCTGCTGCCACTTTAGCATCATGCACAGCCTTTCTCACCCTATTCCTCTTTTCCTTATACCTCTCATATGACATCTCATTCTTCCTCTGCAGCCACACTTCATATGCACGTCTCTTCTCACCCATAGCCATACTTACTTCCTCGCAGCACCATTCACTTCCTTTTCTTACACCACGACCCACACGTCTCACACCTCACACCTCTTCTGCATGCCCCACCACAGCAATCTTAAACAACTGCTATTCCTCCTCCACACCGCCATTTTCCTGATCTTTCACTGCGTTCCACTCATCTTTCAATTTCTCCTGATACTTTATCATTTTCTCTCTTTTATCCAACTCACTCACTTTCAAAACCTTCCTGCCACACCTAACCCTCCTACCTCTCACCCATCTCTTACCTACTCCTAACTTTCCCTCCATCAGGTAGTGGTCAGACATACCTCCACCCTCCCTTCTCAGAACTCTCACATCCAACAACCTTCCGATTACATTCCTGGACACAACCACATAGTCCATCAAAGCTCTATCAACAACCCTTCCACGCTCCTGTCTCACCCATGTATACTTATAAAGATCTTTCTTCTCAAACAGCGTATTTCCAATCACCATCTCTCGCTCAACGCACATCCCTATCATTCATTCCCCATTTTCATTTCTTCCAGGCACACCATGCATACCAACTACACCTTCAAATGCTACATTTCCCACTCTAGCATTCAGATCTCCCATTAATACCGCATTCACATTCGCTCCAAAACTCTGCAGACACTCATCAACATCATTCTAGAAAGATTCCCTCCCTTTTCATCCCTTTCACTACCAGGCCCATATGCACTCACAAACACCCACAACTCACGTTCAAATTTCTCTTTCACCCACATCAGTCTCGATGACACCTCCTTCCATTCAATCACACACTGCTGTACTTCCGGACTCACTAACAAGGCTACACCTTCTCTTGCCCTTCCTCTATCAACACCTGACAATCTCCCATTCACACTTCCAAAAATAGACTCACCCTTCCCTTTCATCTTCGTTTCACTCAAAGCTAACACATCCAACTTTCTTCTCACAAACATTCTCCCAATCTCCTCCCTTTTAGCCTCAATCGTACTACATCCACGCACATTCATTGACCCAATCTTCAGGGTACGGGGATAACTCAATCACCCATCCCTTTCTCTGGCCTGTCTCTTTTTAGGAACTAAAAAACAGAGGAGGGGGTCCCTAGCCCCCTCACCCCGACTCTTTTAGTCGCCCTTTACGACACGCAGGGAATACGGTGGCAGTATTCTTCCTAACACAACCTGGCCGCAGAGTAGTAGTACCACTCCATAATGCGGCCAGATTGTCTCCCCTCCTCCACAGGGGGATAAAAAAATATATATACCATTTATTATTCATACAAAATGCAAAGGGAAGATTAAGAAGCAATGAAGGATTTTTGTGGGAACCAAGCATCCTGAGGAGTCGTTAGAGTGGCTGGGAGTGAGTGAGGAAGACGGAGTGCCCCGGAGGTCATGAGGAACTGCCAGAAAACTTTCAAGACGGAGAAAAAATGTAATCCGATTACTTCTGCGTTGAATTTGAGTGGAAACATCTTTATCAGAATAATTTATAAGTCATGAATTTGTAATGAGGTATCGCTTTGAGCTTGGCTTGAGAGAAAAATTGGGAATTCATAAATAATTAATGTCGTGTAACTAGAATGAGTTATATCTATTCCATGGTGCATTTCATATTAAAGCCTTCACTACAGGAAATCTCTCTTGTAGGATCCGGATCCTTTTTAATGCAATGGTATTGGCGGAGGTATACGCTTTTCGAGTGCTTTATCCTTCTCAAAATTTAATCAATGCTTTCTTGGTCCATGGCCTACCTTTCCACAAAATTTCATTGAAATTCGTTGAGAACTTTCGGAAATATTGTGCGGTATACTCCGGATCCTGATGTGGATCCGCCCCCAAAGTTAATCATTTCTTCCTTGGCCCATGGCCCTCCCTTCTTCAAAATTTCTCAAAATCCGTTCATAACATTTTGACTAATCCCGGATCCGAATCCGGAACCAGATCCGCCCCCAAAGTAAATCAGTTCTTTCTTGGTCCATGGCCCATCTTTCCACAAAACTTCCTTGAAATTCTTTGAGAACTTTTAGAGATATTGTGAGAGATACTCTTGATCCTTATCCGGATCCCCCCCGAAATTTAATCACTTCTTCCTTGTCTCATGGCTCACCCTTCCACAAAATTTCATCATAATCCGTTCGTAACTTTTTGAGTAATCCTGTTAACATAGAGTCAAACAAACCAACGCGAGGTAAAACATAACCTTGGCTGAGGTAATACGTGAAATCATTATCATCACCATAATCATCATCATCATCCTGATACTGTTACCCCCGTATGGATGAGGTAAAAGTGGGTGTTTAAAAAGCTAAGAAAGAGAAAACACAAAGGAAAGGGACAAATAACAAAATGCCCATTGAAATAGACTTGTCCATCATTCACACATCAATCAGGCCCTTGAAATCCTGGCTCCAACAAGCTAGAGTACCCGTTTTTACCCTACAATAAATGAAATACCCGCACTCCCAAAATAATCTTTTATGAAGAGCCGGCAAGAAAATTTCAGCATATATTTCAAAGCGTAACGCTAATCTAGTACAGTATTCTCCTACAGAGGAATGAGGTACTGAAGTGATGCCACCGACATAACGGGACGGTAGAGCTGACCGACCGTACATTTCTCTCGAAAGGAAGTAGGTGACTTAAAGAGAGAGAGAGAGAGAGAGAGAGAGAAAACACCTACTGGGTCAATTAATACAGTATTCTTTCTTTCAGTCTGCGGTATTCTTTCTTGCCGCATACATGAGACGAATCCTGACCCACATATAATCCCTAACCCATCATGCAAAAATAGCATGATAAGCAGACAATGGCCAGTCAGATGCAACAACTGCAGCGAGCAATTGCACTTTGTTTGAACCAGCCTGTTGGTATAAGCACAGAGTAACTTACAATCAACACGTGTGGCAACCTCGCATTTAATAGCAACCCAACCGCATAATCTCACATTACAGAATTTCTACCCGTCTTTCTTTCTACAGCCAGGCACCTTAATTACGATCTGACTGGTTACAGACATAGTGCCTCCATATCACTCTTTCTTCTGCCATTTAGGCTGCCTTCCCTCCAACTCCCACACCTCTCTGTCCCCATCTCTCCATCTCATCCTTCATCTCTCATTCCCTTTTACCGTCCACCTTAAACATATATTTCTAGTCAGTTTCTTGCCCTGCGGTACATCATTTACAATTAAATATTTATGAAAAAACACAATGATTACAGAACGAAATAATTTCCTCTACATACACTACAGTTGCATCGCATTATTACAAAATAGATATACTGTATATACTCGCAAGTCGACATTTCACCAGTTATGTTACCCATAAATAGGATAGGACAAGGAACGGAGAAAGCTATGGCCTTATTACCCGTACAGACACACAATATCCAATTCACAAATACCACACAACAGGTACAAACACATAAACCATAAACACCACCACAGAAAATTCATTCTTACAATTTCGAATCCACAAATGAATACGAAACACCAGTAATACATACATGCTATTCATCTCAGCATGCTTACCTGGTAGTTCTCCATATTTCACTACATTCTAAAAGTTCCATTTTACAATAGCTTGAGAGAAGCCATCAGTCCGATGAAGTATATTGTGTCATTCTTTCTACTTAAAGATGATTTCGTTCAAGTTAGGTAATCCCTCTTGATGAAGGGCTTAATGTAGGCTGTACCTAACTCCAACAATTCGAAACATCTTTCTCTAGCTGAATAATATTATCTGGACACAATAAGAACAAAAAACGAAATATGCATGTCATCAAATTAGACCTCTCATAGCTTTGGACCTACTGTACACACACACACACACACACACACACACACACACACACACACACACACATATACTATATATATATATATATATATATATATATATATACACAGTACACCCACGAGCAAAAGTTCGCCGACAGTCCCTGCCAGGCATTTGTTTCCAAACATAGCCCATAGAGGGCGCAGCGCTCGTCCACCAGAATAAGGGGGAAGGGAGGAGACGGAGAGTGGGAGGGGGAGGGAGGTAACGAGACTGGAAGGAGAGGGAGACAAGAAGACAGGGGAGGGAGAGAGCATGTGGCGTTGTTAGATGCCACAGATCTAGTGTATTATTATTATTATTATTATTATTATTAAGGATGGGATAAGTATAACAAAGAAGGACGAAATCCAGCGTTAACCCTTAGAAAACGGCTGACATCTTTTGTATTTCTTCTGACATATTCTAGACGATTTTTCTTGTGTGACGGAAGCAGCAGTGATGTCCAAAGGCTAAAGTTTTGATAAAGTCTAGCAACCCAAAACAGCGGATTGAATTTTATAAAGACGATCAAAAAGGCCACAAGAAAATCCCGATCGTCTAAGGCTTCAAGAAGTAAAAAATTAATTTAATCATGTCAGGTAATGTGAAGGCAGACTGCGAGGTAGAAGGACATAAACTGAGGCAAGGAGGGGAAGTGAGAGAGAGAGAGAGAGAGAGAGAGAGAGAGAGAGAGAGAGAACAAGGGGCTAGCAAGTGAAACAAGCAAAGGGTAATCCTTTTTTGGTGGTATATGAGAATCATATAATTACATATTTCAGAAAAGGGAGGGTGAAATGTGGTAGAATAATTTTATTATTGCCACTCCGACTGAAGGGGACTGGTTGATCACTCTGCAGCATGGCAACGCCATTTGTCAAATAGAGATCGTATATAGGTAACATCAGTAATGGAAAAATGCAGCACTGACCATTTTCTCTCGTCATCAAAATAATAAGGATCATAATGTTTAATACCATGTAAAGTTATCATAACAGTGTATTTATCAGCTTCTTTCATTTCCGAAGTATGTAATTATATGATTAACAAGTACTTACCATCAAGCTAGGCATCGCCCTTTACGTGTTTCACATGCAAACTCCTTGTTCTCTCTCTCTCTCTCTCTCTCTCTCTTCTCCTCCTTGCCTCAGTTTACGTCCTTCTACCTCGCAGTCTGCCTTCGCATTACCTGACACGATTAAATTAATTTTTTCCTTCTTGAAGGCCTAGACCAGTGGTTCTCA
Source organism: Coenobita brevimanus (assembly GCF_032717465.1). Taxonomy (NCBI): domain Eukaryota; kingdom Metazoa; phylum Arthropoda; class Malacostraca; order Decapoda; family Coenobitidae; genus Coenobita; species Coenobita brevimanus. Next base: position 48,665,626 of record NC_137053.1, on the reverse strand, counting down.
ACTCGTTTCAGGCCATGGACCACCAGCCCAATTAAAAAAAATATCGTGGACCATTTCATTTTTGAGAAATGATAAATAAAACACAGACAACAAACATTTTGGTTTGGAAAATATTTCTTAAATAGGAATAATACAATAAAATGAGTGGCCAGTTATTTATTTTGATAAAATTTTTCGTACTGCATTTTCAATAAATTTAAAAATATATGCACCAATCTCCGTTTAATTCTAAATATAGTGAACGTCCTGTGGACCACCAGTTGAGAAACACTCCCCTAGACGATCGGGCTATTCTTGTGGCCTTTTTGATCGTCTGGATATAATTCAATCGGTTGTTTTTGGGTTGCTAGACTTTATCAAACCTTTAGCCTTTGGACATCACTGTTGCTTACGTCACACAAGAAAAATCGTCTAGAATCAGTCAGAAAAAAATACAAAAGCTGTCAGCCGTTTTCTAAGGGTTAACGCTGGATTTCGTCCTTCTTTATTATACTTTTCCTGTACATAATAATAATAATAATAATAATAATAATTATACACTAGATCTGCGGCATCTACCAACGCCACATGCTCTCTCCCTCCCCTGTCTTCTTGTCTCCCTCTCCCTCCAGTCTCGTTACCTCCCTCCCCCTCCCACTCTCCGTCTCCTCCCTTCTCCCTTACTCCGGTGGACGAGCGCTGCGCCATCTATGGGCTATGTTTGGAAACATATGCCTACTGTCGTCGAACTTTTGCTCGTGGGTGTACATACAGGAGAGCGAAGGGCTCTTATTTTATAATAATTAATACAATTAATCATTTTCAACAACCATCACAACCAAAATGAGTTCATGAAGACCGCTGACCTGATAATCTACACTGCCAACAATCGTCACACAAACCATTCGTAAAAGTGTACAAGACATGTCAAAATCACCCACCTTCAGAAAAACTTATACAAACAATCAGATGGCAAACTGGATACATTTCAAACAAATGTAGAACACCATTAGGAACATTTAAAAAGACATACTTCTGTATACTGACGAAGGAGTTACCACTGCCAAAAGAATTATACCCACAGCCAGCAAATTTCTCATTCCTAGTGGCAATAATCTAAACTCCAAGTTATCTTTATAGATAAAGCAGCCCATATCAGGAAAGTAACATACAAACACTGGAGACGTTGCTTCGAGAGCGCAACAACACGCACCCGAAATTTGACTTTGGCCCGTGACCTTGACGCTCGCTCGATCTGCAGTTCTTCTCGCACTCTCATATATTCCAGTTTGGACTCAAATTATGAGACACGAGATATTGCGTTAACAACGATACATACACAATAATCGACACGATTACAATAAATGTGCCTTCAGTGTTGTTTGCAAAACAAAGAACAGAACCGACTCGACCAGAGAGAAAAGTTATTAATACTTTGAACAACACTATTACCTACCGTCCCCCATAACAACTGGAAAAGTTATTGGGATAATGTATACCTAAGAACAAATAGTAACTAAATTTTGAAAACAGTGGCAAATATAGACATTAAAAAAAAAAATCTCTACCCCCCTCAAACAACAGCCACCACCAAGACATAAGGTCACACAAGACATAAATCATAAGGAAAACTAGTACTCTCCCCCATTTACCTTACACTAATTTTAACGAACATAAAAAAATAAAAAAAATAAACCAGATTAAAGCTACAACTATTCCCCAAGTACTGCCTTGTTCCATATATACCATCAATGAAGCCCTCACTTTTTAGACCCGAAAACCAATCAGTGATCTCTGGAAGAAAGCAGTTATCATCCCAACATCCGAGCCAGGCCCATCATCAAATAACACATTATATTACAAGGAAATATCTCTGCCCTGCACACTTTTGAAAGTCATGAAAGACTAATTGTGAAGCTGATCACTCTCATATTCTGGTTTTCGTTCTGATTCTCAACAGCGATTTCAAGCTAAATTTTCAGCAATCACACACACGTTATTAAATTGACGTTTATAACAAATTATTTATGCTGATTATGCGTTGAAAAAATCACAGCAAAAAATAAATTCTATACACGACTCATAATGTTAAGTTGAGAACAGTTATGAGACGGAGTTTTTATTTTTCTATTTTTGTTTTTCATTTCGTTTCATTAGGTAAGGTAGTTGGCAAATTTTTAAATCTCTGTTGTTTCTGTGTATTTTTTCTTTCGAAACATTCCTTACGTCTGGATGCTAGTTCTTTGATTTCCTTCATTGTTATAGTCTTTATTTCTTGTATATTTCTCCATCGATGCCCATTTCCGCCATTCCTGTCCTTTCGTATCTATCATTGATTCCCTGTAAGCGCTTTCAGACTTTTTGCTTCACTTTCTCACGTCTCCAGTACGTAGGAACTCTTGCGTATGTCTCCTACTTCTCATCCCAGAACTCGTCTAGACCGTATTTTGGTTGTATCCCCACCATTTTTTTTTGTACCTCCCTCTCCTCTCCTCTCTCTCTCTCCTATACGTGTGCGAGCAAAACAGGCTCACACTTTTTTTGTTTCCTCCAATAACACTCCTCCTTGTAAATATTTTTCTAATATCTCTCCTCTCCATGAAGTATTAATTAGCTTATGAAATTGGTATGTCGTCTAGTGTTTTACGTAAATGGAATTATGAATCCAGTATAAAATATTGTACGATATAGCTACTCTGAGTAAGTGTTTGAATAAGTACTTTGAGTTAGTTTAATGGCAGAAGATTTTAGGTCAACGAGTGATATTCATTACCATAATTCTCCACATAATGAAGCTTTCAAATGAATACATTAATATGAATCCATAATTTATAAGCTCCCAAACAGATTATCAGTTATGTATTGAAAAACTATTGTGTGGCAGAAGCTACCATAATAAAAGAGTATGAATATCACAACCGATCATACGTTATCAGCATTATCCATTGTGTGTTTCTACTTATTGTAGGGGTAATAAATGAGAATAAAATTTTCATACCAAGCTCTTAATCGCTGTTTATATTGCTGATAATCTTTGATATACACTTTTCACCTGTTAAAGGAGAGGAACTCTCGTCGTTAACTTAGAACTAAATCACATTCATAGGCAGTTAATGCTCGGCCACTTTCATCATTCCGCGTTTACCCAGTTAGGAAGACAACAGCGATATAGCTCATTTCAGCTGAGTTTTAACAAAGAGAACATGGGAGATGACTTTTTTTTTTTTTTTTTTTTTAGTACATGCGATGGGATACTTTGATTACCGTCAAGTACTTTTGGCCCTTCTCACGTCCATCATGACAAGAGTGAACTGTTGTGTTTTGCTTCGGTCAAGATTACATCACCTGATCCAAAACCAGGTGTGCGAGGTGTGGATGTACTCGTGGTAGTAGATGTGAGGACTGGTAAGCAGCGGGTGATGCTGAGTGTGACTTTGTAGAATACTGCGGGATAGTAAGAATGAGGATGCTGAGATGTAGTATTTAGTGGACAATTTGACTGTGAATGTAGACTGATACTGGACAGTTACGTGTATGAGGCGTGGTGTGGGAGAGAATGGATGTGAGCGGAGGTGTGTTGGGCAGAATGACTCCAGATGTTTTCCGCAGCTATGTTACATAGACTGTGGATGATGAGTTGTATGGGACAAAAGGCGCTTAATTTTGGATCAAGGATGAACAACTTAGATTGGCTGGAGAAAGGTGTGTATGGGACAAAGTGGTCGCAGTAGGTATGGATACATGGTAAGAGTTAGGGGACAAAAGGATGAGGGCACATGTGGCTTGCAAGAAACTCGGTGTTGGGAGGTATGGACTTGAAGAAATATGATTATGACTTGATGCTAATATGCGAGATGCTGAGGTAAGGTGTGGAGTGAGCAATGAATTCTTTGCATATAATAGGGGTTCCCCTCCTCTGTTGTTTAGTTACAACGAGACAGGGAATAAAAAGGGAAAGGGGATTGAGTTATCCCCGTACCCTGAAGATTGGGTATATGAATGTGCGTGGATGTAGTACGATTGGGGCTAAACGGGAGGAGATTGGGAGAATGTTTGTGAGAAGAAAGTTGGATGTGTAAGCTTTAAGCGAAACAAAGATGAAAGGGAAAGGTCAGTCTAAGTTTGGAAGTGTGAATGGATGGATGTCAGGTGTTGATAGAGGAAGGGCGAGAGAAGGTGTGGCCTTGTTAGTAAGCCCGGAAGTGCAGCAGTGTGTGACGGAATGGAAGAGATGTCATCGAGACTGATGTGGGTGAATGCGAATTTTGGATGTGAGTAGTGTGTATTTGTGAGTGCATATGGGCCTGCTAGCGAAAAAGATGCAGAAAAGAGGGAGTCTTTTTGGAATGATGTTGAGGAGTGTCTGCAGAGTTTTAGAGCAAATGTGAATGTGACAATGATGGGATATCTGGATGCTAGAGTGGGGAATGTAGTAGGTGAAGGTCCAGATGATATGCGTGGTGTGCCTGGAAGAAATGAAAATGGGGAACAAATAAGAGGGATGTGTGCTGAGCGGGAGATGGTGACTGCAAATACCTCGTTTGAGAAGAAAGATAAATATAAGTATACACGGGTGAGACAGGAGGGTGGAAGGGTTGTTGATAGAGCATTGATGGACTATGTGGCTGTGTCCAGGAATGTAAGAGGATGATTGCTGGATGTGAGAGTTTTGAGAAGGGAGGGTGGAAGTATGTCTGACCACTGTCTGGTGTAGGGAAAGTTGAGAGTATGTATGAGATGGGTGAGAGGTAGGAGAGTTAGGTGTGGCAGGGCTTTTTTGAAAGTGAGTGAGTTGGATAAAAGAGAGAAAATAATAAAGTAAGAGGAAAAGTTGAAATATGAGTGGAACGCAGTGAAAGATCAGGAGAATGGCAGTGTGGAGGAGGAATGGCAGGTGTTTAAGAGTGCTGTGGTTGGGCATGCGGAAAAAGTGTGTGATGTGAGATGAGTGGGAGGTGGTGTAAGAATGAGAAGTGAGTGGTGGTGCAAGGAAGTACGAGTAAGTATGGCGGTGGCTGAAAGAGAAGGGAGGTGAATGCAAGAGTGTTAGGTGGAGGTTTAAGTCTGGTGAATGCTGATGGTACAGAGTGAAATCTGAATCAGCTGCTGTTTGTGGATGATTCTTCACTGGTGGCTGATTCGGAAAAGAGAGTGAAACAATTGGTAAAGGAGTTTGGAAGGGTGTGTGAAAGGAGGAAATTGAGAGTAAGTGAAAATAAGAGTAAAGAAATGAAGTGTACTAGGTGTAGATGGTAGGAGGATGAAAATAGTTTTGAATGGTGAGTTGCTTGAGGAGGTGGAGTGTTTTAAATATTTAGGGTCACATGTTACTGTGGATGGAAGAATAGGTGCAGAAGTGAAGTTTAGAATGAATGAAGTAGGAAAGGTGATGGGAGGATTTTAAAAAGTGTTTATATGTCGTTCGCTTAGAATGGATGTAAAGAGAAGGCGGTATGAGGGTATAATGGTACCGACTGCATTGTATGGGGCTGAAACATGGAATAGGGGTGTAGCAGAGAGGAAAAGTTTGAATGTAATGGAGATGAGGTTTCTGAGGATCATGCATGGAGTGACACATATGGATCGAGTGAGAAATGATGAAGTACAAAGGAGAACTGGAGTTATGCGGCAAATGGCTGACCGTGTTGAGCAGAGGGTGTTGTGATGGTTTGGGCACATAGAGAGAATGGATGATGAGCGATTAGTGAAAAAGATAGCTGGATCGGATGTGAGAGATGTATGGCTGAGAAGAAGACCACGAATAGGCTGGATGAACAGTGTGAAGAGAATGTTAGATGCATAAGGGATGTCTGTTCGGCATGGAAGAGTCGCTGCACACGATAGGAATGACTGGAGAGAATAAATGGTGAACACAGCACTGAGGGAATATTTTCCCGCATTTGGTCTCATCATCTGATCAGGTCAGGTGCGGTTAAGGGGATGGGTCCAGTATGATGTGGCAGGGGTAAACCAGCTCTGCTGTTGGGACATGCTGCGGATGTTGCTGATTGCACTGAGCAGTTGACCCTCGTGAGGTGTGGTGCGGTAAGGATCTATCCCTTCTCCCCTTGGAGCTAAGATACGAATAAATATGTGTTTGAATAAGTTGGGAGAGTGTCGTCCTGTCTCGGCTACCTCCCTTTCTTTGAGGGAAGCAGCCTAGGTATATATATATATATATATATATATATATATATATATATATATATATATAATATATGTATGTATGTATGTATTTCGAGTGTCTTAATAAGTGTAGGTGTACCAGAATTAGTTTTCATAAACGTGGGAGAACCTTCTACTTAGTGTGCTATCTTTATTACCACTCGCGTTGCGAGGCGAGCCAGATCGGTACTGTTTTCAGTTGTGAGGTTGGCTGGCTGGTTTGTTTGTGTGTGAGTAAACAACCTATCTCATGAATGGCTTGAGCTATAGACATGTCCGCCAAAGTTCAACTAGTTGACCTTTGGTGACCTTGACCTTGACCCCGAGTGCCCACTTTCGAACTCGTCCAAAATTCAGGCCATATCTTGATGCCCTGAAAGTTTCATGTTGATAGCTCAAACCGTTCATGAGATATCTTGTTTACCCACACACAAAGCCAGTCGGTCAACCTCATAACTGAAAACATTATCACTCCACTCGCTTACCACCCGCTGTGCGAAGCCAGTGGAGTGGGAATGTTTCCTGCTGTGAGAGCGGCTGGCTCGCTTTGTGTGTGGGTAAACAGGATATCTCATGAACGGCTGGAGCTATCAACATGAAACTTACAGGGTATCAAGATATGGCCAAAATCTTGGACAAGTTAGAATATGGGCACTCAGGGTCATGGTCACCAGAATGGGTGCCAAAGGTCAACTGGTTGACCTTTGGTGACCTTGACTTTGACCCCAGTGCCCATTTTCGAATCGTCCAAGATTTTGGCCATAAAATGATAACCGGGAAGTTTCATGTTGACAGCTCAAGCCGTTCATGAGATATCCTGTTTACTCACACACAAATTAAGCCAGCCAGCCACCCTCACAACTGAAAACATTACCATTCCACTTGCTTACCACCCACGTTACGAAACAAAAGGAGTGCTAATGTATTCAGCTGTGAGGGTGGCTGGCTGGCTTTGTTTGTGTCTGTTTTACATCCTTAATTTGCGTCAAATCAGAAATGGAGGTGCAAAATTATATGCCGAGGAAAAATTTTCCTGTTACGCGGCTGGTGAGATCCCATCGAGAGATGGCTTCTAGTTCATTTTGTACTCATATGAAGACTACATGGGATCAGTTTAATTCTACTACTTAGTTTCGCTCCTCCCTCACACCCGAACTCAGCCACCCTTACCGCAACGTCCAGTTTCCGTCTCATAGTATCACATTACAAAGTTATGATCAGTAGTGAAAAATTCCCATGACAGTACGTTTCCACACACATAATATTTCAAATACTCTGATCCGACACAAGTAGACATCGCCTCACACATGCAAGAGCCTATGGTTACCTTGGCGATGTTAGTTATTGGAGGTATCACCTACTTTTCAAATCGCTGGATTTAACCCGTCAAGTTCCGACCACTTTCGCACCTCCGACATCCCCCAGTCCCGACCACTTTTGGAAAAAAAAATTTTTGCCTAAAACCTCCGCTTTTTGTGAGAAACATCGAAAATTCATAGAGAAATCGCTCACCTGAGGTTTAAAATACTCGATACAGGTAGGAGTACCTCCTTACCTTACAGGGTTTTCTATCAGGCTGGCTGCAAAGAAAACGAGTTCTATGGGAGTATAACTATTCCACACCACTCCTAAACGGTATTTATTTATTTATTTGGTACGAATTTATATGTAGTATGAGAGTATATTGGTTTTCAAACAGTAATATAGGCATTATAAGCATTGCTTCACTCACTAACTCATCACCATTCTTGACCTTCTTTTGCCACATTACCTGATCATCATTTCTGACTGTTTCTTCCTATAATGCTATGTAAACTTTGTCTTCCACATTGTCATTGATTGGGGAATCCCTGTGGCCCTGAATGTCTTTATTGGCCAGGTCACTGGTAACAGGTGAATTGCCAAGACAATGGCATGCAGGAGGGGGGGGTAATGCAGTGTAAGGAATTGTCCCTGCTCAGCATCTTGTAGAGGAATAGAGGAAGGTGTCCCATGTAAACATACAAAAATTCACGCATGAAAATTGAAAATTGTGCAAATTAGGGACCTTGCAATTGCAAAACAAACCAGTACGTCGATGGGACTGGCAAATGCAAAATATTGCAAAGTACCCATACATCGACGGGACGTCTCGGGTTAATAACTGTCGTCCTAAACGGGTGCACACATCTGCAAGCAATGCTGAAAATAACTGTGAGAACGATAATCATTTTCACCTTTCTCATTTTCTCACACATTTCTCTTCCAAAATTACATTAACAATTCATAAATAAAATTTAACTAAGCATTATAATATCATAGCACTCCAAGCCTGGATATGATTTTACATTTGATTTCGACTATTGGATTGTAAGAATAATAAAAAAACACGAATGACATTTCTGATGCTACATTTCCCTGACGATAAAAGAATAAGTTGCTGAATACGGCTATATACAAAAACAATTTACATAACCTACTGTACTGTTAAAAACTCCAAGAGTATGACGGCATGATCGACTTGAAAGAGTATACTTTAGATAGAGTATACATATCTATCTATCTATCTATCTATATCTATCAATCTCTCTCTCTCTCTCTCTCTCTCTCTCTCTCTATATATATATATATATATATCTGGATGTATGTATGCTGATATCCACAAGGAAAAGGAAACACGATGTATCCCAAGCACTTTCGTGTATTCATATCTTCAGCAGAGAGCAAAGTGATGTGAATACACGAAAGCGCTCGGATATATCGTGTTTTCTTTCCTTGTGGATATCAGCATATCTATGAATCACATGTTATTGATTTAATTATATATATATATATATATATATATATATATATGTAAATGGAAAGAGAGAGAGAAAGAGAGAGGATATATACAAAGGTAGATAGATACACCTCTCTCTCTCTCTCTCATCTCATCAGCCGTTTTAGTGTCTACTGCAGGACCGGCCTATCCCAACCAAAGTCGGGACGATACAGCCGATGTATCTCTACCAAGTGGCTTTGGCTGACTAGTAGAGATTGTATGTAGGGTGAGAAGTGCATGTAAGTGTAATTGTAGTGTTGTAATGGCTTTGGATGTGTATGTAGTCTGTGAACCAAGTGTAATCGGCCCGCACAAGCCAACTGGGTGCAAGCATACTTTATAGTGTGCGACACTGGTTTAACCACAGCACCCCTTATGTCCGCCAAACAGTACGTGGCCAGAAGAACGCTCCCAAAGTTTATTACCCTGGCGTGGCATGAACCCTTATTCTTCAGTGTACGAAAATGCACAGCTTACCACTGTACCACAGAGGCTCCATATATATATATATATATATATATATATATATATATATATATATATATATATATATATATATATACAGTATATATATATACATATATATATATATATATATATATATATATATATATATATATATATATATTGGCCCCTGGTGGTTTAGTGGGTCATTATTGTGCTCCAACCGGATTGAGCCGGTGAAGGTTTATATCCAAGGGGTGGTTGGGGTTGATTGCTCGTGTAATGCCACTCAGGGATGAGTGAGGCTGGTCACTCTCATCTTAAATGTCAGGACCAACTGCCTAGCCCCGGGTTCCTACGCTCCTCATGGAGCAATGTAGGACTGGATTATATATATATATATATATATATATATATATATATATTTATACACACTCATAATGATAGATATTTATGTTGGAAAGTACACATGAACAGTTCATCGTAAATGTTTTATTTTTGTAAACATCGGAAGTTCATTATGCAAATAACTACAATCAACACGGGCCACCCGACGTCCAATATATGGGTTAATGATGCAATATCGGTCACCAATACACGACATTATATACCTGCCTCACCACCACCACCACCACCACCACACAAACTCACCGCTAGTACCGTCATGCCTCACACCACTATGGCCACCAATACCACACACATAATCGACCACCACCACCACGACCACCCTATTACCTTACACCGTCGCCCCTACCACGAACCGACCTCACACCACTTCACATCAGAATCACCACCATCACTCCCACCATCCTGTTTCATATCACTGCCTACACCACTATTACCAACCTACTTCACATTATCACTACCAACCTAGCCCACACCACCACCACCACCTTTTGTCACACCACCATCCCATCACCGCCAACACCACCCAGCTTCACCACAGCCACCATACCATACTGCAACTCATTACCTCCGTCAACTCCACCCTCCTCCACACTACCGCCACCACACCAAAACTATCACCACCATGACCATCATCATACCTCACATCGCCACAACCATCCTGCCTCATCTTAACACTTCCCAGTCATGCACCATCACCACTCAGCATCAGACCGCCACCACGATTTTCACACAATTTTACACCATCGTCATTTCCCCTCTACCTCACACCATCCCCATACAACACCACCACTACCACCCTGGCTCACACCACCACCATCACTACTACCTCCCCATCACATAATGATCATCACCACCACCACCACTTTCACCACTACTACCACAGATTCACATCGGGTGTGGCTGAATAGGTTGAAAGGTGGCCTGCAGTCCTAACGGGCCCATACTCGAACCCTGTTTGGAGCATACAGAGGTTTAAGGATTTAAGTTTCATTAAAGCAGACTTTACTGATCTGCTAAAAGAACCGTCAACAAGTCATAAAAATACACCAGCTAATGCCAATACATCAGTCCTGTATGTGACAGCTCAAGCATATAATCAACATGGGTGTTGGGTGTTAGCGCTGAAGGTTGAAGTAGCTATTGGCTTCCCTTTATGGAGTCCTCTTAGCCAATTTTTTCATGGGGATGAGTGAAAAAAGAGGTTTTCAATATCATCAACAAACCCAACATAAATGTCAGGTACATGGACGATATGTACCTTAAGAATACAAAAAAAAAAAAAAGAAAAAAAAGAAAAAAGAAGAAAGCCTGAAGGAGAAACTACAGGTCTCAGGGCTCAATTTTACTTTTGAATCCATTGTCGACGACAAGTTCTCCTTCCTGGATAGGTGTGACCGGCGATGCCCCGGCAAATTCCACATAAATGTATACAGAAAACCAACGAACCCTGGATTGTCTTAAAAAAAAAAAAAAGCGAGTGCCCCAGCGATACAATGACTTCACCGTCAGGCCCTACGTCAGGAGGGCCCTTCATTAAGCCCTTAACCGCGGGGCGTCACTTTCGTGATGCTCGGGAGCAATGGGGCATCACTTTTGTGATTCTGTTTTATTTTGAATTCGCCCAGGTTTTCATGTGGTGGCTTGTATCATCTATCAGTACTACCAGTGTCCAGCTATACTCAATTCTGCTAATGTCTTCTGTACTCCCATCCACTGTTGACGATTAAGCCATTTTTCTCCTGTCCTTGACTCCCCTCCTTATGTCCCCTCCATTGCCCTCTCCTTCCGCCTGACCAGCTGCGCTGCACTACACTAATCCTGGATGGATTTTTCCACTCATTTTATCCATTGAAATGTGCCCTATGCCCTAATCTTATACAAAATAATATATAAAAGAAAGAGAAAAGGTAATTGGTACTGCCATACATCTGGAATGGGCTAATTATCACCTGGCAACACCTCACATGCACTCATTCGCTAATTTTCCCTGTTTAATTCATCTTGAAATATGCCGTATGACCTGTTCTCATAATAAAAATATACAGAAGAAAGGAAGTGAGAAGCCAAAGTGATATTTACATTCACCTGAAACTACCTAATGTATTATGTATTGTCTATATTTCCTGCCAATCATTTCATAGCGTATAAATTAGCAGCTGTCACCACACTATCATTGTCAACCCTTCACTGCCCCCAAGGCCACAGCATTCAGTTTACTGTCATCTTTCAAGGTGAAACCACGTTGGATTCGCTCCTGTCCAATTCAGCCACTTTTTAGCCCCATGCAAAGGGCCCTGTGACCTCTACCCCTACTAAACCTTGTTTGGGAAGGGGTAAAGGGCTAAGTGACTCTGCTGTTGAACGTGAACTGGCTAATTTATCAATGATAATGATGGACAGTGACTACGATCTTTCTGGTGACTCTAAAACAGTGCAAGTGGAAATGAAATAATGTGTAAATAATGTGTAAACAGCAAGTGAAAGCAATGAATGTAAATATAACTGAACAGAGGAAAAAAAAATTATAAGTTACTGCAAGTGACAGTGTAAAACATAGTGTAAATAAAATAGAAATGTAAATAATGTAAATAAAATAGAGAATGTAAATATAAATGTAAATAAGTAGTAATATAAGAATACGAGTATAAATACTAGAAGAAATGAAAGTGAAAGTGAAAGTTTCACTCTAGCATGTATAAATACTAGGAGTAATGAAAGTGAAAGTGACAGCTTCGCTCTCTACTCTAGTTTACAGAATGGGAAAGTGAATGCCTGGAGTGAAAATAAACTACTAGTACTGAAAGAAACTTATAGATAAATATTGTATATATAAATAAGTGTAATAAAGTACTAGGAATATAAAGTGTGAGTGTGTTTATAAATAATAAATGACAGCTCCGCCTCAGAGTATCAATGGGGAACAAGCATGGGAGGAAAGCTTGCATGTGCTCATAATTTACATTGCTTTCACAGTGTTTTTTTGGGGGGGTCATAAGGATTCCAAACTACTTGAAATTCAAGGGGTGTTTGTAGTTATAATATCAGGCAGTGGTAACCATATTACGGGGTATCGGGAAGTGTAAAGTGGAGACTTTGTTACCCAACTTCAGAAGTCTCCACAAGTCCTATGGTAGAAGACGAAGGCTCAACAAACATCCAAGGAGAAAGCTGAAGGTATGTGCCCTATGCTTATAAAATTATAATATTCTAGGACTAATAACTGATTTTTGGCAAATATTTTTAAAAAGTCAGTTTGAGCACGAATATCCCCTGGGGACACTCACAGCACATTCCCAACAACCCCGTGATTAATGGGTTAATCACATTAACCTGCCACGTGCCAGCTATTTTTAGACCTATGGGTCACCCCAGTGCCAGGAATTTTTCGACCTTTTTTTTGGAGGGGGGCTAAAATGATAGATTCTGATGTGGAAACAACGAATTTCACCATTAAAATGCTCACCGAGGCTCGGAAATCAGTTTTATTGAGTCCTGCATACTCGTGTACAGGTATAGCTGCTCTCTCACGCTCACCACGTACGTGAGAGAAAGCCGTTTTCTATGTAAGGTATACTCAGGTATTTATGCTGGGAAGGTATAGCAATGTTCAGTACATTTTTCTGATTACTTATTACTTCAGAATCTATTACAATTTGCATGGATTTCTCACTGTGAATCCATTATCTTACACTTACTTGAAGATAGGTACAACCTGACTTCATTAAGTACAGTCCTGGCACTTACAAGAAGGTATTTACAACTTGACTTTACTATATAGTCCTTACACTTACAAGAAAATATTTACAACTTACATTTACATGAAAATATTTACAAATTGCCTTCATTATGTACAGCACTGGGTGAGGCACACAGGCAGAGTGAGGCGTAGTGAGCATGAGGGGGAAAGAGAGTGAGTGTATGGCCTTGACAGCCTGGGGGACAGTAGAGGAACAGTTACCTTACATGCCTGCCAATTTTTACCCATGAATCTTGAAATATGCAGTCATAGTGAAGTGTTTTATTTTAAACCGTTTTATAACGACACTGGCACTGGTCGTGGAATTAAGTCAGACTGTTTTAAAATGGCACTGGCACGCAGCAGGTTAATATAAAGGAAAACCAGCTGCCAAAATATACGAATATTGTATATATATATATATATATATATATATATATATATATATATATATATATATATATATATATATATATATATATTTTTTACGTGTCCGACTCTGGGCAAAGGCTCAGGGCCTATTTCTTGGGGGCAGTGGCCTATCCCAAGGCCCAGTAGTCCTCCTACACCTCCATATATATATATATATATATATATATATATATATATATATATAAAGAGAGAGAGAGAGAGAGAGAGAGAGAAAGTGAGAGAGAGAGAGAGTGTGTGTGTGTGTGTGTGTGTGTGTGTGTGTGTGTGTGTGTGTGTGTGTGTGTGTGTGTGTGTGTGTGTGTGTGTGTGTGTGTGTGTGTGTGTGTGTGTGTGTGTGTGTGTGTGTGTGTGTGTGTGTGTGTCTGTGTGTGTGTGTGTGCATGATGACGTAACAGAAAGTTCTCGGAATTGCTGACTAGTATAGGTACACTGTGTGATTTAGCAATGTCGCAAGAAAAGGTATTAGATATACCTTACTGAGCTTGTGCATAAATTTATAACATGCGAAACCAAATTTGTCGTGTGCTAGTGTTTCTGCAGGGAAGCTGTGTTTTAGGAGTCCATGGCGATGTTTAAAGGGGACATCGTCGAGCTAATGTGTAAGCTGGACAACAATGCTACAGAATCCCTCTACAACTTGCTGTGGTTTGCAGTACAGCTTTCTCCTTAGCAAGATAAGAAATTATTACACTCAGTATGATCAAAAACATTAATTTACCATATCAACACCTGTAATACAAAATAAAGTGGAACTCACTCTTCTTTCTGCTTATATAATTGACATTCACACTGCATAAGTGAAATATATTATGGAACGTATGACTAATAATAACTGCAATAGTAATTATAAGAATTAGAATAATAAGAATAATGATTCAATATTTTATCATTCATTCTGTATCTAAACAGAACAGAGAAATGGCAAGGAAAAGGATCATATCTCAGAGCATGAGACAGAGGACTGAGCAGAAACTTCCATAGGCAACACCTACCCATTTGACAAAACAGCAATGTATACAAAATCTGATGGGCAAATCTACCAACTACATCAATCACACTGGGAAGAAGAGAAAGTTTCTTGCACTGCAAGAATTAGGTTACAAATAGTGTTTAAAATGGTCTTAACACCAAAGCGTAGAAGGCTACTTTATTCCGTCCATTTCTTTTTTGTCTCTCCCAAACAATTTTTCAACTTAGCACAGTGCTTTTCTTCTTTACCAATTAGCTCCAAACTTGACCCACTTCTTCCTTGGGTCAATAACCCTAGACACCCTTTTTTAATGCATATAACAGGATTTATGTGGTGAAATGCTAGACCATAATACATGCAGGTTTTGAGATTCTTTGCATTTGTATATTCAATAATCATTATTGCAATGTATACCGAAGCATGTCAGTGTACTGTAGCTGTGTGGAGACCATCTTTCATTTCCTATGAAATGTTGACCCATCCATCCATCCATTGCCAGACGCCATGTATCCCAAACGGGGTGGTCAAGGGCTTAGAGTTAATTGTTTTACAGGGAGGGGCACTAATCCTCCACCAACCCCACTTGACACGTAGGGAGTTATGCCAACAGCATCTGGTGTTCCCAGGCGGTCACCCATCCAAGTACTAACCAGACCCAACGTTGCTTAACTTCGCTTATCGGAAGGGAAGCGGTGTACTCAACGTGGCATGGCCGTTGGCAGTTCTGTTAAATAAAAATTTTTTTTGCTTACGGTATACTTTATATGAGAACGAAGTTCAATTGAACACTTAGAATTTGAGCTTTGTGACAGAATGGGTAACAAGACCAAAATTTTTTGTCTTTAGATCGCAGCCTCGAAAACGAAATTTTTGGAGGGTTATTGGATATTATGTAGCAGATCTGTGGAAAACAGGATGAAAAACATGAATAACAGACACAAAATATCATTGCTATCTTAAAGTAGGGAATCGGAAGGGAAGAAATGTATAGTATAACTTTATAAAATGATCACCTTGAACAGGAAAGTGGCCATATTAATGCTGAGTAACCACTTAATTGTGGTCCACCAGAAGGAAAGGAGACCATTTTCTAAGACTGATTTAAGATCTGACAACATAAATACATCGTGGACACCTTCCTACATGCCTTAACTGTTGCAGAGACGTTGTATAGATAATGGTTGCCCTCTATTAAATCTACCTACCAGGATAACGAAATGCGATCTTACATTATTTAAAAATGAGTAGGCCTAATCAACAGTTGCGATTGATCATGGTATCACTATACGTTAAGCACTCGAGCTTTTTAGAGGTGAACGGGAGTCAGATGACTATACTGTGTTGGAGGGAAGGTGGGGGGAAGGGCTAGGCGGTGGGATCAGCATCGTGGAAAAGAATCATGTGGAAGCGGCAGGACTCCCAACCCACACTGCTTTCATCAACCACTAATGGGACGCACATGGCCTAGTTTAGGCTGAGGGTTGAAATGATCGTCTCACAATATGTGACGAGAATTTTTCCAAGCAAATGCTTGCCTATCATACAAATGTCATATATGACATTTAAAAAAAGGATGTGCAGGTGCACAGAAAATTATCCTTACGATGTTGTATGACACACGACGATCAAAATGAAACATAGGCAGGGGCCACGGAAACTTTTTGGTAACCCTGAATATCCATTAATTATGGTTGTGGAAGGGATGAAGGAGAGTTTTTCTGTTATTGTATGTAATAAATGCACTGATATGGATGAATACAACTGTATAAATATAAATCATACGACCTTGACATAATGCATCCAAATCTAATCTGAAGCATACTTCATGCATTGTGTAACAGTTCCTGAAACAACTCGAAGCCCTACTCCAACACAGGTTTTATGATTAACAGGAGTATGAGTGTGTTGTGTTTATTCTCAGAGGTGTTGCGGCAGCATTTGTCGAACGTATCATAATTATTATGTTATAATCGGTGGTTGTTTATGATTCCTGCAAGTGTTTTTTCAAGGTCCTAGATGCCACGTTTAATACATCGAGGATATAATATTTGTATCTATTATTCTAAATCTATATATCACCATGTCTTTCGGTTAGTGCTATATGGCAACAATCGATTTCAAAATTTACAGCTACTCCCATGACGTAATTGCCATCATTCTCATAGTGCATCAGGTATTCTCCGTAATGCTGAATATAATATTTTCATGAAAAGTAAAATAATTATTACTTGAATGTAGCCCCTAGAAA
Organism: Coenobita brevimanus; assembly: GCF_032717465.1. NCBI lineage: Eukaryota > Metazoa > Arthropoda > Malacostraca > Decapoda > Coenobitidae > Coenobita > Coenobita brevimanus. Next base: position 48,648,444 of record NC_137053.1, on the reverse strand, counting down.
ATCGAGCTAAAGGATTACTACCGTCTTTATTAACAGATATGTCTTTCATGCATGAGTACCAACCCCTCCAGGACAGCAGCCATCGTAGTGTTTCTTTTGGCATCCATCGGACCCCTGAGTAAGGATACTTTTCCGTGAGAGGTTGGTATACTATTATGACAGTGAGAAAGTGAGGGCGGCAGAAACTGCGGGCGAGGGTGAGGCTTCTGACAATATGGGTGTACTACAGCGTCACCGTAAAATGGAGTGATGGTCATGTAGAGAAGAAAGAGTGGGTAAGGCGGCCACAGGGCGAGATGGCCGACCTAGGTACTATGGGAAGAATGGAACAGGAAAATCATCACCATCATCATCATCGTTGTCGTCGACGTCGTACTCAACCTCATCCTGGTACTCATCATAACACCTCTTTTCACCCAATATGTGGGATAAGCTCGACTCCAGAAAGAAGACAGGAGAATGTTGCCAGCACCTCCAGTGAAATACTCAGCATAACTATCCACGCGTGATTTGAGTTCTGTTAAAATCATTGCATCGACCTTACCAGAACAACCATAAACATTATTTTTTTATCTGATTTTTACTGAGTAAGAAAAGGAAGTTGCGAAAGTTAATGAGGTCAGGGACTAAACAAATCAAACTGAAAGGATAAATCATGTTTGGAGGAGAACATAACAGGGACTAGCATTCCCTTCCCCTCCCGTTTTTTAAGTTAACAGTCGACAAGAATGAAGACCACCTAGCAGGTAATGTGAAACGAATGGAAAGGGGAAAGAACGTGCTGGGAGTTATAGACCTGAGAGGTAGAGAAGGACCTCGGGGATTTGAATAATTAGTGAGGGGTGTAGGACCCACTCACTGGGCGTAGTACTGATAGTTCTCCCTCTATTGTGCTTCTTCTTTCCTTGTCTTCTGGATCCCACGTAACAATATCTTAAGGCAGAATACAAGGTCATGATGATTATGATGATGATGATCAGGGCCGGATTTACCTACTTGTGGGCCCCAGGCCAAACTCATCAGTGGTTCCCTAAATTTATAGAGATGTTTGCATGTTTCAATAATCAATATATATCTATATCTATCAATTTATCTATCTATCTATCTGTCTATCTATCTGTCTATATATATATATATATATATATATATATATATATATATATATATATATATATATATATTGTCACAGGGGGATGTGACTTTAAGAATTAAGAATGCTAGATGTTACTTGAAAATAGAGACAAGGAACTGACTTGTGAAAATCAAGCAGCAAGTTTACTTTATGCCGGCTTACTTCACCGATTATCTAAGAACAAGAATTTATAAACTTTCTCAACAGTACACAGCAGAGACTAATTACTCACGAGTGCTGTTTGTAGTACTGTTAGCCTCTCGAGAAAGTGACTCCACCCCTGACAATCAATACTCGTAACTAATGCTAAAAATAATAAACAGGTTCTTGCTGATGCAAACTCCTGGCTGGCACAACGGATTTAAGTTTGATGCAAAAGAATTGGCCTAGTCCCAGTTAAGGATAATGTAAAGAGTTTGTGCAAACTAGGAGTGGCAACTAAAATAAGCTTAATGTGGAGAAAGAAAACACGAGTTTAACTACATTAAGCTCAAAGAAAAGAACTGTAAATTTATTGATTGCAATGAAATAAATTTACATTATATGAGTCTCAAAAATGAAATCAAAATAACAAGGAGAATACACTCGCTCATTCAAAAGCTAAACACACTTAAACCTAGAAAAACGAAAAGAAATACTGGTAAGTGGAGGGGAGCTGAACGAGTAGTATGGGCGCCTGTGAAGAACATCAAAATGCTGCTATTCGCTAAACCCCTTCACCAATTCACCATCTAGGTGGAGATTCAGGAACTCGCTGTACAACGGAGGCTCTGCTCTACACTGGGCACAAACGGTCCTACCCACGCGGAGACTCAAAGCTGACTAACTTCAAACTATGAAAGTGGGCGAGAGATGGCCTTGTTCGAACTTCAACGGTCAACGGAAAGAAAGTGAGTGATATAGGCTCACAATAAATCACTCAGTGAAAGCACTAATGTCGTGGGTAAGAATGGTCACTTGTGAAACAGTGAGAAATGTTCTTAAAACCATCCCGATCAAAGTGAATACAAGGACGGTTGAAGTGAGTGATGCGCAGTGGGAATTCCACCAGAATTTGTGGTTTTCTCACTGAAGTACAACGTCATGAATTTATAAATATGCTCGCGCGAATTCATGACATTAAGCCCAATCAAAATCAAATTTTTCTTAGAAAAATTTTTGGTATACATACATATAAATAATAACTCAGTCACACAAGATTCACACTGTGGTATGTGTACTATCCTGCTACAGGAGAGAATCAGTCACCCATGAGCATAAAAACCTCGTATTTACGTTAATAGAAGCAAGCTTGAGGAAAAAATTCTGTGATGACAGTGAAAAATCCTGCACTCAAGACAAACTGAGCGAAAAGTTCGCTACATTTACATTAACAACTAATTGTTATGTGGTGTGATGTATATAATACACGGTGTAAGTGTGACAGTTGTGGTGTAACTGTGCCTACACGTAAAATTATATAATACAAATCAATAGTAAACAGAGGCGGCAAGGCAGAAGAGAAGAGGCGGCAGCATGCGGCAGAGACGATCAGCTGAACTCCACGACAAAACTGCTGCACCCAGCAGCTGCACCTGCGAAAGCAATCAAGGTGGAACATCAAAAGTGTCAATGCAACAAATAATCTTTACTAAATTACAATTTCTCTGCCTAACAGTCAGTATATATGCTACAAAGTGTACGCCTAAGCCGAAGATTTTAAGTGACAGCCAAGCTTTGTACATTTGAAGTCGCCATTATTTTCGTATTGGATACATTATTAACAAGGAAACATGGTCCCAGGACAGAATCTCAAAGGACCCTTATAGTTTACTGGTTAAACCCTAAACTTACATTATTATTATCCAGGAAACGTGGTCTCAGGACTCAAAGGACCCTTAAAGTTTACTGGTTAAACCCTACTCTACACTTACGATTAACATTGGCAAGCTGAGAATCCCTACGCAATCTCGGGCAGGTCACATTTTAACACCCACCGTGGGTGTGAACACTCATGTGGATAATGTGCATTCTCCGGGAATCCTCAGAGAGGCCCACAGCTCGAGACACCACAAGGTAATTTAAACACAGCCTCGGACTGTCCCTGTGGAGTTCTCGAACTTCCCCTTAACCTACGGTACATATGTATATACAGGCCCTGGACATAATGTGTCCTGTGGGGCCAAAGGGCGAGACATCAGGTCTGCACCCACATTACCACTGCCCTCTCTCTCAGCTGACTCAGAGATTATGGCTGTGGATTCAAACGGCACAGGAAGGACATGTCCCTGATTGGTGGTACGTTGACACACATTGCAGGAATGCACAAAGCTATCTATTTCTTGTCCCATTCCTGGCCAGAAAAAGTCAGCACGGATATGGCCCTGGGTATTCCTTTTGCCCATGTGACCTCCTGAGGCTGAACAATGACCCCATTTTAACACTGCTTGGTGATACTTAGCAGGAACGACAAACTGCAGTCGAACCTCGCCCGGGGATGTTCGTGACTCACGGTAGAGCCGTCCTTGTTAACTAAGGAACCTGGCTTGACCTCCCTGTGAATACTTAATTACTCTACCCTTTTGTTTCTTCTGCACAGCAGCAAGTGTTGGGTTGGAATGTTGTTCTTGAACAACATCTTGGCTACAAATCAGATCTTGTGGCGATGCAATGGTCACCGGGTAGTCACAGTTCGGAGCTTTGGCCATGGCTCGTGTTACTGAAGCCGAAGTCTGAGTAGCATCATCTACGGTGCAACTATACTTGGCACCTGCTATGTTGCCTATAATAAGGTCATATAAAGGTTCTGGCATGACAACTGCAAGTGTCGTACCAGTGTAAAATGGAGATGCCACCTGGATACGTACCTCAGGAAACAATCTCACTGATCCATCAATAAGTTGAGCTTGGATCTGTCGACCTGTGTACTCCTCAGGCCGAACTAGACTCTGCCTGACTGAACAACCTGAGGAACCATTGTCTCTCAGGACCTTTACAGGAAAGCCTCCCATAAACCCTGGCTGAATAAGGAAGGCACTGTTGCCTGTGGGAGGGCCTGTGGAGGAAGCAGCCAGCTACTGATGAGGCTGCTGAATGAATGATGTGGCAAACTGCCCTGAGAATTTGATACCTGAGAGGCCACACTCACCGTCTGGGGAGATGGGGCACTGACCACATGTGGCAGAGGGTTCACTGTCACTGGGGGACTAGTGAACTGTGGGGATGTGCCCATACTGCTAGGGACGACACCACCGTACTGCTGTTGAGGAATGAAGCCTGCATTTGCCTCCTGCCTCTGATACACTGGGGCTAGTGCTGAGAAGGTTTGCCCCGATGGTCGATTGTGTGGCTGATACTGCTGCTGATTAGGGTACTTGTCATACCGCTTCCACTCAGGTTTCTGGGTACTTTGCCCCTGGTCCTTCTTCTGCGGTTTGTTTGGACCTTGGCCATTACTCTGAGAACAGCCTTGATGCTGGGGTTCAGTCTGAGATGGTTTCCCAGATTTGTCAGCTTTCCTGTTCCAGGCGTGTTGCTTACGAATTTGATACCCATACGCAGTGAAGAATGCATCAGCCTTCTCCACCATTTGGCTGGCATCCCTTTCCTGGCAGATCCTAAGCTGAGCCATAGCGCTCAGCAGGCCACGACTTTTCTAGCTGCGTGCGCAGCATAAGGTCAATTATTCCCTCTCGCATGGGAGGAGTTTCATCTTTTTCCATCCACTCGTCTAAGTAAGCAGTAAGCCGATCGAGGAACTGAACAGCAGTCTCCTTTTTTTGTAGACGTGCCCTCATAAACTGACTCATGGCGTCGTCAACTGTGAGACCGTACTCTTTGATGAGTGCGGCCTTCATCATCTCATACGTGAGATTGTCTCCACGAATTCTGTGGAGAATATCGAGGGCAGGGCCCTCAAACAAGCTAAGAAACTGGAGCCACCTAGCTGCCTCATCCAGCTGGTACAGCTGAGCCATGTCTTCGAAACGAGCTATAAATGGCTCGATTCGCTCGCCTTCCTTGTATGGAGGAAGCTTGATGTGTGGGGTTGCCAGAACATGTGCAGGGAGAACACTCGTGGAGCTTGGGTTAGCTGCACCAGATGTATTTGAAGCCAAGGAGTCTCGCTTGAGCTTCAGCATCTCAAGTTCATGTTTCTCACGTGCCTCGCGCTCGGCACATTCGTCTTCTCGTTGTTCTTGCTCGTATTCACATTCTCTCACATTGTTCTCGTTCGTGTTCGCGTTCTCTCTCATTGTTCTCGTTCGTGTTCGCGTTATCTTTCGCGTTGTTCTCACTTGTGTTCGCATTCTCTTTCGCATTGTTCTAGCTTGTATTCGCATTGTTTTTGCTCGTGTTCATGTTGTTCTCGCTCTTGTTCACGTTGAATTCGATGCTCTTCACGAGCATCATTCTCACGTTGCTGCTCGTAACTAAATCGTGAAAGCACGTCCCCCTTGATTTGTTCGGGGTCGCTAAGCCCCATATGTTTTGCTTCCTGTACATATATATTAGTAGTCATGATGCTAACTCAATTAAGGCTGAATGGGCTAAAGACTGAGTACTGACTGCTATTTTGCAGAGAAATGTCAATAATCACAGTAATGAATATAGGCACAGGTTGGTGGTGACCAGTTTTATCTAGTTAAACTGGTATAGAAATAAAATTGAAAAAAAAAAAAATGCAACTGGCTGTGAAATTTATTACATAAAATTAATAGAAATGAATCAATAACCACCAGTAAGATAGTGCCTATAGACTTTAATGATAAATTCCTAGGTGTGAGAGAGTGAGTATTATCTCGTTAATGATTTTAGAGCTAAGAGTTAATGTCCTGGAATGAGGTCGCCAGATGTCACGGAGGGATATGAATTTATGAAAAAATAATGCTAGATGTTACTTGAAAATAAAGACAAGGAATTGACTTGTGAAAATCAAGCAGTAAGTTTACTTTATGCCAGCTTACTTCACCGATTCTCTAAAGACAAGAATTTATAAACTTTCTCAACAGTACACAGCAGAGACTAATTACTCATAAGTGCTGTTTGTAGTACTGTTAGCCTCTCGAGAAAGTGACTCCACCCCTGACAATCAATAACGAATGTTAATAATAATAAACAGGTTCTTGCTGATGCAAACGCCTGGTTGGCACAACGGATTTAAGTTTGATACAAAAGAACTGGCCTAAGTACCAGTTAAGGATAATGTAAAGAGTTTGTGCAAACTAGGAGCGGCAACTAAAATAAGCTTAATGTGGAGAAATAAAACATGAGTTTAATTACATTAAGCTCAAAGAAAAGAACTATAAATTTATTTATTACAATGAAATAAATTTACGTTATATGAGTCTCAAAAATGAATTCAAAATAAAAAGGAGAATACACTCACTTCCTCATTCAAAAGCTAAACACACTTAAACCTAGAAAACTGAAAGGAAATACTGGCCAGTGGAGGGGAGCCGAACGAGTAGTCTGGGCGCCTGTGATGGACATCAAAACGTTGCTATTCGCTAAGCCCGCTTCGCCAATTCACCGTCTAGGTGGAGATTCAGGAACTCGCTGTACAACAGAGGCTCTGCTCTACGCTGGGCTCAAACGGTCCTACCCTCGCGGCGACTCAAAGCTGACTAACTTCAAACTATGAAAGGGGGAGAGAGATGGCCGTGTTCGAACTTCAACGGTCAACGGAAAGAAAGTGAGTGATATAGGCTCACAATAAATCACTCAGTGAAAGCACTAATGTCGTGGGTAAGAATGGTCACTTGTGAAACTGAGAAATGTTCTTAAAACCATCCCGATCAAAGTGAATACAAGGACGGTTGAACTGAGTGATGCGCAGTGGGAATTCCACTAGAATTCATGGTTTTCTCACTGAAGTACAATGTCACGAATTTATATATATGCTTGCGCAAAATCGTGACATATATATATATATATATATACTGTATATGTATGTACCGTATGCATTTTACTGTATTTTGCAATGGCCAAATGTCATCAGATATTAGTTTCAGTGGGCCTCCAGATACCGATGCGCTCTAGTCCAGTGGCCTACTTGGCCTATTGGTAAATCCGGCCCTGATGATGATGATTTTCACCGTTAGTCGTTAGACAGAGACAATCTATCGATAACAAAGTTGAAAAAGGGATGCTATACCTTTGTCATGAGCTTCTCTTTAAATATTTCATCCATTTTGATACCTTGTAAAGAGCTTAGTTTCATCAGCTTCGACGTGTGTGTGTGTGTGTGTGTGTGTGTGTGTGTGTGTGTGTGTGTGTGTGTGTGTGTGCTTTAACAACGTAACTCCGATATTATCCGATTTTAAGCAAATTTAGTGGAGTAACTGGCGGACAGACAATAAGTAAACATTAAGTCAGAGGTTAATGTCATGCGAATAGGTTAAAGCATGATTTGCACCGTTAGCTTAAACAGATTTTGTCCAGTTTAGTCAAAACCTGGAGGAAGGGTTAAAGGCAAGGCAAGAATGAAATTCAGTGCTGAGAACAACCTATCAATAGTAAAAGTCACAGGGAAGGGTTAATGTCACTGAGAAAATTCACCAAAAACATTTCTGACCTAATCTAAGCCAAAGTTGCTGGAATGGTTAAGGGTTGGCCAAAAATTATGTAACTCGATTTTGAGAATAATCTGTCGAAAGTCAATGTTACAGGACGGTAAAATATTTAGCTTTTTGAGCAGAGGGTAGGCGAGGGTGTTGCACTCTCGGAATGTTCTTTTTTTTAGGATTTAACACATAGTGAAATGTTGTTTTGGCTGTTACTATATTCATGGAAGGAAAGCAGTCATAATAAAAAAAACGATAAAAGTATGAATGAATATTAGCCCGATGATTGCATTAATATAGGAAGCCAGACTGAAGGAGAGGCAGTCAGAGCAGCAGACCGAATTAAACTTCCAGTAAATTTTATAAACGAGGAGTACGAAGGTAGTGATAGGCACCTAGCAGTTTCGCTCAACAGTTCCATAACACCATAAAATCGTCTTGGAACCGTGTCAAAACTGAGAATGATATAGAACTTCATATTCTTTTTTTTTTTCCTCCAGAGTACGTTAATTACGGTTTATTCTTTTGTTCTTTTAACGACTATTAATCACCTTGGGATAAACTTAGGTTACATGAGGTGTTAGATATGGTCTTCATTCAGACTTTTTCTGTACAAAGTATTACCTAACCTGCACTGAATCTTATGATGATGATGCGACCTAAAGAAAAAACACATCTTAGTGAAGTCGTTTAGGTTTTTGTTACCCTCGCATCCCCTTTTACCCAAACGGCAATGGGTCTGTGTCCTTCAGAATGTCCAGCACATCATTTCGGGTTCCACCATCCCACGTGTTGATAAATTTCATAAGCTCTCATTAGGTTTGGATACGGTTTGGAGTTGGTGAAAAGGAAATATTGCCCGAATTTATATCCATAGGTGAGTCTCCTCCGATCTAATGAAGAGAAATCCCAAACCATCTCATTTTTGTTGAATTACTTAGTAACCTCTCATTAGGCTCTCAGAAGGTTTGAGTATGTTCCGAAACTTCTGAAGAACTATGAAGGTGATGTGCCCATAGTCTTCAAACTGGCAACTTCACACTCCTGGAGTTCAGAACTGATAAACCGAATATTTCGAACCAATAAATCACTGTTATTAGCTTAGGAAGTTCCCATTACGACTCTGTACTGTTAAATGGAACTGCGAACATGAAGTGTACCATAACAGTCACTGGTGTGCCCATGACCTTCAAAATGCCAGGTGCATCACTGTGCATCCCTTACCCCCCAAAATATTAGTAAATACTGAGATGATTTATTGATGGTGAAAAGAACTGTTGGCGAGAAGTGTACCGTATCAGAATAAGTGATTGTATGTCAATAGCCTTTTTAAAAAATATCATTATCAACACTTTCTGGATTAATGAACCGAAATTCCAGAATTCTTGATCAGTGTTAACCTTATTAATCTAATGATATCGTATGGGTCATTATTGCTTGGGTTAGACGACAATGTTTGCGTCAAGATGAAACATAAAGAGATAAGGTAATAAGGGTTATTGATTAACCTCTTCAGTCCGACATGTCTATACTAAAGGGAATAAAATCGTGTGATGGCGGCAAGAAGAAGATAACAATGATGTCCTAAAGTTAAAGGGTCATCTGGCTTAACAAGTTCTGATTACTTTTTGACAAGGTTTGGAGACGCCATAAGAGAACTACCGGTCTTATATTTTTATCAATGTAGGTACCGAAAACTAATTAAGCAAACTTCCAGTTCATCTGATTTTTACTGGTAAATTTAGAAGGATCTCATTAGTTTCTGACATGGTCTTGATGCGGAGACAAGTAATTACCGACCGGATGTGTACAATAAACGCTAATGTGTCCCTGCCCTTCAAAAGTGTGCACCGGGTCGCTCCGGATCCCACCACTCGACGTGCAAGGCACACCAGAAAATGTAGAAACATTTTGAATTTCTGTGAAATTGCATTTCTTGGATGTAAAGCCAGCCGCCAAATTAGCGTTAATATTTGCAAAGTTCTGCTTGTGCCTCGCCACTGATGGGTAACCTAATGTCGCGTTCAGCCAAATTTCAGAGTAAGAGAGCAAGAAACTTTTATATTATCTTTACCATTATAAAATGAACAAAAATTTCCATTGCAGGCGTAGAGTGTTGTTTCGTCATAACAGTCAGCTGATATACCACCATATTACAAAGCCAACAAATATCGTAGGTGTCAAACTAGACAAATTAAATGACCTACTATTTTCCTGAATAATGTAATTAGTGACAGATGAGTTAATTGATCTTCATATTTTACCAGTTGTCAAAAAAACGATGAACCCATTCGCTGGTTCTGAACATTTCCACCGAAATTTGTCACACAACTGTTTTATTTATACTGTTTACACACGAACGGGCACTGGTCAAAATTTTACCTTCGACTGACTCTTCTCAAGACTGAATCCAATTCTTCTTGCCTTATTTTTAATTCATCCATAAAGTTTTGCTTAAATCGGTGCAAAACTTGTGACCTTGATCTTTGAACTCTGGTACTGAAAAACAAAAAGGTCAACTCCGTGGCTCACGCTACACCTATCAACCATGTCTGTTTAAAGCTGGATCAAAATTGTTTTAGTTATTTAAACACACACACACACACACACACACACACACACACACACACACACACACACTCAGGAGAGTCCTTTATTAAACCATGGAAAATGTAGTGGCTCAAAGCTAGGCCAGTAATATTTTATGTTTAGATGATAAAAGTATCCGATGGTGAGATGACTCTTACGAAGAACATCATAATCGTCTTCTGGGTATTCAGATTGATCTATGATCTTCCCGCCGACAGAGGACTCAGACAACTGGACCACCACCCTTCTAAGCAATCGTATTTATCCGGTACAGACTTAATTCACAATTATCTCCCGGAAATAGTACTAGCATAACTGAAAATATTACTGAAAATTGGTATGCCATAAAATCTCTACATACGAATGCACAGTAAAATGTTTATAATTTTCCACTGTGTAATAAAACACGCACTTTTCACAGGTGGTCAGAGATGGTGGGCGACCTCGCTCTGCAACACAGCACTTCACGCCATAAAACATTAACGAGTGACCTTTTTCCCGCGTGCAGGGTCGGCCGCTTCACTTTCATCTTCGGCTTCAGTGCATTTTTTTTATTTTTTTTTTAACTTTTCTTAGCTTAGAAAATATTTTGCTTTAACTCTTGTTTGTACAATTTATCAAATCATTTGACGAACAGATTTTTAAATGTAAATCAAAATATATTTCAGCCATTACAGGAACATAGAACAATGTACAGACACTGCCGTATTAAAGGTTACAATGTCATAACAGTATTGTGTGTGTGTGTGTGTGTGTGTGTGTGTGTGTGTGTGTGTGTGTGTGTGTGTGTTGTGGTGATGTTATGTTTCTGGTGATATGGTGTTTCTGGTGCTATGGTGAGTGCTTCTCTGGCTGCGATTAGAATGCGTCTCCCGTTGTGATGAATAGGTTGCGGGAGTTCTGGTGGGTAGTTCTGTGGTGCACTCTAGTCATGTGGTGAGCCTTTCCCCTGCTATGACATGTTTCTGGTGCTGTGGTGTGTTTCGCGTGCTGTGCTGGCTATGTTTACCGTGCAGTGATGAGTAGATTCTGGTGCTGTGGTGATTATCTCTGGTTCGATGATGACAATGTACTTCTAGTGATGTAACTGTGATGAATAAGCTGCTGGTGCTGGGAATATTCTGTTTCTGGTGCTCTGGTAACTGTATCTGCCGGAATCTCTCAGGGGCCGACCTAGAAACTCCAGTGTCACCTAGCCTACTTTCTGATGGACCAATTTGAAAGTACCCGTTCACAGTCCCCTAGACCTCTTGGACAATTATAGAAGCCCTCTTCGAATCCCTCTAAATCACTGGTTCTCAAACAGCGAGCCATGGCCCCTAAGGGGGCCACGGCAAGTTTTTAGGGGAGGCATGGCGGGCTAATGTGTGTAGTAAATCTGAGTGAAATCGCACTTAGAGTCCTCTTGCCGTTTTCCACAACGCATTTATGTTTATCTGGTTTCTCCACCCTTCTACACATAAAAAGTAAAAGCTGAAACCAGTTGAATGTGAAACCAGATATGAGATGTGTGGTATCAGTGACTCAACCTCGAATCAGTCGACTGACTGAAGGCAAACAGTGTCATCCATCCCATTGGTATGTAACAAAATATGCATTCTGAGTCTCTGATTGAGAGTTGTAAGCATTAATATAAATGAGGAGCATCAAGCTTTTTTTTTTTTTCATCATTATTTGCGAAGGGCTTGAGAGAAAACTGAAAGCGGGCCACGAAGATGTCAAGATCCCCACAAGTGGGTAATGAAGTAAAAAAGTTTGAGAAACACTGCTCTAGATGATCCCCAGAGGTTTGCTCTTTAACCCGTGTATTAAGCAATAAAATTCTTTTATCCCACCCCGTGGAGCACAAAAAATATTTTTTTTAGTTTTTGTTTATTATAAACTTGAAGACAAACATCCAGGCATCATCTGGTGGGAAAAAAAAAAAAAATCTCTCTGCATCTTCGCGTAGCGCCATGCGTAAGTTTGGGTAGGGGTGGAGTGGTAATTTTTCTTTATTTTAGGTTTTGTATATTATAAACCTGAAGACAAACATCCAGGGCATCATCTGGTGAAAAAAAAAAAAAGTCTCTTTCTCCGTCCTTGCGTAGCGACATGCGTTAAGTTTCAGTAGGGGTGGACTAGATAGCGGTGATGCACGGCCACTGGAAGGTTAGCACACCCTGAGCTATGGCTCGGAATTAAGGGTCTTTTGAAGGATTTTTAGGATCTCGCTTTTTCCCCAGGAATCACGCGCAACGCAAGTACATTTTTGTGTTGAATGTTTTTAATTTCAATTTTACCTTCTCTCTCTCTCTCTCTCTCTCTCTCTCTCTCACACACACACACACACACACCATATATTATATATATGTATGTATGAATGTATGTATAGGCTCAAATAGCCCCTACTCAGGGGGTCCAGCAAAAAACATCTTGTCAGTTCTAGTTTATGTGGGATTTATAATGACGCTGCATTCTCTAGCAATTTGCTCATCTTTCATTTCAGTCACCCTTCATCCTTTCCTCCGCGGTACTACATCCTTCTTGGCCTTGCTTAATTTTGCTTTTCTATTCACCTTTCATTATAGGTTACTAACACCGTTCTGTGTGAATATGTTTCAGTTATGAGTGCTTCCTGTAGACGAATCTGAAAATGAAATTATCAGGCACTGCCATCATCTGCCTCATATTGTTCACAGTAAGATAAGACGGATCTAACCACACTGGCAGTCCGGTGAAAGAAGGAAGTTTTTTGATGGTGATGGAAATACTTCCAAGGAGGCAAACACGCTCCATGGGTGCGAAAACGTAGTTAATACTCTCGGACAATAATTTAAATTTAACATACCTCATTAAAAAAAGTAAGTATGGTCAAGAGAACTGAATTCATTGCCAAAGGTGAACGGAACACTTCATGTGTAACTACCAATAGGCCTATCCTGTTAAAACATTCTCAGTAATTATATCTTTGTTAGAAATCTAGTGGAAACTCAGTTTACAGAAGAACTATGTCCAGTTCTTTTTTTCTTACACTCCACCATTTCATTCCACTAAGTGCAGTAAGTCGGTATACGAGAGACACTCAGTGAATGAAAATAGGCTATCTTCAGCTTCTCAACTTTATTAGAAATTGCTGCGGATAATGAAAGTGACTCGTCACAAATGAAAGTAAATATGTACAATAAATGTGTGGCCGTGACTTTCAGGTTAAGTTCTCAAGAATCAGTTCAAAATTCTATTTTACCATTGGACACGTACGGAACATTTGGCAAAGTCTGAAACAAAACGTAACTTTCCAGGCATGGTTTCTCTTCTTTCACCTCTATCATGGCAAACTCTGATTTCCAGAACACTGTTTTCCTTCTTTCACCCTTCTTGCCCGCTGCCTGACCAGGCTACTTGCCTATGTCAACAGCTTTTCTTCTGAAACTTTTGGCAGTGATGTTCTTTCCATGCACCAACATTTGATTCAGCTTGACCCCCGTGTTGCACATGTAACCTTGTTCACTTCCAGTCCTTATGCTTTTACCCTCCACTTACCCATGTGGAGAGGATGGAGAATGAGTTACCAACTAGGGGAGTGTATGTAAGTGAGGTGGAGAGGAAGAGGAGCAATGGGAGACAAGAGATGAGATGGAGGGATGGAATAGAAAGCTATATGAGGGAGGGGTGGGTGAGTTTCAAGGAAGGCAGGCAAATGGCAGAGGACAGGGAGATGTGGAGGAGATATGTTTGTGGTCACCCTTTACGGAATGAAAGACTGACAATAGCTGGATTTAGACGGACATTCCTTGCATTTCTCTAGACCTCCATCATAACGTTTATGATAAAATCCAGACTATCATGTTACGACATACAAACAATTTGTGTATACTTTCGAATAAAGTAAAAAATAATATTCATAGAAAACTCAGTTTCCTAGTTTATCTAATCGGCAACCATATTCTCCTCCTCTAAACCTCATCTTCTTTTCCATACCCAGACTCAGCTGTCTGAGGCAACTGACAGCAAACCCTTTTCTGTATCCTTCTACACTATCTATACTCATTTCAGAGCCAAACGTGGATGTTGTGTATATGTATACAACGACCTATCTTACTCTCGTGTTCATGAACTTGATTCTTCTTAATTATCTACTCTCTGGCTTTGGCTCTCCTGTCATTCTCTGACTAAATATATTTTCGCTGTTTACTTACCTCCTAATTCTACTGACCATCATAAATTCTTCGACTATCTTTCACCTACGATGGAATACATTCTATCCATTTCTCCTTTCTCTGAAATTTCCATTCTAGGAGATTTCAATATTCACCACCACCTTTGACTCTCCTTTCCTTTCACTGACCCACCTGGTGAACAAGCCTACATCTTTTCTATCCTTACTGACCTAGAGCAGCTTATACAACACCCTACCCGTATCCCTGACTGCGTTGGCGAGAGTCCAACATATCTGACCTCTTCCTTACAACTAATCCTTCTGCTTACACCGTTAATCTTTTCTCTCCGTTGGGCTCCTCCGATCATTACCTGATTACCTTAACCTGTCCTATCACTCTGGTACGGCCTGTGGACCCTCCAAAGAAACGTCGTCTGTTCCACTTTGGAGCCGCGGATTGGGAGGCCCTCAGGCAGTACTTCTTTGATTTTCCCTGGAATGATTATTGCTTCCATGGCCGGGAGCCATCTGAGTGTGCCTTGCGCATTACGGAGGTTATTCTCTCGGGCAGGGAAGCATACATTCCTTTCTTATATCCTTTGACTAATGCAAGAAAGCCTTGGTTTAATCACGCTTGTTCTAATGCAGTCCACAACAAGGAGAGAGCCTATAAATGGTACCGGAGCTAACCCACCCCTGAATCACATCTCTTTTATACTTTCTGCCTGAAATCGTGTTAAGTCTGTTCTTCGCTCTGCTAAAAATAATTTCATCCGTACTATATTCTCTCAACTCTCCAACTCGAATTCTAATCACTCCTTCTGGCACCTTTGCCAAAAACCTTTCTAACAACTTTACCTCATCATCCTTCCTTCCCATTTTCTACTCTGATGGCTCTGTAGTTATTTCCTCTACTGATAAAGCAGATCTCTTCACTCAGACTTTCTCCTCCAGTTCCACCTTAGACGATTCCAGAGCTGTTCATCCATCACTTCCCCCTTCTGACTTCCTCATGGCTGACATTAAAATTTCTTCAGCTGATGTATTTTCTGCCATCAATGGCCTCAGTACAAACAAGGCATATGGGCCTGATGGAGTCCCTCCTGTTGTCCTCAAGATCTGTGCTTCTGTGTTTACACTCTGCCTAGGTATCTCTTTCGCCTTTGTCTTTCAACTTGTACCTTTCCATCTTGCTGGAAGTTTGCCCTCATTCAGCCAGTCCCAGAGAACGGTAATCATTTCCAGCCCTCTAACTATCGTCCAATTACTTTAACATCCTGTGATTCAAAAGTTTTCGAGTCTATTCTTAACAGAATAAATTTTAAAATTATCTTTCCTATTACAACCTTCTTTCTGATCGTCAGTATGGGTTCCGTCAGGGATGCTCCAATGGTGATCCTTTCACCTACCTTTCAGACTCCTGGTCATCCTCCTTTCTGGACTTTGGCGAAAGCTTTGCCGTTGCACTTGACATCTGAAAGGCTTTCGATTGAGTCTTGCATAAATCTTTAATTTCCAAACTGCCCTCTTACGGTTTCTGTCCATTTATCTGTGTCTACATCTATAGCTTCCTTTCTGGTCGTTCTATAGCTACTGTTGTAGACGGCCATCGGTCTTCTTCTAGGTCTATCAACAGTGGTGTTCCTCAGAGTTCTGTCCTATCACCAACTCTCTTCCTTTTATTCATCATTGATCTTCAAGGATATACATCTAATCCTATCCACTCGTACGCTGATGATTCTACCCTTCATCTTTCCATCCATCTCAGCAGTTACTTCAACAAACAAGGGATGAGGCTATGGCACACCTAATGTCTGACTTGCCTCGTATACCTCTGACTGGAGTAAGAATAATCTTATTGTTTTCAATGCACCAAAGACTCAGTTTTTACACCTATCAACCCATCAAAACCTTCCACAGGAGTATCCACTAATAATTAATAATATCCAGCTCAATCCTGCATCATCCTTGAGCATGCTTGGGGTTTCATGCACACGGGACTTATCTTGGAAAGATCATATTGCAGCTCTTGTAAAATCTGCTTCCATGAGATTAGGTGTGCTAAGCCGACCCCGTGCCTTCTTTACCCCTACACAGTTGTTGACTTTATACACAGGTTTTATATGCCCCTGTTTAGAGTACAACTCTCATGTTTGGGGAGGCTCTCCACATACAGCTCTTCTCAATTGGGTGGTGTCAATGGCTATTAGTCTCATCAGCTCTCCTCCTCTTACTGGCTCCCTTCAACCTCTGTCTCTTCACCGCACTGTTGCCTCTTTGTCTCTTTTCTCTTCCTACTTCAATGGTCACTGCTTCTCCGAACTGTCTGCTTGCATCCCTCCACCTCTTCGATGGGAGTGGTACCCGTCTAGCAACCCACTCATTTCTGTCCAACTCTTTAATGCAAGAGTTAACCGTTACTCCCAGTCCTTCATTTATGGAACAGGTCAACTCTGGAACTGTCTCCCTTTGTCTGTATTTCCTATTTCCTATGAACTCTAGTTTTTCAAATGCAGTGGGTCCAGGCTCCTCGAAATGAATGGATCTTGAATTTGGCTCTCTTTTGTATTTTTTTTCTTGAAAGGAATGTTTTGCAGGCTCAGCCTTTGGTTCCTTCTTCCTTACTTAAAAAAAATATTCAGTGGCACTACATAGCACTTGCTATATACTTATAGCTTTAAGCATCGTCCTTGGATTTTTTTACCCATCACTGTCATTTTTTTTTCTTATTAGGTGTTTAATTAATAATTCTCTTGTTTAAAGAACTCTCTGTATAGCTTCAAAGAATCTCTCGAGTAGTTACCACTTGTGGCCGACAAGGTGTATTCTGTTTTGTGACGAGCCCATGCATCGTTTACTACCCGACGCTCTCTGATTAAGGGTTTCCTTGTTAAATTCACGTGTGCTGGAAGCACGGCAGGCGTAATGGTGGTTTAAAGGACCACCAAGGAAAGAGGATTTGAATTTTTAAACAAGAGTTCAAAGACCTGGATGACAGGGCAAGGTCAAGTAAAAAAATCTGAATTGGTTTGGCCAAACCTGGAGGAAAGGCTATGGGAGAGACAAGAATGAATAACTGATTTTGGGAACAGTCGGTCAGAAAACAAGGTTATAGAGCAAAGTTGACTTCGGCCTGTAGATTGTTGTTAAGGGATGACTTCATTTTTTTTTTTATTGAAAATGAAATTATGCGTCAATCTACATGAAACTTTACTGGATGATAGCTATGATACCTACTTAAGAGTGTAGAAAGTTTCATGATGATATAGAAAAGAAAAAATTATTCAGTAAAATCTTAATATATTTAACCTAAATTTCACTGACTACTGCTCCTAAGTGAGTAAACATATAATCATTTTAAAAGTATCAGTGATTAAATTAATCATTTACAAATAAAGCTCAGGGATTAGTTTTGCCAAATATAGCTATTATCCAGTAAAATTTCGTGTAAATTGATGCATAATTTCATTTTCAACCCCCAAAATGAACAGAGCGGGTATTATAATCTCAGCCCTTTTTCGTGCTCTTTTATTTTTTTTTATCCTTAAGGGGCCATTAGATGAAGAGATAAATATAATTAAGCATTTTATTATTTTTTTAATGCATGGAAGAAGGAACCAAAGGTCAGAAGCCCACAAGATTCTTCTCTCCAAGAAAAAACAAAAATAACAAAGAGCCCAATTCAAGATCCGTTCATTTCAAGATGTCTTGAAACACAGATTTGAAAAACTGGAGGTCATAGAAAGTAGGAAATACAGAAAGAAGAAGACAGTTCCAGGGTTGGCCTGTTACATACATGAAGGATTGGGAGTAACGGTTAGGTTTTCCATTGGAGAGTTCGATAGAAAACGGAGATAATTTATTGCTAGACGGGTGCTACACGCCTGCCATAGTAGTGAAGAGATGCAAGCAGACAGTAGAGAGGAGCTTCGACCATTGAAGTAGCAATAGAATAAAGATGCAACAGTGAGACGAAGAGACAGAAGTTGAAGGGGGCCAGTAAGAGGAGGAGAGTTGATGAGATGAAAAACCTTTGACTCCACCTTGTTGAGAAGAGCTGCATGTGTGGAGCCTCCCCACATATGAGAGTTGTACTCTACACAGGCGAATAAAACCTGTGTATAGAGTCAAAAACTGTGCAGCAGTAAACAAGGCACCGAGTAGGATTAGCATACCTAATTTTTTGGACCCAAATTTTACAAGAGAGCTAATATGATCTCACCATGATAAATCCCGAGAGAGGGAAACCCCAACAATGTTTAAAGATGGTCCAGGATTGAGTTGGATACTATTAAAAAGTAGAGGATTCTCGTGCAGAACAATTTGACAGGATGAAAGATGTAAGAACTGAGTTTTTCAAGCATTAAACACAGGAAGATTACTATTATCCCAATCAGAGATAAAAGCCAAGTCAGATGTGAGGTGTGTCATAGCTTCACCCCTTGTTTGTTGAAGTAACTGCTGCGATGGACGGTGTGGGAAGTGAATGGAACGGTGAAGGGTGGAGTGATTAGCACATAAGTGTATAGAATTAAACTTAGAAGGTCATTGATGAATAGAAGGAAGAAAGTTGGTGATAGGACAGAATTCAGAGGAACACCACTATTAATAGCTTTAGAAGAACAGTGGTCATCTACACCAGCAGCTATACGGTAGAACATCCATAAAGGAAGCTAGAGATGAAGGTACAGATACAAGGATAGAAACCATAAGAGGGCAGTTTCGAAATTAAAAATTTACGCCAGACTCGATCGAAAGCCTTTGCAATGGGAAAGCTTTAACCAAAGTCCCAAAAGGAGGATGACCAGGAGTCTGAAAGGTAGGTGAGAAGATCGCCAGTGGACCATCCTTGGCGGATCCCATATTGACGATCGGAAAGAAGGTTGTGATAGGAAAGGTGCTTTAAATTTTTTTTTTTTTTTTAAAGAACAGATTCACAAATATTTGAAACAGAGGACGTTAAAGCGGAATGGGAATAGTCACCTTTCTTTGAGACAGGCTGAATGCGAGCAACCTTCCAGCAAGAAGGAAACGTACATGTCGACAGACAGAGACGGAAGAGTTTGCCCAGACTGGGTGTAAGTTCAGAAGCACAGTTCTTGAGGACAACAGAAGGGACCCCATCAGCCCCATATGCCTTGTTAGTACTGAATCCAGTGATGGCAGAAAATACATCATGTAAAGACATTTTAATGTCAGCCTTGAGGAATTCAGAGGCAGTAAATGATAGAGGAAGAGCACCAGAATTGTCTAAGGTTGAATTGGAAGAGAAAGAATGAGCTAAATGTTCTGCTTTACCAGTAGAAGAAACAGCTACAGAGCCATCAGCTTGGAAAAGAGGATGGGAAGATAATGAGGTCAAACTGAAACATTTTTGGCAAGGTACCAGAAGGAGCAGGAGGAATTTGAGTTGGAGAGTTCTGAGTATTTTGTACAAAGGATGTTATTTTTAGTGAAGCGAAGAACAGACTTAGCACAATATGGGAAAGAAACATAAAAAACATGAGATTCAGGGGTGGGATCGCTCTGATACCTTTTGTAGGCATTCTCCATGTTTTGGACGTATTACTTTTTTTTTCTTTTGCATTAGTCACAAGATAGGAGAGGGGAATGTATGTTTCCATGTCCAAGAGAAGAACCTCTGTAATGCACAAGGCACACTCTGGTGGCTCTCGACCATGGCAGCAATAATCATTCTAGGAAAAATCAAAGGACTATCTGAGGTACTCCCAATCAGCAGCTCCAAATGCCATAGCTGCCCTTTTGGGGAGAGTCCACTGACCTTACTGGAGCGATAGAACAGGCTAGGTGATAAGGCTGTGATCAGAGGAGACCAATGGTGAGAAAAGATTAACAATGTAAGCAGAAGGATTCGTTGTAAGCAAAAGGTCAAGGATGTTGGAACTCTCTTTAAGGCTGTCAGGGATACGGGTAGGGTGCTGTGCATGCTGTTCTAAGTCATTAAGGATAGAAAAGATGTATTTTTTTTGCCAGGTGGATCACTGAAAGGAGGTGAGAGCCAAAGGTGGTGGTGAACATTTAAATCACCTTGAATGGAGATTTCAGAGAAAGTAGAAATTGATAGGATGTATTCCATCTTAGAAGTGAGCTAGTCAAAGAATTTTCATAGTCAGTAGAATTAGAGGATACTTAAACAGCACAGAATGACAGGATAGCCAAGGCCAAATAGGAGACAGTTCAGAAAATTCATGTTTAGGAACACGAGAGCACAACGTGTTGTTGCTTACTACACAACAGCCATCTTTGGTTTTGAAATGAATATAGTGAACATAGGATGATACAGAGAAGGGTATGTTATGAGTTGTCTCAGACAGTTGAGTCTCTGTGAGGAAGAGTAGGTGAGGTTTAAAGGAGGAGAGGTTGTGTTCAACAGAGAGAAAATTAGAGGAAGGGCCACGAATGTTGCAGAAATGAAGAAGTGAGTCAGACATCCGTTCTAGGCACCTCGTTTGGTCACCACCGGGAGAAGGGAGGATGGTGGAGGAATTTATGCCCCCCCCCCCAGGAACTCCAAGTGTAGTGTGTAATATGTAAGTAGTTTGGTACTGACAGTTCGAGGAACTTGTACTGGAGAGCATGCTGACCTATTCTCGGTGGTACTGAAACACTGAAAAAGTTTAGCAAAGGGACATGGTCAGAAACTACTCCCGAGGGCTGTTGAAACGGGAGATACAGCTCTCCCTCACAGCTTTCACTAATATCCCTGTTGGTGATCTGCTAGAATATCTCTAAGATTCATTAAATAACATTTTCTTGCCTGTCTCAGACACAACATTTTATTGAGTTAATAAAGCCTTATATCAAAAACTGTAAATTCGAAGTTAATGGAGGATACTACCGTCAGAAATTTGGTATGGCGATAGGCAACCCCCTCTCACCTGTTCCCAGTAGGCTAATCTCTATATGAAATTCTTTGGGAAAAGATTACTTAGTAACATTCTGTTTTAGATATGTAGATGATACCTTTAGTCTCTCGCCATGTAGTGAAAGACTCTGGATACTTTTTTTTCCTCAGCTGAACAAATTAGCATTTTCCATAAAACTCACAGTGGAACATGAAAATGAAGGAAAACTGCCATTCTCAGACTTCACAGAGCAAGGAATGGATTTAGGTTCAGTATCTACAGAGAGCCCACTAATGTTTGTTCGCATATTCATTTTTGTTCTGTCCATAACGATAAAATCAAATTGCCAGTGTTTTCTGATATGTTTCTAAGTGCTCTTCGAATCTGTAGCCCGGTATTTATGGATGAAGAACTTGGAAATATCTATGATGTTTCTACCAAATTAAGGTACCCCAAAGCCTTCATAGCTAAAGCTTTTAGCCAAGCAAAAAAAATCCTTAATGGGACCATCCTATTGCCTTCTCATGACAAAACGAATCTCCTAATTTTACCTTACGGTACGAAATTTTCCAAAGTTTCTCATCTGATGTAAAGGTGGAATGTAAATGTAGTGTTCAATAATTCTTGTACGGTGAAGAAGAGATTGATTAAGAATTCACCTGATAATTCAAGTGGCTGCATTTAAAAAATACCATGTAAAGAGTGCAACAAGTTTTACGTAGGCCAAACAGGAAATAAATTTGATGCTAAAATCAAACATGAGTATAATGTTAGGACAGGACAAACATCCAGTGCCTTATTTGTAAATATGAGAGATGAGAATCACAGTATAGATGGGGATAATGCCTCTTCAGTATTGTCTTGCAAATCTGCTGTTAACAGGAACATCATTGAATCCAGTGTAATCAAGAAGACAGAGCCTGATAATAGGAACCTGAGCAATGAGATGTACAAGTTAGATAACTTCATCACATAGAAATTCCGTAGCCTAGTTAAGATCACTGAGTTTGTTTGATTTCGCTTTTATATAATTTTTTCTTTCCTCATTATATAAGCACACACTTGTAACTGATGGTTTGTACAAAGGTATGTGTGCATATGCAATTCTGCTTGCAAAGAATGGGTTATACTGTACGTATATTTGATATTATATATATATATATATATATATATATATATATATATATATATATATACGTTTGTATGTGTTTACGTAGGTACGTATGTAGCTGTGTTCATATACATATATGTGACTGTGTATGCATTTATTTATTTTTTTACATGAATCAATGTGCATGTAACTATCATACACATGCATAAGTTTAATGACATTATTTATATGTGCAATTCTCTGTTAAGCAGGACTCTGTCTTTGATTTATTCGCAAAATTATGTGCGTGTGTGTGTGTGTGTGTGTGTGAGAGAGAGAGAGAGAGAGAGAGAGAGAGAGAGAGAGAGAGAGAGAAATCTGGGAAGGTCAATGGGCCCATGCTTTATAATCCCCTCCCCACACCGTCCTAACTTAATGTTACGACAGTCCTCAGTTATGCATACCGTGCTGTATATAATTCATTGTTATTTATAAGTTTGTATGTTAATAATGTTTTATGTAATATTATTATTTTTTAAAATACTGTATTTATATATTTTACCAGAAATAAGGACTTACGTTTAGAACTCTAGCATTTGTCAGCGACTTACCAAACTCCCTTGGGACTTTCTCTCCCTCATTCTATATAAAAATGACAGATGTACTCCAACTCCTTCACTTTGCCTTCCCCTGAAGATGTGAATACACGTGAGCTCTCGGGATGTTTCGTGTTTCCTTTTCCTTGTGGATATCAATACACACACACACACATATATATATATATATATATATATATATATATATATATATATATATATATATATATATATATATATATATATATATTGTTACGGAACAGAGAAAGATAATGTACACTTTAAGTGAGAATACTAAAAATCACTACTGTCCCGTAAAGTTCCAGGTTCAAAACAAAAGAGTTAGGTAAAATTACAAGTTAAAGTTTAACGCTCAAACTAACAACAAAACATTCAGGATTCATAAGGATAATGTAATGGCAAAAAACAGGTTAAATATATGGTTAACTGCAATAGCCTCTATTAACACGAAATTAGCAAGAGTAAATTTATCTAAGTCAGCCCTGATAAAATGACAATACCAGATAATACTCAGTGAATGCAAGATATATTATTACAGATACAAAATATTATTAATAAGGGCAGACACCCAAAACACATGAATCGTAAAAACCTCACTAGGCCTAAGAATTAACACCTTACGCTACACAGTACAAGAAAAAATGCAATAACAGCTATACTCAAATTACACAGCTGCTAGATGGTTGGAGACTTCCTGAGCACTCACAATGATAACAACTGTACAGGGGAGGACAGAGATGTGAACAAAATGAGGAGCAGATCTAAGTGGCAATAATGCAGAGACTGAGCTCATTATATAGGGGCCGGCAGAGCTTGATACAACTTGTAAGAAGGACGCACAAATGAAGCCATGGGGACAAAGAGTTGACAATCCTGCTCTGAAAGAACGACTTACTCTACTATAAGGGAGGAGGGGGGGAGTGAGGTAGAACACGCTCGTGATCAAACATGCAGCATACTGTACGTTAGAATTACACAAAGGATGATGAAATCATAGGCTATGTAACACCTCCCCACAAAGAAAAAGAAATTTACTAAGGAAATTTCTTATTACTCTAAAACAATCTGTCTAAAGTCTAGATAAGCAATCTGCAATAACATTTTCTTTCCCCTTGACATGTTGTATGTCTAATGAATACTCCTGAAGAAGTAAACTCCATCTTGTCAATCTCTGATTTTTATCTTTAAACTTACTAAGGAATTTCAGTGGGTTATGATGGGTATAAATGACTATGGGGTCAAAACCAGAACACAAATAAAATGAAAAATGCTGTAAACCCAAAATCAAGGCCAAAAGCTCTTTCTCAATAGTTGAGTAGTTATTTTGAGGTGGAGTGAACTTCTTACTGTAATAAGATACAGGGTGTTCAATACCCTGATCATCCTCTTGCAGCAAAACAGCCCCAGCTCCTGTATCACTTGCATCAACAGCCATCTTAAAAGGCTTAGCAAAATTTGGAGTAGCGAGCACTGGCTGACTTAATAGGATAGCTTTAAGTTTGCTGAAAGAGGATTCACAGTTATCAGTCCAGACAAATTTAACTCCCCTTTTCAGTAGGTCTGTAAGTGGTGATACAAGAATTGAAATGTTAAGAACAAATCTCCGGTAATAACCTACCATTCCCAAAAATCTTTGTAGCTCTTTCCTACTTTTAGGTCTGGGAAGATCACTTATAACCTGAACCTTAGCTGCTGGTGGTGCAACATGTCCATCACCAATTACATACCCAAGGTACTGAACTTTAGCTTGACCAAACTCACACTTTGATAAATTAGCTACAAGATTAGCCTGAACCAAACGCTCAAGAAATTTACTGACATGGCATAGGTGATCTTTCCAGTTGTCACTGAAGATTAATACATCATCAATATAAACAACACACCCTGCCAAACCCTCTGTTACAACATTCATGAGCTTCTGAAATGTGGCTGGTACATTCTTCATACCATATGGCATTACAGAACATGCAAAAGTCTTTCCTAGTGTTACAAAACATGAGATCTCCCTAGCACATTCAGTCATAGGTACTTGCTAGTATCCCTTTAACAAATCAAACTTACTTATGTACCTAGCCTTTCCGATCTTGTCTATGGAATCTTCCACGCGAGGGAGAGGGTAAGTGTCTGTTTTGGTTATCTGATTAACACGTCTGTAGTCGATGCAAAGCCGCTGTGACCCACCTGGCTTAGGGACTAGAGTGACAGAACTCCACTCACTCTGACAGGGCTCAATCATCTTGTGGTCCAACAGGTAGCCAAGCTCCTTCTGGATGAGAGGAACTTTCACTGGGTTCACACGGTAAGGAGGCAATTTAATTGGCTTTGCGTCTCCAACATCGACATCATGCATCAACACAGTGGTTCTTCCTGGAGTGGCACGGAACACTTCCTGGTACTCCTGCAGTAATGCCGAAAACTCCTGCCTTTCCTCGGGAGGTAGATGAGAAAGCTTAGTCTGGAGATTATTCATGATATCAGGATTCTTCCCCAAACCATCACTCAGGCTCATGCTGCATGGGAGAACTTCACTTGCAGACTCGGGTGGAACAGCTACAGTGCAGACTGGGTTATTTTCGTCCGGTCTGTGATATAAATTTAGCATGTTGATGTGACAAAGTTGCTTGTTCTTTCTACGATCTGGTGTGGCGATGAGATAGTTGACATCACTGAGTTTCTTCTCCACGAAATAAGGACCACTAAACCTGGCTTGAAGAGGTTGCCCATGCACCAGTAGCAGAATAAAGACCTGATCTCCTGGCTGAAAGTGGCGTAACCTGGACTTCTTATCATACCAAGTCTTCATCTTCTCCTGAGCAGCTCCTAAATTCTCTCTTGCCAGCTGTAAAGCAGTGGACAGCCGTTCTTTGAACTTCATCACATACTCCAGCGGGTTGACGTCATCTTCCTCCGACAGCCAGTATTCCTTGAGTAGCTTAAGGGGTCCTCTTACTTCATGGCCAAACAGTAGTTGAAAAGGTGAGAAGCCCAGTGATTCATTTGGAGATTCTCTTGCGGCAAATACAACAAATGGAAGACCTTTATCCCAGTCTTTCTGAAGTTCCAAACAGTATTTCTTGTGCATCGATTTGAGTGTTTGATGATATCTCTCCAACGCTCCTTGGGTCTGGGGATGGTAAGCTGAAGACGTGATATGGGTGATGCCCAACTCTTTCAGAGACTGCTTGAAAACATTTGACATGAAATTACTTCCCCGGTCTGACTGTACCTCCTTGGGCAGACCAAACTTTGTGAAGAACCCTAGTATTTCCTTAACCATGTTCTTTGCTGAGATATTTCTAAGTGGAATGGCTTCAGGATAACGAGTAGCCATATCAATCAGGGTCAACACATAAGAAACTCCTGAAGAAGTCTTAGGAAGAGGGCCCACAATATCCACCAACACACGGGTGAATGGCGCCTCAAAAGGAGGAATGGGAACTAGAGGTGCAACCTTTTCGGTCTGATTACACTTCCCCACAACTTGACAGGTGTGACAAGACTTACAGTACCAGGAAACATCCCTGAAGATACCTGGCCAGTAGAAGTGTTTCAAAATGCGTGCCACAGTCTTCCTCACTCCAAGGTGTCCTGCCAAACTGGAATCATGAGCCACTCTAATGATATTCTGCCTACAAACACGAGGGATGACAACTTGATGTACAACCTCCCACTCACAATCGGCTGATGCTGTTGGGGGTCTCCACTTCCTCATAAGTACTCCTGACTTTATATAATAACAAGTAGAAGCACCAGCTGACTCTTCCTCACTGCAAGCAGAGTTAGCTAGACCTTTCAACTCAGGGTCAGCAACCTGCAACTCATTCAACTCTTGACGAGACAAATTATCAACACTATGGGGTACTGCCTCATCTGGTGAGTGGTCCAAATTAGCAAGAAAAGTGTCAGCTAGGATAACATCATCATCGTCATTATCCTCTAAGTCACCAGTAACTTTAGACTTAGCCCTAGTGACAGCACATGCAGGGAACACATCAGGGACATCACAATCCTGGGCCGCAGCCACTGGCTCACTAGACAACTGAGGAGCTGGACACACTTGACTTCCACCAATATCATTTCCAAGTAAGAAAGTTACACCTGACAATGGGAGTGTCTCAACCAACCCAACCATAACGGAACCATTAACAAAACCAGACTCTAAATTCACTCTGCACAGAGGGACAGAGAAGTAATTACTCCCTACACCTTGTAAGATTACAGTTTCATCAGAGGAATTAACATTAGAGCCTAGAACACTGGTCAGCATAAGGGATTGGCAAGCACCTGTATCACGATATATTTGAACTGATTTCCTGTCATTACTGTCCAGAGGACTGACAAAACCTTCAGACAGGAAATTAGCACATGAACTCTTGAGAGTGTCACCCACGTTACTGCTCAAAAGAGGAGCTCCATCATGAGAATTTAATTTACCCCTCAAAGCAGGTTCAGTTAATTCAGTTAAAGAATTCTGGGAACTCTCAAGGGTGGACACTAGACCAATTGACTGAATATTTAAAGACTCCTTTTTGTTCACATCACGCTGTCTCCTGAAACATTTCTCCGTAGTATGACCAAGCTTACTACAATAAGTACATTTACTTTTCTGAAATCTAGAGGTGAAGCTGGTATTTACTTCCTGAGAAACATCATCTTTATTCTCTTTCCTGTTACCTGTACTCTGAATAGAGGCAACGTTCTTACTCTCAGCTTTCCCTTTTTCTTTAGAATATCTCTTGTGAGTGAGAACATATTCATCAGACAAATTATCTATTCTTTTCTCATCAAGATATAGGCTTACATCTTTATTAATACACCTTTTGAAGTCCTCCAGCAAAATCATCTGCTTAAATTTGTCAAAATCAGAATTCACATTCTTAGAATTTAACCACTGCTCCAACAGATCTTCTTTGATTTTTGCATACTCAACATGGGATTGCTTATCTTGCTTATAAGTTGTCCTAAATTTTACTCTATAGGCTTCAGGAACAAGCTCATAGGCCTTAAGAATCAAGCTCTTAACTACATCATAATTATCAGATTGATCCTGAGGCAAAGGTGCATAAGTTACTTGAGCTTTACCGGTGAGAACAGTTTGAAGGAGAACTGGCCAATACTTTTTGGGCCAATTAAAACCTGTAGCTACCCTCTCAAACAACTGAAAATACTTTGATAAATCAGATTCATTAAAAGGAGGGACAAGTTTAACATTTTTAGCCACATCAAAATCATCAGAGCTAGATGATCCAGTTCCACCTTGTTTCATGCGATACTCATGGTCGCCTGAATCCTAGCTAGTTCAATTTGTGCCTGAGCCTGCGCCTGTGCCTCCTGAATACGAGCATTTGCCTGAAATTCAGCCTCCTGAATACGAGCCTGAAACTCCGCCTCCTTAGCCTGAGACTCAGCCTCCTTAGCACGAGCCTGAAACTCAGCTTCCTTAACACGAGCCACCTGCAGAGCTAGCTGTAACTTAGCTATTTCAATCTGCGTTTGCTCATTTGGAGGAGTTACATTAAACAAGCTTTTATTAATCATGCCAACAATTTGATCTTTAGAATGATGAGAGTGAACTGCAATTCCCAATTGTTGAGCAACAAGCTTAAGTTCATTCTTTGTTCTGTTTTCTACATCACACACTGTTTGCACATTTGACAAAAAATCTTTGGCTTCATGAAGCGTAGTAATAGTAGACATCATGAATAAATAACAGTCGCAAAATATCAAGCAATATCCTTATGATAATATCATGAATATCCTGATAAGAGGTCGCCAAATTTATGTTACAAAACAGAGAAAGATAATGTACACTTTAAGTGGAGAATACTAAAAATCACTACTGTCCCGTAAAGTTCCAGGTTCAAAACAAAAGAGTTAGGTAAAATTACAAGTTAAAGTTTAATGCTCAAACTAACAACAAAACATTCAGGACTCATAAGGATAATGTAATGGCAAAAAACAGGTTAAATATATGGTTAACTGCAATAGCCTCTATTAACACGAAATTAGGAAGAGTAAATTTATCTAAGTCAGTCCTGATAAAATGACAATACCAGATAATACTCAGTGAATGCAAGATATATTATTACAGATACAAAATAATATTAATAAGGGCTGACACCCAAAACACATGAATCATAAAAACCTCACTAGGCCTAAGAATTAACACCTTACACTACACAGTACAAGAAAAAATGCAATAACAGTTATACTCAAATTACACAGCTGCTAGATGGTTGGAGACTTCCTGAGCACTCACAATAATAACAACTGTACAGGGGAGGACAGAGATGTGAACAAAATGAGGAGTAGATCTAAGTGGCAATAATGCAGAGACTGAGCTCATTATATAGGGGCCGGCAGAGCTTGATACAACTACCGGGCTAATGTATGGCCCGGCCTCCACTATAGGTGGAGGAAATCTTAAAACGAACGATTGCTCATTATATAGGGGCCGGCAGAGCTTGATACAACTACCGGGCTAATGTATGGCCCGGCCTCCACTATAGGTGGAGGAAATCTTAAAACGAACGATTGATACAACTTGTAAGAAGGACACGCAAATGAAGCCATGGGGACAAAGAGTTGACAATCCTGCTCTGAACAACAGAAAGAACGACTTACTCTACTATAAGGGAGGAGGGGGGGAGTGAGGTAGAACACGCTCGTGATCAAACATGCAGCATATTGTACGTTAGAATTACACAAAGGATGTGAAATCATAGGCTATGTAACAATATATATATATATATATATATATATATATATATATATATATATATATATATATATATATCACAACCTAATCAAAGAGAGGCGCTGGCTGAATGACCAGCTAGCAAACACGGAATAACCCATATCCAAGGTTTCACTTTCTTAGTGTCTAAATTCATATAATGAAAGCAACTTTGATATTTAAACAGTTAACCTCAGTAAAGCATTAAACCTTTTCATTTCAACATATATTGTAATACGACTGTCGGTACTGCTAATGAAGGAACATCAGGTTAAATTTTCTATCTAGTTACCTTCAAATCTTGATTTAAACCGACGTATATGAGTTATCTGCTAGGAGCAGACCGGGTTTAGAAAAAAAATATCCCGTGAAGTTCCTCGTGCATTCGTTTGGTATTAATCTAATCTTTTTTCTAGTACGTCACTCGGTAGTTTAGCTGTTGGACTCTCTTTCACACTCAGTTGGGAATTAGTATTTTTCGTGAAATTATTGACTTAATTTTTAAAAACTTTCTTCGTGTGCGAGTTCTTCCTTTACCTGACTTTTACAGTTTATTGTTTAACTAGTAAAGCAATCTGTGCAGTGCATAAAAATAAATAAATCTCATATATGTCTATCTATCTATCTATTGCCAGACGCCTCAATCCCATTTGGGGTGGCCACAAACAAATCGCCTCCAAGTCGCCCTGTCCCCCGCCATTTCATTGCCCTGCTCCCAACTCACACCCCCCTCTCTCATATACCTCTCCACCCCATCCCTCCATCCCATCCTCGGCCTCCCCCTCCCTCTTCCCCCCTCCACCTCACTCACATACACTCTCTTCGTCAGTCTTTCACCCTCCATCCTCTCCACATGGACAAACCACCTCAGTGTGTTCCTCATAACGCTTCCTATCACATCCACATCCACACCACAAGGCTCCTTTATATCCTCATTCGTCAGCCTGTCTCTCCACGTGACTCCACAGGCTCCTCTTAAATAACTCATTTCCACTGCTCTCACTCTTGACTTGTGTCCTTCCAACAATGTCCAAGCTTCACTTCCGTACGTTAGAGTTGGTATCACAATACTGTCATGTAGTAACTTTTTCACTTCCATGCTCACTTCCCTGTTTCTTATCACTGCCTTCAAAGAACCAGCAACCTTTCTTCCCTGCTGTACCCTTTCAAGCACTTCACCCTCCAAACCTCCATCCTTACTCATCACACTACCCAAGTACTTAAACGTACTCACATTTTCCAATTCCTCACCATCCAACCTCGCTGTACATTCACTAACTTCACCTCTCTCAAAGACCATCACTTTACTCTTCCATACATTCACCTTTAGATTCCGTTACTTACACACTCTCTCAAACTCATCCACCAAGCCTTGCAGCTCCCCTTCGTCTTCACTCAACAACACAGTATCATCTGCAAACAACAGTACAGGGAGTTTCCAAACACTATCCTCTCTCACCAGGGCCACTCCAACATCCACTACCCTACCTTGTACCTCTTTTATTACCCCATCCATGTACAGAATGAACAACCATGGACACATGACACATCCCTGTTTCAAACCAACTTTCAAGAGAAAAATTCACTTAGTTCACCAAACACACGCACTGCAGCCTTCGCACCATCGTACATACTCTTCACAGCATTCAACAACTTCCCATCTACTCCATATATTCTTAACACTTTCCACAATCCTTGTCTATCCACCGTGTCATATGCTTTCTCCAAATCCATGAAAGCCGCATACAACTTCTTTCCCTTCTCTAGAAAATTTTCCACTAAAGATCTAAGAATGAATATCTGATCTACACAACCTCTTCCCTTCCTAAAGCCTCCCTGTTCTTCTCCAACTAATTTCTCTGTACTTTCTCTAACTCTGTCTATAAGTATCCTACCATACGCATTTCCTATTATACTAAGAAGACAAATGCCCCTATGATTACCACACGCTTCTTTTTCTCCTTTTCCTTTGTACAAGGGAATAATTATACCTGACTTCCAATTCTCCGGAACTCTGTCTTCCTCCCAGGCCAATCTGCACATCTTCCACATCCATTCTACTACTATCTCTCCCCCATGCTTCAGCATTTCACCACACACTCCATCAATTCCTGGGCCTTTCCCCGATTTAACTTTCTTCATTGCTTCCACAACTTCTATCCTACTGATTTCTTCCTATCTTCTCACCTCCCTCCTTCTCCCAGCCATTCCCCAACCACTTATACTCGCATTACTTCCATCCTCTACGTTCAACAATTCCTTAAAGTGTTCTCTCCATCTGTTCACTTTTTCTCCCTTCTCCACTAGTAATCTACCATTTTTATCTTTCACTCCCCTGCTAACTTCACTTCCACCCTGTCTTACTCTTTTCACTTCTCTCCAGAACATTTTCTTACATTCCCTCCACTTTACACTCAAATTCCTTCCAAATTCCTCATCCACTCTCTTCTTACTCTCTCTTACTAATCTTTTCACCTCTCTCTTTCTTTCCACATATAACTCTCTCTTCCACCTCTCAACTTCTTCCACGCCCCTATTTCTCATCCATTCATTGTATGCTTTTTTCTTTCATGCCACAGCCTGTTTCACCTCTTCAGTCCACCACGCTGTTCCTTGCACCCCCCTCCGTCTTCTCTTCCTTCCACACACCACATCACATGCTGCACATATTTCTTCTGTAAATATCTTACACACACCTTCCACGTCTCCCATCTGCTCCAATTCATATTTGCCCAATCGTTCCTCCACTTCTCTCTTATACTCTGCCTTTTTCTCATCCTCTTGTAACCTTTCCACTCTCCTTGCAACTACTCCTTCCTCTCGTCTTTCCCTTCTTCTGTTCCTCCATCTTACTTGCATTCTAATTCTGGCCACCACCAAGTAGTGGTCAGAAAGTCCACTCCCCCAACCTCTATACACTCTTGCATCCTTTACACATCTTCGCATCCTGTCATCCACACACACATAATCAATCATTCCCCTCCTTTCATTCAGTTCACCACCCACCCTTCTCATCACTCGCCATGTATACCTGTGGATCATTTTATGCCTGAAGAGGGTATTGGCTATCACCAACCCCCTCCCAGCACAAATGTCCACTAACGCACTCCCATTCTCATCTATCTCAGCAGGCACACCCCACTCACCAACTATTCCATCCACTTTCACATTCCCAACTTTACCATTCATATCACCAATCAAAAACACTCTCTCACTCCTTCCAAACTTTTCCATGCACACTTCCACATTTGCCCAGAACTCTTCTCACTCTTCTAGCACGATCTTGCGTTGGTGCATACACACACACAATCGCCCACATTTGTATTCCAACTTTCAACTTTACCCACACAATCCTTGATATATATATATATATATATATATATATATATATATATATATATATACTGATTTCTTGGCTCCCGGAATCATTCTGAATGATATTACGTCCGCCAACGAAGTTGGAAGAAGTTATGAATTCATATATGTTGCTTGCCGGAATCGAAAGATTCGGCATGTGTAATTCGCCGGGTCGGTCAGGATCACTTGATGGTTGTGAGAGTCAGCTTTTACCCTCCCGGAAGGGAGCTGAAAGCTCATATAGTCCGATCTAAGGGCAAGGCTGTGACCTTCACACACTCACACACCCGCCCCCTTGCTGAAGGAGGACAGTAACCGCCCACTTCGTCAGTGAAACTTTTCGCAACCCGAGCGAGGCGCGAACTCCCGTCTACCAGATGGCAAACGAGAACGTTTCCACTGAGCCAGCGAGCGGTGTAATGAGTCAGCGAGCGGTGTGTGTGTGTGTGTGTGTGTGTGTGTGTTGATTTCTTGGCTCCTGGAATCATCCTGAATGTTATTCCCTTCGCCAACGAAGTTTTAGAAAGTTATGAATTCACCTGTGATTGTTGCTTACCGGAATCGAAAGATTCGACAAGCATGTTGGCCAGTTCCGTGTGTTTGTCTGTCTGTTTGTCTGCTCTTTACAGATAACAATTTTGCGTCAACTGTTCTGAAAAAAAAAAAAAAAAAAGTAGCTATATATAAACATGGAAGCCTATTGTGTGTGTGTGTTTTTTTTTTTTATATAAAACTCACCAAAGGCCCCGGGCTGGGTTGGGAGTTGAAACTCCTCAATTGCCGTGGGTCCGGAAATCGTCGGGACCCAGTGGCCGGCTCAGGCACCTTTTTTTTTTTTTTTTTTTTTTTCCGAGAATCGATTTTTTTTCTCACCGAACTGAAGAGACATCTGGCGCACCTTACAATGCAATTTTTAGCTTCCTAAACCCATCCTGTCTGTGTTTCGCAATGAAGCGAGGAAAATTTCGCTGGTGAAAACGAATATAACACAAGCAGATCCATCCGGCATGCGCTCTACTGCCTACATGCCGGTGAAAACTAAGCAGAGACAATTGGATCCATCTGGCAAAAGCTCTGCCTATGGCAGTTTCATTGCTTGCCGGAACCCCAAGATACAGCAATCATGTTGGTCAGTTCCGAATGTTTGTCTCTCTGTCTGTTTGTATGTTTGCTCCTTACAGGTCAAAATTTTGCGCCAGTCATTCTTTTAAAAATTCAGAGGGTAGATATCCATAAACCGTGGAAGCCTATTGTTTTTCATCAAAATTGGTTAAAGGCTCTGGGCTGGGTGGGGGGTGAAACCCCTCAATGGCCGTGGGTCCGGAAATTCTCGGACCCAGTGGCCGGCCTAGGCAATTTTTTTTTTTTTCCCAAATTTCGAAAATAATTCTTTCTTCTTACCAAATTGAAAAGAAATGTCTGGCGCACCTGACAATGCAATTTTTAGCTTCCTAAACCCATCCTTTGCTTTGCAATGAAGAGCAAAATTTTTCACCAAATTACTGTCTTCACACCAGTGAAGCAGATACAATCAGATCCATCCGGAAAGGGCTCTGCTTATGGCAGTTTCATGTTTGTTTGTTTGTTTGTCTACACGATATCTCCAAAAGTCCTGAATGAATTTCAAGGAAATTCTGTGGAAGGGTGGGCCATGGGCGAAAAAAGAACTGATTAAAGTTTGGGGCAGATCCGTATCCGGATCCTATGAATCTCGCACAATATTTCCAAA
The DNA here is from genome assembly GCF_032717465.1 of Coenobita brevimanus. Classification (NCBI taxonomy): domain Eukaryota; kingdom Metazoa; phylum Arthropoda; class Malacostraca; order Decapoda; family Coenobitidae; genus Coenobita; species Coenobita brevimanus. The sequence continues at coordinate 48,613,645 of NC_137053.1, read as the reverse complement.
AGTTTTCAATGAATTTCAATGAAATGTGGAAAGGTGGGCTATGGATCAAGAAAGAATTGATTAAATTTGGGGACGGATCCGGATCCTATTGTATCCCGCACAATATCTCCAGAAGTTCTCAGTGAAATGAAAAAAAAAAAAAATGTGGAAGAGGAAGCCATGGGTCAAGGAAAAATTTATTATATTTGGGGGCGGGTCCGGATCCCATGTATTCCACACAATATCTTCATTGATCCGGATTCTTTTTTTATGGCAATGGCATTGGCGGAGGTATGCGTTCTCTATATGCTTTCTAGTACAGTAGTTAATGATTTGACCTGAAGCTGTCCCTCTCCTGGAGTCTACCATCTTCCTTTCGAAATAAAGGGATGACTAGAATTCAAACATTTACATATGTATTTACGCAGTAAATACAGGTGTGCGTCCTAGAGCTTCTCAAATGACGTTAATAGAGGGTATCATAATTACAGAGGCTATCTTACTTTTAACAAGAGTGATCTATGACTTGTATTCGGTATCCTTAAAGTGAGTTCCGGGGCCACATAAAGTATTCCAGCGTGGATTAAATGAGGTATAGAACGAAATACCAAAGATTTTTTAAAGATAATAACGATAGGCAGTGACTATTCAGGAAAATTCTCTACAGAGCTGTCAAGTTTGTGTCCTAATGCACAATTAGTGTTCTGCAAAAGCATTAAAGTTGGACTGTAGAATACCGATACTAAAAGTTGTCTGCTAAAAAAAGAAAAAAAAAAAAAAAAAAAAAAAAAACAGTACACCGAAAATACGGTGCTGCAAGGAATCATCTTACCTCAGCATTGTCAATGCGTCACACCCAAAATATTTATCATAAACACTGGAACAGTGAATATAAGTATCTTAGAAACATCTGTCTATACAGTATATGTTTTTTTTTTTTTTTTTACAATTTAGGAAATAAGTCAGGCATCTTGAAGACGGCCGAGGAAAGCGAGAGTTGTTGTGTGGTACCGGCTGAAAATTTGATTGATAAAATAATGGATGGTTGCTGAGCATAGCCACTAAGAATTACTATGATGGTGAAGGGGGAACCAAAAACTCGGAGGGCGACAACACTTGATAGTCAGGCTTGGGACTAAGCCTCATTCGGACATGTGTAGATATTCACACTATACTGACTTTCCCCACATACCTTTGGAAGTGTTGGTTGTTAGTGATGTATTTTAGTGGCTGCACTGATATATGTTAGATACGTGTGTAACAGGAAAAATAATCAGACTGGATGAACATAATGTACGAAGTGAGACGAAGCGGGCAAAGTAAGGTGACGATGTGCAGTGCGAAAAGAGGGGAAAATTAAATGGAAGAATGTTAGATACTAAATAGTAGCTAGGCTGAAAGTTTGAGTGTATGTAATCTGAGGAAGATAGGAGGCAAAAGTCGATTATACAGGCAGAATGGAAGAATGACTGTGTGACGCTGGATGGTCTAAAGTAAAGAAATATATATCAGAGCAAAAGGAGGTGTTATCTGCGATTTTATAGATATGAAAGAGTATATGGAAGATTAAACATATCTGCCCCCGAGTAGCAGAAACAGGATGGATAGAGTGAAGCTCTTGGAGAGGGTAAAAGAAAAATGTGTGAAAATGGTATAAAGGAGATATTCACAGGTTAGCGATATGAATATTAACTTCACAATGGACAAAAACGAGGAAGTTACCTGGTCATGGGAGGAATTAGGTATGTGTAATAAACATGTGTTAGACTGGATGTACCAAATCGTATGGCATGGGGTAACGAAGGTATTGAGGAGCAATTTTAGCAATGAACGAAAAACACTTTGGGATAAATTTAAGCAGCAGATACTAGATTTGTGAGTGGCCGAAGAGGGAAGCGCATCTGAATAAAGAAATAAAGAAAAAGATAATTTAGGATAGTTTAGGATTTTAAAAGTTGAACAAAGCTAATGAGAGAAGAAAAATGTTCGGGATGAGGGTGGGAAAGGTGGAAGGTGAAAATAGTGGATGCAGCTACTTGAAGGATTGCAGCATACACGAAAGTAGGGCATTGGGAATATAGTTTAAAAATCTGAGTAGTAGTTAATTAGATAATATACAGATTAAGAGTGTATCTACTAAGAAGACAGTAAGAATCTGTGACAAAATTTGGAGGCACGAAGAAACAATACAGTGGATAAAACGTGATATAGTGGTAGTGGCCTCAGCGAACTATACATCGAGTGAAAAGCTGTTAGAAAGAAATGGATGGTGAAGTAGCAAACAGGTTACTCGAAGCCTTGCACTGGAACAGCCAGAGATGAAAAAATGCTGAAAGATATTAATAAAAGTGCCACTGAAAAAATGAGGAGGGGACAACAAAAACGTGGTTGACACAGAGATATTAGCTGGTTAATGTGAAAGGGAAACGAAGTGGAGAAAAGCAAACAAGAGGATGAAGGAAATGGGAGCTTAGAAAATAAAACGCAGGTTGGATTTAGAACAGCTACAGGGAGTGTGAACCTGATCCCCCTCCCCCCCCCCCGCGCTCTCGAAGAAGTAGAAAATTATCTGAAATTGAACAGAAAATCTATCTATCTATCTATAGCCCGACGCCCTAATCCCGCAAAGGGTGGCCGCAGACAAAACGCCTCCAAGTCACTCTGTCACCCACCATTTGACTCCCCTCCCCCCAACTCACCCCCCCTCCCTCATATACCTCTCAACTCCATCCCTCCACCTCATCCTCGGTCTACCCCTCCCTCTCCCTCCCTCCACCTCACCTACATACACCCTCTTAGTCAGTCTTTCATTCTCCATCCTCTCCACATGTCCAAACCACCTCAGTGTATTTCTCCTAATCTTTTCAACCACATCCACATCTACCCCACAACGTTCCTTCACTTCTTCATTCGTCAACCTGTCCCTCCATGTCACTCCACATGCTCCTCTCAAGTAACTCATTTCCACTGCTCTCACTCTTGACTTGTTCCCCTCTTGCAAGGTCCACGCCTGCTCCCATACGTCAGGGTAGGGATCACAATACCATCATGCAGTGACTTCTTAACTTCCATACTCACCTCCCTATTTCTCATCACTGCTTTCAGTGTGCCAACAACCTTCCTTCCCTGCTGTACCCTTTCACGTACTTCATTCCCCAAAGTTCCATCCTTACTCATCACACTACCCAAGTACTTGAATGCACTCACATTCTCCATATCCTCACCATCCAACCTCACTGCACACTCTGTGACTTCATTCCTCTCAAACACCATAACTTTACTTTTGTTTACATTAACTTTCAGCTTCCTCCTCCTACACACTGTCCCAAATTCATTCACCAAACCTTGCAACTCCCATTCATCTTCACTCAAGAATACTGTATCATCAGCAAACAGCAACACCGGAAGCTTCCAAATCTCACCCTCATTCATTAAGGCCACCCCCACATCCACTGCCCTACCTTGTACCTCCTTTACGACCCCATCCATATATATATTAAACAGCCAAGGAGACATTACACACCCCTGTTTCAGTCCCACATTGAGATCAAAGAACTCACTCAGCTCACCATCCACTCGCACCGTAGCCCTAGCTCCCTCGTACATACTCTTCACAGCACTCAACAATTTCCCCTCCACTCCATATATTCTTAATACCTTCCACATACCTTTCCTATCTATTCTGTCATAAGCTTTCTCCAAGTCCATGAAGGCAGCGTACACTTTCCTTCCCTTCTCTAGATACTTCTCCACTAAACATCTTAGAACAAATATCTGATCTACACACCCTTTTCCCTTCCTAAATCCCCCTTGTTCTTCTCCAACTAGCTCCTCTGTCATATGCCTAACCCTATCAATGAGTATTCTACCATATATTTTTCCAGTCACACTAAGAAGGCAAATACCCCTATGGTTACCACATACTTCAGTATTCAGTATTTATATATCAGAAGTTGATGACGAGTAGAGAAAGGACTGTAGGTAACTCTTTCTTGAAATGCAGTGAGTAGTTGGTATTGTAATGCAAAGTGCAGATTATAAATACCCAAAAGAAGAGATAAAGAGTTTATATGCAGCCGTATAAAATTCTGAGATCTATTGTCGAATCAACCCTTCCAGCTGCGAGTATCAGGTTTCCTCCAGTCACTCAAGCCTCAGACAGGCAAACCGAAGAGCCAGTGGGGCGCGTCACTGAGATTGGATTCCTTTTCTGGGAGTAAATGTATACGGAGAGAGTGACAGAATTCGTTCTACGAGGAGAATGTGTGCTGGAATGAGAGATCGACAGCATGGAGGTTAAATATAAAGCGGACAAGATGAGCGAGAAACCAGGACTGAGGCATCATCTTCCAGCCCACGGAGACGGAATATACTTGGTTCGCTCCGAGGCCAACGTGAACGGGGATTCCTTAGGATTTCTTGTCACGAAAGGGTAAAGACAATTAGGTAATTGTTGATAGCAGGATGAGAGGTGCACAGTGGCTGAGGCATGTACGGTAGGACACGAATGACCCACAGAGGAGCGATGGTCGGAAGAGAGCAAGACATCAGAGAGAAAAAAACAGACGAGGAGGAACAGAGTAAATTAGAGGATGAGGCTGTTTTTTTTTGCCCCTGCTATTGTTGATTGGGGCCAAACGTTTATTAAATGTAAACTTAGACTCCAGTAATCCGGACTTGGAAAACGGCTACCCTTAGTAAGCTGTAGAAAATGTACAGGACAGGGAGCCAAAAGGATGCTTCGGCTACTTGGCATTGGTTACAGGAAATAGAATATGAAATACTAAACATTAATGAGGTGAGTTACCGAAAAAGAACAATCTTATACGGGACCATTCGAGAGCCAAAATATGACCGAACTAACGAATAAGTTTCAACATTCTTCATTACGTGCAGAAATTCAGTCCACTTTACAACTTTTGAGACCACTGTTGTTCTTCCAGTTATTCGCATCGCAGAGGGGACGCTAGTTACGTTCTAACTGAATGTTTTAATTTGTAAGAAGAGTTTATGGTGGGATATATGACAGAAAATAATACAGCTTCAGAAATAAAAAGATGGATAATAAAGAGGAGAGAGGTGAATGTGCAGCAATAAAAACAAGAGTTAGAAGATCTTGGCAACCAAATAAAGCACGATGAATGCACGGTGAAGCACTTGCCTCCTGTCTTACAAATGGCGGCAGTCACCACGCAGTGTTTAGGTGCACAGAGCATCTGAGGACGAAATTTGGACAAGTGTGATGAGTTCAGCGGATTACAGGGTAAAATTTCCTGAAGAAAAAAATAAGTGACAGATGAAGTCAGAGTTGAGAAAGTAACACGTAGGCTAATACCGGAAGAAACTGTACATGTGATATTGGAGAAAAAAAAAGTCCATAATTAATCAACTGTGTGCACACCACACGCGATGTACAGTACGCAGTAACAGACACCTCCCATGCATATGTAATCTTATCTTGTATCCGAAGAGCATTGGATTTAGTGCGTCTTGTTGTACATTCTGGCCATGCAATGCCTCTAATTACCATCGGCGATGTGAACCAAGCGGAGCGGTAATGCTTACAGTTGTGAGGTTGGCTGGCTGGCTTTGTTTGTCTGTCTATCTATCTATTGCCAAACGCCTTAATCGCTTATACGGGATGGCCACAAACAAATCACCTCCACGTCACACTGTCCCCCGCCATTTCATTACCCTGCTCCCAGTTCACACCCACCTCTCTCATATATCTCTCCACTCCATCCCTCCACCTCATCCTCGGCCTTCCCCTCGCTGTCTCCCCCTCCACCTCACTCACATACACTCTCCTCGTCAGTGTCTCATTCTCCATCCTCTCCACATAGCCAAACCACCTCAGTGTGTTTCCCCTAATGCTTCCCATCACATCCACATCCACACCACAACACTCCTTCACCTCCTCATTTGTCAATCTGTCTCTCTATGTGACTCCACAGGCTCCTCTCAAATAACTCATTTACACTGCTCTCACTCTTGACTTGTGTCCCTCCAAAAACGTCCAAGCTTCACTTCCATACGTCAGAGTTGGTATCACAATATTGTCATGTAATAACTTTTTTACTTCCATGCCCACTTCCCTGTTTCTTATCACTGCCGTCAAGGAACCAGCAACTTTTCTTCCTTGTCGTACCCTTTCAAGCACTTCACCCTCCAAACTTCCATCCTTACTCATCACACTACCCAAGTACTTAAACGTACTCACATTTTCCATTTCCTCATCATCCAACCTCACTGTACATTCACTGACTTCACCTTTCTCGAAGAAAATAACTTTACTCTTCCCTACATTCACTTTAAAATTCCGTTTCTTACACACTCTCCCAAACTCATGCACCAAGCCTTGCAACTCCCATTCGTCTTCACTTAACAACACAGTATCATCTGCAAAAAACGGTACAGGGAGTTTTCAAACACACCCTCTCTCATTAGGGCCACTCCAACATCCACTGCCCTACCTTGTATCTCATTTATAACCCCATCCATGTACAGACTGAAAAACCATGGAGACAAGACACATCCCTGTTTCAACCCAACCTTCAAATAGGAAGTTCACTATCCACACGCACTGCATCCTTAGCACCCTCATACATACTCGTCACAGCATTCAGCAACTTCCCATCTACTCCATATATTCCTAATACTTTCCACAATCCTTGTCTATCCACTCTGTCATATGCTTTCTTCAAATCCATGAAGGCCGCATACAACTTCTTTCCCTTCTCTAGACACTTTTCCACTAAAGATCAAAGAATGAATATCTGATCTACACAACCTCTTCCCTTCCTAAAGCCTCCGTGTTCTTCTCCAACTAATTCCTCTGTTATTTCCCTAACTCTGTCAATAAGTATCCTACCGTATACTTTTCCTATTACACTAAGAAGACAAATGCCCATTTGATTACCAACACTTTTTCCCCCTTTCCCTTGGTACAAGGGAATAATTATACCTGACTTCCAATCATCCGGGACTTTACCTTCCTCCCAGGCCACTCTGCACATCTTCCACATCCATTGTACTACTATCTCTCCTCCATGCTTTAGCATTTCGCCACATCCATCAGTTCCTGGGGCTCTCCCCATTTTGACTTTTTTCATTGCTTCCACAACTTCCATCCTACTGATTTCTTCCTGTCTTCTCACCTCCCTCCTTCTCCCAGCCATTCCCCAGCAACTTATACTCGCATTACTTCCATTCTCTATGTTCAACGATTCATTAAAGTGCTCTCTCCATCTGATCACTCTTTCCCCCTTCTCAACTAGTAATCTACCATTTATATCTTTCACTTCCCTCCTAACTTCATTGCCACCCTGTCTGACTCTCGTTACCTCTTTCGAGAACATTTTCTTACATTCCTTCCACTTTACACTTAAATTCCTTCCAAATTCCTCATCCACTCTCTTCTTACTCTATGTTACTAATCTTTTCACTTCTTTCTTCCTTTCTACATATAATATTCATTTCCGTTTCTCAACTTCTTCCACGTCCCTATTTCTCATCCATACATTACATGCTTTTTTTTTTTTTTTTTTTTTTTTTGGGGGGCCACATCCTGTCTCACCTCTTCATTCCACCATGCTGTTTCTTGCAACCTCTTTCGTCTTCTCTTCACCCCACACACCACCTCACATGCTGCACATATTTACTCTGTGCATATCTTGCACACGCCTTCCACGTCCCCCATCTGCTCCAATTCATATTTACGCAATCGTTCGTCCACGTCTCTCTTATATTCTGCCTTTTTCTCATCCTCTTGAAACATTTCCACTCTCCTTACATCTACTCTTTCCTCCAGTCCTTCCCTTCTTCTATTTCTCGATTTTACTTGGACCTTGATTCTGACCACCACCAAGTGTGGTCAGAAAGTCCACTCCCCCAACCTCTGTATGCTCTTGCTTCCATTACACATCTTCGCATCCTATTATCCACACACACATAATTAATCATTGCCTTCCTTTCATTCAGTTCACCATCCACCCTTCTCATCACTCTCCATGTATACCTGTGGATCATTTTGTTCCTGAACAGGGTATTGGCTATCACCAACCCCCTCCCGGGACAGATGTCCACTAGAGCACTGCCATTCTCATCTATCTGGGCAAGCACACCCCACTCATCACCTTCACGTTTCATACTTTACCATTCATATCACCAGTGAAAAACACTCTCTCATTCCTTTCAGACTTTTCCATGCACACTTCCACATTTGTCCAGAACTCTTCTCCCATTCTGCTTGCATGATCTTGCACTGTCGGATACACGCACACAATCGCCGACATTTGTAGTCCAACTTTCAGTCGTACCCACACAATCCTTGAACCAAGTGATCCATACTCTCTTATATTCTCCTTCCATCTGTTACTCACAATAATACACACTCCTTCTTTGCCCTCTCATTTTCATCTACTCCTGCACATATTTCCCATCCACACTCCCATTCTCTCACACTCTCACCTCTCCATTTAGTTTAAGTTAATCCACATACATCCACTTTTGCACCCTCAAGCACCTGTACAATCTCTCTCTCTCTCTTTACATTCCAGGTCGCCATCTGTGTCAAGTCCTTTGTACGGTCCGTAGTCATCATCTTTTGGTCAGTCCTGGTCCAAGTCTTCTTGTTCATATTTTTAGTTAGTTGTTTTCCGGGGAGGAGCACTAACCCTCCCCCAACCCACTTGCCATCACGTAGGGAACACGTTGGTTGTTTATAAAATTTTCTGAAGAGGGTTATAAGGTGTGGACAAATAAGATATCTCATGAACGGCTTGAGCTATCAACATGAAACTTTCAGGGTATCAAGATATGGCCAAAATCTTGGACGAAGGCCCACAGGGTCAAGGTCATGGTCACCAAAATGGCTACCAATGGTCGACTAGTTGACCTTTGTTGACCTTGACCTTGACTCCGAGTGCCCATTTTCGAACTCGTCCAAGATATTGGTCGTATCTCAATACCCTGAAAGTTTCATGTTGATAGCCCAAGCCATTCATGAGATACCTTATTTACTCACACAAAACAAAGCCAACCAGCCAACCTCACAACGGAAACTAGAAGCCATATTACAATGGAATATCGCCTCCTACGTTGGGGGAGGCGGTGGCTCAATCGGTAGAGAGTTGGCCTGCTGTCCTGACGGACCCGGGTTCAAATCCCGCTGAGGCAGGGAACAGTTTAAGGATTTGAATTTCATAAAATCAGACTTTACTGATCTACCAGAAGGCCCGCCGACATGTCATAAAAATACCCCCGCTAATACCAATACGCCAGTCCTGTATGAGACAGCCCTAGCATGTATTCAATATGGACGGTGGGTGTTAGCGCCGAAGTGGTGACATGTAGAGGTGTGCGGTACGTAGGAGGACTACTGGGCCTTGAAAGCAGGCTGTGAAGCCTATGCCCAGAGTCGGTCACATAAAAAAAAAAAAAAAAAAAAAAAAAAAAAGGAAAGCTTTTCCAAGTCACATAATTTCCATCTCCATTTCTAATTTGACACAAATTCAGGATGTAAAACACACACCAACAAAGCCAGCCAGACACCCCCACAACTGAAACTATTACCACTCCACTCATTCACAACGCTGGTGGTAAGCGAGCAGAGATTTATTGTTTACCTCCCGGGCTGTGATGCGAGCGGATTGGTAATGTTTTCAGTTGTGAAGCTGACTAGCTGGCTTTGCTTGTGTGTGGGTAAGTATGATTCCTTTTGAACGGCTTGAGATATCAAAGTGAAACTTTCAGGGTATCAAGATGTGGCCAAAATCTTTGACGAGTTTGAAAATGGGCACTCAGGGTCAAGATAAAGGTCACGAAAATGGCTGCCAAAGGTCAACTAGTTGACCTTTTGTGACCTTGACCTTGACCCCGAGTGCCCATTTTCGAACTCGTCAAATATTTTGGAAAATGGGCACTCAGGGTCAAAGTCAAGGTTACGAAAATGGCTGCCAAAGGTCAACTAGTTGACCTTTAGTGACCTTGACCTTGACTCTGAGTGCTCATTTTCGAACTCGTCGAAGATTTTGGTCATATCTTGATATCCTGAAAGTTTCATGTTGATAGCTCAAGCTGTTCATGAGATACCTTGTTTACCCACACACAAACAAAGCCTTCTAGCCAACCTCACAACTGAAAACATTACCACCCAACTCGCATCACAGCGTGGATGGTAAACATTACCGCTCTGCTTGTTTACCACCCGCCACTGGTCTACAGTCAAAATGCTTCTGAAATGTAATCAGTCGTACTTGACTAATTTGGGGTCACTGAAAACGAAACTGCTATTTAAAAATCTTGATTGGCTCTAGGTTTCAAGATATCAGGGAATATAGCAAATAGTTCGAATATTTAGTCAAGCTACAACGACTATGAGCTCGATTTCAATCACGAATGTGTGATCTGAATGACTGATATGATCAAAAGACAATATCTGATACTGAATCACCTATAAAATCACTTAAGTCACATACAAAATCACATTAATCACTTATAAACAAGACACTAATCACTAATAAAAACATGTGTTTTGTGTTTGCAGATTTGGTGGAAATGCCTCGTAATTGTGTGAACAGTGTCCACAACTTCTGTAATGTTTGTGGTGAGGTGAGGTTACCTTTGTTTCACAAAAGCACGGAATAACCGCCATGATCAAGAAGGCCTACCACCTCTATTTTGGCTTGAAAATCGGCGATCAGGATAAGACCTGGGCCCCGTACATATGCTACAACACCTGTGCAACAAATCTCAGTCAGTGGCTGAATGGGAAGAAAAAATCCATGCCGTTTGCAGTGCCGATGGTCTGGAGGGAACATACAAATCACAACAGCAGCTGTTCCTTCTGCATGGTGCCTCCACTTGCTGGTGTGTCAAGGAAAAAGAACTGGACTGTGCTGTATCCGAACATTCTATCTGCCATACGACCGGTACCCCTTGGAGATGCACTGCCAGTTCCTGTGGCTCCAGAAACATTCATACTGGAGTCAGATGAGTAGGAGGAAGATGTTGGAAGCTGCTTTCTTGAGCATCCAACAACACATAATCCAGATTTTCCATCACAAGTTTCTTTCGAGCCACAGCTCATAATGCAGGCCAGACTCAACGATCTCGTCAGAGATTTAGAATTGCCTAAGAATAAGGCAGAGTTACTTGGGTTCTTGCAGTGGAATCTGCTGGCGAGTGATGTTCGGATTTCCACGTCTCGTGACCGCCAAAGAGACCTTGTTCTTCTCTATGGAAGGAGAACTTGTGGCCTGCAAGGACATCAATAAACTGATGACGACTCTCAACATCGCTTATAAGTCTGCTGAGTGGAGACTGTACATCGGTTCATTAAAGACCAGCCTCAAAGCCGTTTTGTTACATAATGGCAACACATTGCCTTCAATTCCAGTTGGTCACACGGCACATATGAAGGAAACCTACGACAACATGGAGCAACTCCTGAGATGCATAAATTACGACTCACATCAGTGGCAGCTCTGTGACGATTTGAAGGTTGTTGCTCTCTCGTTAGGTCTACAGGCCGGATACATCAAGTACTGCCACTTTCTCTGTGAATGGGACAGCTGAGCAAGAGATTCCCACTATATCAGGCGAGACTGTCTGCTTCAACAGTCATTGGAACCATGGCAGAAAAATGTTCAGCATCCCCCATTCGTTGACCCGGGGAAGATTCTCTTGCCGCGCTTACACATCAAGCTGTGCCTGATGGAAAATTTGGTTACGGTGATGGACAAGATTAAGCCAACCTTCAAGTACCTCCTTGAAAAGTTCCCAAGGCTAAGTGAAACTAAAATATTAGAAGGGGTGTTTTTTGCCCGGCAAATTCGTGAACTTGTCGGAAATGATGAGTTCCACCATGTTCTACGAGGCAAAGAGAAGCTGTCATGGAAGGCTTCCAAAAGAGTTGCAACAAACTTTCTTGGGAAGAAGGCTCACGACTACAAGGAATTGTTGGAAAACCTGCTCGAGAAGTACAGAAGCCTAGGCTGCAACGTGTCGCTGAAAATACACTTTCTCCATTCTCACCTGGATTTTTTCCCACCGAACTGTGGAGCAATGTGTGAGGAGCATGGTGAGCAATTCCACAAGGATATTGCAACAATGAAGATGCGATATTAGGGCAAGTGGAGTCCATCAATGATAGAAGACTACCGCTGGACAGTGACGAGGGATACTCCACTCAAAAGCTTCAAGCGACAAGCGCAGAAACGTAGAACAGACGATGAATGAACTTGAATGACTGTGTGACATACACAGTTACTGAAGTACTTTCACAGCATCATGTTGAATTAGTGTTTTAGCACATTGTATCAGTATTATTCAGTCTTAATGTGATATGAAATATATATATAGTTACTTACTGTGTATCTACTAAGTATGAAAATTTCCGGAAACCAGGAGCAGTCAAAAGATTTAATGGTCATATATGAATTCAGCACATCAAAATCTACCAGAAACAGCACATTTCATCTCTGAAGCAGTCAGCTTGCAAAAATTGTAGATCAGTGACGCGTTGCAAAGCGAGCGGAGTGGTAATGTTTTCAGTTGTAAAGTTTGTTGGCTGGCTTTATTTGTGTGTGTTTTACATCCTGAATTTGCGTCAGATCAGAAATTAAGGTGCAATATTATGTACTGAGGAAAAACTTTCCAGCAACGGGGTTGGTGACATCCAATCGTAATATGGCTTCTAGTTTCATATTGATGAAAACTGTGAAATAACCACCCGACATTTCATTGCCAAATTAACTAATAACTGATAATGTACACTAGGGAAATCGAGGGGAAGGCGAGACCTTCGAAACTACAACCACATCACAACAACTAAAAGCTATCTCACGATTGGATTTCACCACCGGCGTAGCCGGAAAGTTTTTCCTCGACTCATAATTCTGAACCTCCATATCTGATTTCACTGTACTTCAGGATGTAAAACACATGCAAACAAAGCCAGCCAGCTAGCCGCACAACTGAAAACATTACCAGTCCTCTCGCTGAGCAACGCTGGTGGTAATCACTTTTGATAAATAAGGTTCTTTGTGTTCACTCATTACGAAGAAAAAACATAGTGCATTAATTTTCGCAGTTTCCTCTCTGACGGGTGATTTGGTTATCATTAGAGTTTTGATGAGTCACGACTGCATGTCCAATCATTGTTAGAAGTGGAATGAACAATACTATTAACGATCCTTTGTTACAGAAAGAATATTGCCCTAACCGATACTACGTATCTAATATGCTGCAATTGTCTGTAAACTCATTTTAAAGTACGGTACATATTCGTATTAATATATTCATTGATGGAGGCAGTGGTATTCAGATAACCTAGTACAGCTATGCCATTTGCTAAACTCCATCACTCGAACTACTACTTATGTAGTCTATCCTTGCTACTACAAATCGTTTTCATTGAGCTCAAGAGTACTTCTTAGATGACTGAAGAAAGGCAGTAGCTAAACTAACCACAATGAAAAGTCTCTTCCAAATTAAAGAAAACAGTCTCAAGAAATCACCAACAAAAAAGAAAATACTTCATAGGACTGAAGAGTTTCAGTTGGTTTTCATACCAGCTGTATTCTGACGACTGTATCAGGAAACTCGATCTTGGCAGCGACCTCTGGGTTGCTGGCGACTCTTCATGGTGACTACGTCTTAAACGACCAGTATCACAATATAATTTAGAAATTTGCCTAGAGATGTTATGAAGTTATAGTCAACAGAGAAAGCTTGCAAAAAATCCGATTGTTTACCAACGCCTTTATGCAGTCCACTGACACCTGCCATGCAAATCCATGTCATATTAAGAGCTCTTCCCAAATTTTTTTTACCACGGATGTTGTTTTGTTTGTATAGGATTTCTAGGTTAACCCTTTGACGCCTCCACTAAGATGGGTTATCATTTTGCTGCTACCTAATGATTTTACTCAGCTTAGGGAAGGCACATCCTCATATTTTTTGATGAGTTCTATTCTGTGCTAGGCAAACTCTTTTCGTATAAGTACAGTATGTCACCTTGAACCCTTCCATTTTGCTGGATGCTTGCATTCATTTAGTCCATCTTGAAGAAGGGTGCCCGTTCTCAGGCCTCTAACTCTCCTCCAGTTGCTTTAATACTTTGTAATTCTAAAGTTTTTAGTTACGTCCTTAAGACAGAACATGAAACATTTGAAACACCTTTCCTGTCATAACTCTTTCTGATTCGCCCTGTGGGTTCCGCCAGGGATATTCCACTGATCTTCTCACTCCTCTTACTGACTCTTAGTCTTTTCAATTTGGGGACCAGCAAAACCTTTGCCATTGTACCTGACAATTCGAAGCCTTTATACCGAGTCTCGAACATTTTCATATTCAACGATCCTCATAGCCTACGGTTTCTCTCTTTCCACCTGTGCCTTCACTTCTAGCTTCCTTTCTGGTCGTTCTATAAATAATGTTGTAGATAGCCATTTCTCTTCTTCTAGAGCTATCAGTAGTGATGTTCCTCAGGGTTCTGTTCTGTCGTCACCTCTCTTCCATCATTAATTAGTGATAATTCTGAGCTGCACAGCTACCCTTTTCCATTCAAACTCAGATGACCACCCATTGCATTTCAACATTTCCACTCTCATCTCACATCATCTATCACAGCAGGTTTTTAAGCAATTACTGGAAGAGGCAATGGAACAATCGGAAATTGGCATGGCTCATAAATCTGACTGACGATAAAAGAAACTTTGTTATACTCGAGTTTAATACATCAAAATTTTAGTACCTACGTCTCCCCACCTGCCAAAATCTTCACAGGAGTATCCTATATTTTTTTAAAATAATATACAACACAGCCCTTCATCCCTCAGCTGTTATACTCGAGTTTAATACATCAAAAATTTAGTACCTACATCTCTCCACCTGCCAAAATCTTCATAGGAGTATCCTATATTTTTTCATAATACTGTTTACAACATAGCCCTTCCTCTCTCAGTATGCTTTTTTCCCAGGACGTATCACGGACAGATCACATTAGTCTCTTGCAAAATTCGATTCCAAAAGACTATCTGCGTTAAGATGACTCCATGCCCCCTTTGTATCCGCGCAGCAGTTGATTTTTCACTGGAACTTATGCGTCTCATTGCGGATCACAGCTCTCATGCACAGAGGGCTAACCACGCTTATTTCTTCTAGACAGAGTAGTCAGAAGCTTTTCGTCTCATCATCTCCCATTCTCTTACTGATTCTCGTCAACCAGTCTCTTTTCGCCACACTGTTGAAATTTAATCTATCTCCTCTGGGTATTTCACTGCTCAGTGCCCCTCTGGACTTTCTGCTTGCATTCTTTCTTCATTATTGCGGGTTCATATCACCCGCCTAGAAAATAACTATCGCCCCCCTTTTATCCGTTTATTAAACTGTTGTTCTCAATCAATATTTTCCTCTACCCATGACCCCCAGTCTTGTAAACGCATTATGTTTACAGATCATGAAGTGATCAAATGTCAGATCTCTCTCTCTCTCTCTCTCTCTCTCTCTCTCTCTCTCTCTCTCTCTCTCTCTCTCTCTCTCTCTCTCTCTTTCTCTCTCTGTTTCACTCTTTAATAATGTGACGAGCTTTGTTTGCGTATAATTCTGTGTGTGTGTGTGTGTGTGTGTGTGTGTGTGTGTGTGATTCACTCTTTAATAATGTGACGAGCTTTGTTTGCGTATAATTCTCTCTCTCACTCTCTCTCTCTCTCTCTCAATTTCACTCTTTATTCCGTTGACAAGCATTTCTTTGCCTGTTCTTAAAATTTAGAGGCGATAGTAAAAGAGCAGTGAATGGGTTAATGATGACTATTACCAACATCTTCATTTCAAAAGTCTCCCTCAGTCTGTACAAATTCGTCTGGTGATAGCAAAAGTAAATAAATAAATAAACAACCAAACACACAGGAACATCACAAAGTACAACACCTACGGCCGTCAACTGATTCAAGGGTGGAACATTTGACCTTGCCGTGCGACCTTGACAATTAGCATATGACAGTCAATTGTTCTTGCCTTTCCCTAACACCTCCCACAAACCTTTGTCGTAGTTGGATGATAAATACTTTTTAAGTTGGCCTTTTCTCATAAATTTCACACTTTTTTTTTCCATGTAAGAAAAAAGGAACCAAAGGCCAGGAACCGGCAAGCATTATTCCCTCCAAGAAAAAACAAAAATAATAAAATCAAAGAGTCAAGTTCAAGATCCCATTGTTCTTAAAACGTCAGGTTAACCCTCTGCCTCATACTGAACCCTTCCTTAAAGCTGGGTCGAAATCAGATGAAGATTGTTTTAGATATTCTGTTTACACACACACACACACACACACACACACACACACACACACACACACCGATCGAACACTGATCATGTCCTGTGATATTGACGTTTGACTGTAAACAAAACCGAGTCCTTTCATTCCTTTCATAACCTCAAACCTTCAACTAAATTTGGCTTAACATGGACAGAAGCTCTTAGTTCACTCTGATAAATCTGAATTTGACCTATCCTTGTGACCTTTTACCCATTATTCTTCAAAACAGTTGATTTACTCTCTGCTCGACCATCAATCCTTCAACAAAATAATATATATCTATATATCTATATCTATCTATCTATCTATCTGTCTATCTTGGCAAGCTTGTTCATGAAGAGAGCAGATCACCTGAGACAACAATTTGGCAAACAAATGTTGTGTTGCGTGGGGTGGTAGATACATTGTTGTTTCAGTTTCTTTCTTTGTGTTTCTGAAGATTTTAGAAAAGCACATTCAACAGCCTGCTGTATATGCAAACATTATTTTAACTTGTATATGCCATTCATCCATCCATCCATCATCCAATCCTACGTTGCCCCATGAGGAGCATAGGAGCACTGGGCTAGGCAGTTGGTCCTGACATTTAAGATGAGAGTGACCAACCTCACTCATCCCTGAGTGGCATTACATGAGCAATAATCCCCAACCATCCCTTGGATATAAACCTTCACCGGCTCAATCCGATTGGAGCACAATAATTACCCGCTAAACCACCAGGCGCCAAAATTTGGTTATATGGTTACTACCCAGCGTAGTAAATAGTTTCCTGGTGTATATGCAAACAATATTTTTACTTGTGGTACACCTGGGGGATCTCTCTCTCTCTCTCTCTCTCTCTCTCTCTAGGAAAGTTCAAATGTCAGCTCTTGGAGAGCTCTGAGCGATTTTCTTAAGAAATACAAAGTAGCTCAACTTTAAGTATTTAGCTGATTTAACATGGCAACTGTTCTGTCAGCTAACACATCAGCTGACTATTAGGCGATATTCAGATTCGGGTATAAGGATGCATTTTACCGCATTTCTTATACAATACAAAGTTGCTCTTCTTAAAATTTCGAATTGATTTGGCACGTCATCTGTTGTATCAGCTGATGCATCAGCTGATTATTTAGGAATTTTCAATTTTAGCCATATGGAGGCATTATAACAAAACAATATCACATTCTATGAGTTTTAAGGAGAGAAGCTTTTAAGAACTGGTAGCAATAGTTTCGCCGCACGCCTAAGAGGAGAGTCTCTTCCTGTTTTTATTGAATTAAAAAAAAAATGTTTACAGGGTAACTTTAAGAACTGTTAATAAAATCCAGTGAAACTGTACGAATAATACTAACAAAGAGAAGTACTCAAAGAGTGCAACCCCCACACCCAGCAACACATCTCAGGTCCAGATAAGTGACTTTGCCTTGTAACTCTAAGCTTCAACGGACTCCTCACAAAATAACATATTTTCATTCTTTCCTGACCCTTAACATTTCTACCAATTTTGGTTCAAATGAGATCAAAGCAGTTTTTCCAGTGACTTGACCTTAAACTGGTTGTTCTCAAAACCGATTTTTTTGTCCTTGATTTAGCCTGAATAAGCCAACAGAGTTTGGCTTACATCGGGTAAATACTTTTTTAGTTGACCTTGACGTGTGATCCGTAATTTTTAGTTTTCTTAAAAAAAAAAAAAAAAAAAAAAAGTAGGGGGCAACTCTTTGGGTGATCCTCAGCAAGCCGCCCATGGATGATTAACATCAGTTCAAAACTGCGTTGGTGGTTTTGTACACATTCCGACACAATGGGTCAAAATTTGGCCTTACCCTGTGACACTGACTTTAGCTTGTTCACACAAATGAAACCCTTCGTTCTTGTTTAACCATTAACCCATCCACCAGTTTTGGTTCAGTTCAGATCAAAACTGCTTGAGGTGGCCTTGTCCTGTAACCTTGGCCTCTAATCTCTACCTCCGACCCTGGTCTTTGACTGATGGATCTCAAAATCTATTCTATTATAGCCTTTTTCTCAACCATTTCACAATGTTTAATTAAACTTGAATAGAAGCTGTTGAAACTGACCTTGTCCTGTGATCCTGACCTTTGATATATTGTTAAAAAAAAGGTAGAGTTATTCCCTGCATAATCATCACCCAGTCCATCATGTTGGGTTAAACTGGATCAAAAATGTTTCAGCTATTTCGTTGACAAATATACCCATGGATCTGAATTTGAACTTGCTCTGTGACCTTGACCTTTGACTTTTAAAAAATAAATAATTTTATTCTTATCTTACCCACACCATCCTCCCCGCCGATTCCCGTTTGGTAAAAACTGAATAAAAATTTCAAGTTGATTTTGTTAGGCCAGTTTTACTCTCACCTTTGGCACTGATATGAACATTACAAAAAAAAAAAAAAAAAAGTTTCTATATGGGTTGTCCCTTCACCCTTTCAGCAACTTTGGTTAAGTCCGGGTAAAAGCCGCTTTGGGTATTTTCTTTGCAAACACACACACACACACACACACACACACACACACACACACACACACACACACACACACACATTAAAAAATAATGGCACCCGTTCTCGGTTCGTGAGCACGGGTGTAAAACTAAATGTAAAATGACTGATGTTCCTAACCTAATCAATAGTTTTGTCACTTGTACAAATCTGTTTTCGCTCGAGCAATTTGCATCTCCTCTCACGGAGTAATATTCTTTCTTGGTCGCGTTGATACTGAAACATTTGTTTATTATGGCTGATCTAATTTCTGTAGGATGGGTTTGATTAGGAGGACAAGAACATAAATAATGTTTAAGAATTATAATGGACCGAGGGCACGAAAGAGTCGATTAAAACCTGGATTGTAAGAAAACGAAGTGTTGAGACTGAGGGATTAGAACCGTGAGCTACAAATAATGAAATATAACATCGTAATCCCATTAAGTGAAAACGCACTAAGAGATTTCACTTTGCTTCATAAAGTACCCAACAGGGCCAACAGCCAATGCTGTCGGACAAAATACTGTAGATGCAGAGTCATCCTCTTTCTTTTTTTACAACGATCAGATTCACTCTTCTTACTACTGAATAGTAACTAATAAAAATTCTTGTCATGACTTCCATTTTTTTTTTTTTTTTTTTTTTTGAGGGGGGAAGCATGCAAACACGTGTGCAATGACGGAGACATGCCAGAACTGCCTTCAGTGATCAAAGAGTTTTTCAAACACATTTCCTGGTATTGCTCTAATTAGTTACATCTGATTAAAAAATACGGTTAATGAAGCTCTTTCATCAGGAGGACTATTAACAACGTACCATAACTCTCATGACATGTAAAATTAGGAACTCATTGCCTCAGCCAACGAATTTTGAGGAGGCTATGCATTCCCCTGTTTCTGTTTGTGCAAAAGATATCTCATAAAGTGGCCATTTGGATTCCACTGGGATCTGGTGGATATGTGAGCAGTGGGTCAAGAAAGAGCTGATTGGATTTTGAGGTGCATCTGGATCCGGATGCAGGAATAAATCATAAATTTCATTAGCGTGGATGGAGGTTTGCACTGTCTATAGTTGTGTAACAGGGATGACTAAGGCCGTAGAATTACCTGACTGTGTGAGACCATAAATACATTCGTCTGGTCAGATTTTGAGCATGATCCCAATCCGGATGAAGAAATTAATTATAAATTTCACTGGCGTTGGCGGCAGTAAGCTCTTTTTGAGTGATTTCTAATTCTGTAGCATTATGTTATTATTATTATTATTATTATTTTTTTTTTATACCCGTCCCACCCCAGAGGGGATCGGGGACAGGTGTTGTTTTCACTCGGATTGTCTGTTTGTTTGTTTGTTTGTTTGTTTGTCTGTTAACAACTATACGCAAAAACTACTGGTGCGATTTTGACTAAAATTACAGGGATGATGGGCTATGACTCTCTGATCACCTGAATAAATTTTGGGCCAAATTGGGCCAAGGCCTAGGCTGTAAAGCCCAAAAAATAAAAGTAAAAGAAATCGTCTTTTCGCCATAACTCCTTTCAAATTAATTTTGTCATACTGACATGAAACTAAAACTTAAAGGTGCATCTCTCAATTCTGCATCCTGTAACATGCCTCATTACGTCAGGGGGGTCACCCCCAGTTATCGGTAGGGGGACCAATGTCAGGTGGGTCGGGCCTTAAATTTCAAATGAGCATAAAATCGTCAATTTTCACCTGATTTATTCCAAATTTTAAATGTGACATCTTTGACTAGTGATCCTGTTGTGTTTAATTAATGAAAGTACTCAAGGGTACTTCCATTTATAATATCATCAAGATAAAAAAAAAAATCGCCAAATAATAATAATAATAATAATAATAATAATAACTAATAATAATGATTATTATAATTATAATTATAATCACCCATCCATCCATCATCCAGTCCTACATTGCCCTATGAGGAGCGTAGGAGCCCGGGGCTAGGCAGTTTGTCCTGACATTAAAGATGAGAGTGGCCAGCCTCTCTCATCCCTGAGTGGCATTACGTGAGCAATAAGCCCCAGCCATTCCTTGGAAAAAAAACTCCACCGGCTCAATCCGATAGGAGCGCAATAATTAACCACTAAACCACCAGGCGCCAAAATTTGGTTATATGGTTACCACCCAGCGTAGTAAATGGTTTCCTGGTGTACAGGAAACCATTTGGCTTGTCACTCAGTGTAGAGTCACCCAAAGGCAGAAGGAAGGGGAAAGAATGAAGGAAAGAAAGACAGAGGAGGGAGTGTAAAGTTACCCTTAGGCAGAAGGACATGGAAAGAAAGAAGGAAAGACAGAAGAGGATGGAAGGAAAGAAGGATGAAGGAGAGGAAAGGGTAGACACCCGACAACAGCACTACATAGAGTGAGTTGACGGTGAGCGCCCGCACCTACCACTGTGCCATTGCACAGGAACCAGTCTCCGGCAGTCATTTTTATGGTGACGTATAAACACAACAGGATACCAAAAAAAAAAAAAAAAGTCACATAATAATAATAATAATAATAATTATTATTATTATTATTATTATAATAATAATAATAATAATAATAATAATAATAATTATTATTATTATTATTATTATTATTACTATTATAACAACAACAACAACAACAAGCGGTGCCAAGGCACAGCAAACCCGTCCCCGGCAGTCATTTTAGCGTTGACGTTTAATAATATCATCTTTGTGCCTAATATAAATGACCTTGACCTAATTTTGAAGATCATATAATATTTTTTATTCTAAAAATTGCGTATTTCAAATTGAAATATCTCATAGATTAATTGAGTTACAGCGATTTGGTTGAAAATCCTACGTTAAAAATGTTTGCTGAGTAATTTTGGCTTAATCATGCTCCACATCCGTTCCGAGATGCAGACGAGACCAACCATTTTCTAGAGTCTTGACAAGGACTTCCTTCCATGCACTGGCCCAGTTGTAGATGGCAGACGATGTTGTAGCAGCACTTCCTCACTTGTCAGTCTGTCTCTCCATGTAACTAACTCCACATGTTCCTCTCATAAACTCATTTCTGCTGCTCTCACTCTTGACTTGTATCCCTTCATAAAGGTCCAAGCTTCTCTTCCATATGTTAGAGTTGTTATCACAGTACTGTCATGCAGTAACTTTTTCACTTCCTTGCTCACTTCCCTGTTTCTTATCACTGCTTTCAAGGAACCAGTAGCCTTTTTTTCTTGTTGTACTCTTTCAAGCCCTTCACCCTCTAAACTTCCATCCTTACTCATCACACTATCCAGGTAATTAAACGCACTCACATTTTCCATTTCGTCCTTATCCAGTCTCATTGTACATTCACTGACTTCACTTCCCTCGAAGACCATAACTTTACTCTTCCCTACATTCACCTTTAGATTCCGTTTCTTACACACTCTCCCAAACTCATCCACCAAGCCTTGCAGCTCCCCATCCTCTTCACTTAGCAGCACAGGATCATCTGCAAACAACAGTATAGGGAGTTGCCAAACACTGCCCTCTCTCATTAGGACCGCTCCAACATCCACTACCCTACCTTGTATCTCTTTTATAACCCCATCCATATACAGATTGAACAACCATGGAGACATGACACATCCTTGTTTCAGTCCAACCTTCAAATAGAAAAATTCACTCAGTTCACTATCCACACACAGTGCAGCCTTAGCACCCTCATACATACTCTTCACGGCATTGAACAACTTCCCATTTACTCTATAATTTCTTAATGCACTCCACACTCCTTGTCTATCCACCCTGTCATATGCTTTTTCCAAATCCATGAAAGCTGCATACAATTTCTTTCCCTTCTCTAGAAAATTTTCCACATAAAGACCTAAGAATGAATATCTGATCAACACAACCTCTTCACTTCCTAAATCCGCCTTTTCTTCTCCAATTAATTCCTCTGTTATTTCCTTAACTCTGTCAGTATGTATCCTACCATATACTTTTCCTATTACCCTAAGAAGACAAATGCCCCTACGATTGTCACACATTTTTTTTCTCCATTTTTCCTTTTTACAGGGGAATAATTACACCTGAATTTCAATCCTCCGGGACTCTACCTTCCTCCTAGGCCAATCTGCACATCTTCCACATCCATTCTACTATCATTTCTTTCCCACGCATCAGCATTTCACCACACACTCCATCAGTTCCTGGGGCTTTCCTCAATTTGACTTTCTTCGTTGCTTCCACAACTTCCGTCCTACTGATTTCTTCCTCCATCTCCCAGCCATTACCCCGCCACTTACACTTGCATTACTTTCATTCTCTATGTTCAACAATTCCTCTAAGTGTTATCTCTGTCTGTTCACTTTTTCTCCGTTCTCCACCAGTAACCTATTATTTCTATCTTTCACTACCCGACTAACTTCTTTGACACCCTGTCTGACTCTCTTTACCTCTTTCTAGAACATTTTCTTACATTCCCTCCACTTTGCACTCAAATTCCTTCCAAAGTCCTCATCCACTCTCTTCTTACTCTCTCTTACTAATCTTTTCACCTCTTCCTCTCTACATATAACTCTTTCTTCCGCCTCTCAACTTCGTCCACACCCCTGTTTGTAATCCAGTTACTATATGCCTTCTTCTTTTGTGCTGCAGCCTGTCCCACCTCTTGATTCCACCATGCTATTCCTTGCACCCCCTTTCGTCTTCTCTTCATCCCACGTATCACCTCACATGCTGCACAGATTTCTTCTGTGAATATCTTGCACAAACCGCCCACGTCCCTTATCTGCTCCAAATCATATATTCCCAATTGCACTTCCACTTCTTTCTTACATTCCACCTTTTTTCCATCCTATTGTAACCTTCTACCCTCTTTGTATGAACTGTTCTTCCCTTCTTCTATTTCTCCGTTTCATTTGAACCCTGATTCTCACCACCACCAAGTGGTGGTCAGAAAATCCACCCCTCAACCTCTATATGCCCTTGCATCCATTACACACCTTCTCATCCTATCATCCACACACACATAATCATTACTTGCCTTGCATTCATTCAGTTCACCACACACACATAATCATTACTTGCCTTGCATTCATTCAGTTCACCACACACACATAATCATTACTTGCCTTGCATTCATTCAGTTCACAACCCACCCTTCTTATCACTGCCGCATATACCTGTGGATCAGTTTGTGCCTGAAAAGGGTATTGGATATCACCAACCGTCTCCCGGCACAAATGTCCACCAGAGCACTACCATTCTCATCAGCCTCTGCAAGCACACCCCACTCACCTACAACTCCAGCCACTTTCACATTCCTTACTTTGCCCTTCATATCTTCAATTAAAAACACTCTCATTCCTTTCAGACTTTTCCTTCACGCTTCCACATTTGTCCAGAACTCTTCTTTCACTCTGCTTGCACGATCTTCCGTTGGTGCATACACACACAATCGCCCAAATCTGTAGTCCAACTTTCAATCTTACTCACACAATCCCTGAACCAACTGATCCATACGCTCGTATATTCTCCTTCCATCTCTTGCACACATCAATACACACTCCTTCTTTTGCCCTCTCATTCTCACCTACTCCTGCACATATTCCCCATCCATACTCTCATTCTCTCACACTCTCACCTCACGATTTAGTTTCAGTTAATCCACACACATCCACTTTTGCACCCTCAAGCACCTGTACAATCTCTCTCTCTCTCTCTCTCTCTCTCTCTTACACTTCATCATTTTGCACCCCTTACATTCCATGTCACAATCCGTACCATGTCCTTTGTTCTGTCCTTATTCGTCACCTGTTGGTCAGTCCTTGTCCGAGTTTTCTTGTTCGTATTTTAAGTTAGTTGCTTTCCGTAGAGGGACACTAACTCTCCGCCAACCAACTTGTTGTCACGTAGAGATCACGTGTGGGTTGGTTATAAGGTTACCTCCCACCGTTGTAAGTGATTTCCTGTAACCAGGAAATCATTTGGTTTGCCACTCGATGTACAGCTACCCTAAAAACAGAGTACCGCTGCACTAGGTGGGTGGATGATGGGTTAATGCGCCGCCTTGCTCCTAGCCAAGACCGCCCCCTGTTGACATCATTATTTTCACTTTGGCATCAGTACTGAACTGAATGAAAGGAAGGCAATGATTGATTATGTGTGTGTGGATGAAAGGATGCGAAGATGTGTAAAGGATGCAAGAGTGTATAGAGGTTGGGGGAGTGGACTTTCTGACCACTACTTGGTGGTGGCCAGAATTAGGATGCAAGTAAGATGGAGGAATAGAAGAAGGGAAAGACGAGAGGAAGGAGTAGTTGCAAGGAGAGTGGAAAGGTTACAAGAGGATGAGAAAAAGGCAGAGTATAAGAGAGAAGTGGAGGAACGATTGGGCAAATATGAATTGGAGCAGATGGGAGACGTGGAAGGTGTGTGTAAGATATTTACAGAAGAAATATGTGCAGCATGTGATGTGGTGTGTGGAAGGAAGAGAAGACGGAGGGGGGTGCAAGGAACAGCGTGGTGGACTGAAGAGGTGAAACAAGCTGTGGCACAAAAGAAGAAAGCATACAATGAATGGATGAGAAATAGGGGCGTGGAAGAAGTTGAGAGGCGGAAGAGAGAGTTATATGTGGAAAGGAAGAGAGAGGTGAAAAGATTAGTAAGAGAGAGTAAGATGAGAGTGGATGAGGAATTTGGAAGGAATTTGAGTGTAAAGTGGAGGGAGTGTAAGATAATGTTCTGGAGAGAAGTGAAAAGAGTAAGACAGGGTGGAAGTGAAGTTAGCAGGGGAGTGAAAGATAAAAATGGTAGATTACTAGTGGAGAAGGGAGAAAAAGTGAGCAGATGGAGAGAACACTTTAAGGAATTGTTGAACGTAGAGGATGGAAGTAATGCGAGTATAAGTGGCTGGGGAATGGCTGGGAGAAGGAGGGAGGTGAGAAGACAGGAAGAAATCAGTAGGATAGAAGTTGTGGAAGCAATGAAGAAAGTTAAATCGGGGAAAGCCCCAGGAATTGATGGAGTGTGTGGTGAAATGCTGAAGCATGGGGGAGAGATAGTAGTAGAATGGATGTGCAAGATGTGCAGATTGGCCTGGGAGGAAGGTAGAGTCCCGGAGGATTGGAAGTCAGGTATAATTATTCCCTTGTACAAAGGAAAAGGGGAAAAAGAAGTGTGTGGTAATCATAGGGGCATTTGTCTTCTTAGTATAATAGGAAAAGTGTATGGTAGGATACTTATAGACAGAGTTAGAGAAAGAACAGAGAAATTAGTTGGAGAAGAACAGGGAGGTTTTAGGAAGGGAAGAGGTTGTGTAGATCAGATATTCATTCTTAGATCTTTAGTGGAAAAGTTTCTAGAGAAGGGAAAGAAGTTGTATGCGGCTTTCATGGATTTGGAGAAAGCATATGACAGGGTGGATAGACAAGGATTGTGGAAAGTGTTAAGAATATATGGAGTAGATAGGAAGTTGTTGAATGCTGTGAAGAGTATGTACGATGGTGCGAAGGCTGCAGTGCATGTGGATGGTGAACTAAGTGAATTTTTCTCTTTGAAAGTTGGTTTGAAACAGGGATGTGTCATGTCTCCATGGTTGTTCAATCTGTACATGGATGGGGTAATAAAAGAGGTACAAGGTAGGGTAGTGGATGTTGGAGTGGCCCTGGTGAGAGAGGATAGTGTTTGGAAACTCCTGTACTGTTGTTTGCAGATGATACTGTGTTGTTGAGTGAAGACGAAGGGGAGCTGCAAGGCTTGGTGGATGAGTTTGAGAGAGTGTGTAAGAAACGGAACCTAAAGGTGAATGTAGGGAAGAGTAAAGTGATGGTCTTTGAGAGAGGTGAAGTTAGTGAATGTACAGCGAGGTTGGATGGTGAGGAATTGGAAAATGTGAGTACGTTTAAGTATTTGGGTAGTGTGATGAGTAAGGATGGAGGTTTGGAGGGTGAAGTGCTTGAAAGGGTACAGCAGGGAAGAAAGGTTGCTGGTTCCTTGAAAGCAGTGATAAGAAACAGGGAAGTGAGCATGGAAGTGAAAAAGTTACTACATGACAGTATTGTGATACCAACTCTAACGTACGGAAGTGAAGCTTGGACATTGTTGGAAGGACACAAGTCAAGAGTGAGAGCAGTGGAAATGAGTTATTTAAGAGGAGCCTGTGGAGTCACGTGGAGAGACAGGCTGACGAATGAGGATATAAAGGAGCGTTGTGGTGTGGATGTGGATGTGATAGGAAGCGTTATGAGGAACACACTGAGATGGTTTGGGCATGTGGAGAGGATGGAGGGTGAAAGACTGACGAAGAGAGTGTATGTGAGTGAGGTGGAGGGGGGAAGAGGGAGGGGGAGGCCGAGGATGAGATGGAGGGATGGGGTGGAGAGGTATATGAGAGAGGGGGGTGTGAGTTGGGGGCAGGGCAGTGAAATGGCGGGGGACAGGGCGACTTGGAGGCGATTTGTTTGTGGCCACCCCAAAAGGGATTGAGGCGTCTGGCAATAGATAGATAGATAGATAGACTTTCACCATCACCAATTTACCTGACAGAGACTGGAGTTGAGTATCGTGTAAGTCTAGTCTTAGGTGGGCAAATTTTAGGCAAAAATTTTAAGAAGGAAGGACGGCTTAAGGCGACGTCAAGGAGACATGAAGGAGACAAGTAAACGAGCTCGCTCAGATTTTCCAAAAAAGGCTGACCACACCATAAGTAGTAGTGAGACAATTATATATTTTAAAAATGTCGGTGACGACGGTGTATGAAAGTATCCGGGGAGCTGGTTAGGCTCATATGGTTGCAGCCTTCTAATATGTACGTTTCAATGAAGGTAGCCTCAGTCATGACAAGGTTTTAATTTTATTGTTCACATAATCAAATACAGGATATGCCGGAAGACTGTTCATATTCAGTTTTAATCCTAGCATCAATCTAGATAAAAAGTATTGAACAAGTCCTCACAAATGGGGCTTAATGTGTGGGGTGGGCTAAAATTAGTCATCTTATGTGATGACAGTTCATGCCTGAAAGTGGATTTATTTCAAGACCTACTTACAAGGAATCCTTGAAGTTTTCTCCAACTTGTAGTGCATTGCCAATCTGAAGTGAACGATTAACTGTTGAGATATTAAAGTAGTTTGCAGGTCGTATCCACAACCTTTTCAGTAATAACCTTTCTCTGTATTCGTTCAGTACTGTACTAATAGCTGACACTGAACTGCTTGCGTGCTTCTTCTCTCAGTTCGTTTAATTAATAATTTTCAGTCTCTTAATAACCAGAGCTCACCATGTGTCGAGAGTCAAACACCAGCACGATACTGGAATAGTGTGAAGCTATGTTGTGCAGCAGGCTGGAAGGAGGGGGAGGGAAGGCAAACAGGGGACAGAAATCGTGTGAGGTACTGCAGTCTTCCCATTGTCTCCGCGTGAGTGCTTGCGCCTTCCCATCCTCAATGGAGCTCGACATCAAAGGACCAGCCTCACTAGCGAGAGATGCATGTGCAGGGTTGTAGTCTTCAAAGGTAGTTGCCCATCTGTCGTGTGAACAATTTACATCAGCATAAATGCTTGACTGCTAGACTCACGTACCTATAGTGAATTACATAAATTTCTATGAGAGGTCTGTATTTTGAATAAAATATCGTTTGGAATATACTTAGCGGTTACTCGTGTGCAAGAAGAGAGCGATGATTATAAGATAAAATTTGAATAATTTATTCAAAAAACAAGGGCATCAGCAGTAGTGTGTAACTTTATAGAATAATGATGAATTGCATGGACAAAGAGGTAGGCTATACTTCCGTGGGGAGCGTATACTTCTGTGGGAAGCGTGTCTTGTTTCGCATTCCAGTCGTTACCCAGGAATGTCTACTACTGTAGTCTTGCAATAATGACGTTTCGGAATGGAGGAGAAAATACAGACATTAATTAAGTCAGGAGTACTAAAGTTTGCAGTTTTAATCACAGGTGTCGCTAAAATTTATTAGAGTCGAGACGATGAGCACACACTTCGGGGTGGTCTCCCCTGCTCTCTCAATCTCCTATGAACCCCTAAATGAGATGGTGGTAATCTCAGTCTGTGTGAGAGAGAGAGAGAGAGAGAGAGAGAGAGAGAGAGAGAGAGAGAGAGAGAAAAATATAGATAAATATACTAGTGCTTGGCCGAAAAAATTTTCGGGACTAATTAATAGTCTTTCCATCACAAAAGGTTTCTAATTACCATTATCTTTGTTTTCATGCAGTTACTGACCCCACAATGGCCAATTCTGACCCAAAAGTTGAGAAAATGATTTTCACCTAATTTGGCGTGTCATGATTTCCGACAATTTTGCACCGACGCCTCGCGTGCGATCGCAATTGTTTTAGTATTTTTCTGACACTCTTTCGACTTACCTCGACTTAATGCAAAAAGAATTAGGTTGATATCTGTTACCGTTCCCATGAAAGAAACGAACAAACACAGAAGATGCACATACACACACAGCTTGATACTGTTTAGAATATATATATATATATATATATATATATATATATATATATATATATACACAGTAATCCCCCCACTATCCATTGTAATAAAGCCAATGGCATGTCCGGAAAGTGGTCCTGTCCGGATAGTCGGCCATAGCCTCTTTGTACTGGTACGTATTGACCCTAACCCACTCTGACTCAGAAAAACACCTATACAGCTCCCGACTGGACATGCATAGCACCCATTTAAGACCCAATTCACATCAATAAGGGACATGAAAGAATGAAATAAATGCAAAAGAAGCAGTGAATGAGTTTTTTGAGGTGAGTAAATACAATATTGAACATTCTGGGTACTTACAAGAAGTACCTGGTTCCTGGACTGGTTACTTATGGATCCTGACCTAGCCTAACTCAGAAAAACACCTCCCTACTGGACATGCATAGCACCTAAGACCCTATTCACACCAAGAAGTGACATAAAAGAGTGAAATGAGGTTTGAGAGGTAAGTATGGAAAATACAGTACAGTATGAAACATTCTGGATACTTACAAGTCACTGGCCATCTTGATGAATAACCCGCCTCCTCTCAGACTCTGACAGTACACTAAAAAGGAGTACCTGAAGCACCTGCAGTACACTGTCTAGCACTGAACTTAGTCATTTGCACTCATAAATCCATTTTCTTAACACTACACACACTAGTCTAATTTGCGCTCCATTGTATCTTAATGAAATAAGTGTTGCACTCTGCACTTAAGTATTTGCACTAAGAATTCTAATTTCTTAATACTACACACTGTTTTTTTCACTGCACAACACTGTAAATTCCCATGTGGTCTAGTGGCGAGTTCTTGTTGTTTATTCACTGTCAGAGTCTGATAGTAGCTGATGCAGGTGGCCTAGGGGTGCATCGCTGGGGCGTGGTGATGGACTACCCACTGCAGACGACTCTGAAGACAGGCGCAAATTCACGTCCAGTGGTGACTCCACCGTGCCTGATGTGCTGGGCTGTGGCTTGGAGGATGAAGGTCTGTCTTGGGGAGGCAATGGTGTGGAGCCAGGGCTGGGCACAGTGGGGGTCACGGGTCTGAAAATGCTGTCAATGGTTGATTGATGCAAGGAATGACGATTTTGATGATTAATGATGCGCTGCCTGAAAGCACACACTTCTTCCACAAGTCCCAAGGGCCCCATCTCCCTGTCGCAGTCCGGGTGTTCCAGGTAGTCGAGAATGAACTCTATGTGTTCCCGGAGTGTGCTCAGCTTGGGGATGGCTACTGCAGAGTAGTGGCACGCTCAGAGGAGTCCGCATCATCATTGCCGTCTTCGTCGGAATCTTCACGCTGGGTACTGACACCTGCAACTGAAGATGCGATCTCGATATCAGACATGGTCTGATACCCAGGATTGCCCTCATCGTCATCTAACCACTCTCGCACTTTGTCCACATCAACATCGTCGCCATTCGTAAGTAGACGTGCATGGAAGCCATCCACGTCAAAACCTAGGAAATCATGCTCCACAAATGTTCCGAGATGCAGACAAGACCAACCATTTTCTAGAGTCTTGACAAGGACTTCCTTCCATGCACTGGCCCAGTTGTAGATGGCAGACTTGATGCTGTAGCAGCAAAGGTTTTCCAAAGTCCACTGGCCTCGCGTGTCCCGTCCCTCCCTGCACTCGTCATCATCTTCAAGAACAACCATCACCTCATCCAAAAACTACCTTCGATACAGCCTCTTCATTGCCATGATCATTCCTTGGTCCATTGGTTGGATGAGAGCAGTCGTATTAGGTGGCATTAACATGCACTTAATGCGCCCATTCTCAGCCACCAAGTCCTTGTCGCACGGGTGGGCGGGTGCATTATCGAGGAGAAGGAGGGCCTTTATCTGGTCGCGCGGAATTCCCAGTGTCTTTGTCTGGTAATTGATGACTTCCTTGACGATATGGCGGTGGAACCAGTCTTTGAAGATCTGGGCAGTGAACCAAGCCTTCAAAGAATGGTACCAAACGACAGGAAGGACATCCATCACCCCACGAAGACACCGAGGCAGCTTTGCACGGCCAACAATAACGGGCTTGAGCCGGTGCATGCCGTTATCATTGGCACAACACAAAGCAGATATCCGTAGCTTGCAGAGCTTGCGGCCAGGTACTTGCTTCTCAGTCTCCTCGGTTAGAGTGTTCGTTGGCAAAGAGCGATAGAATAGACCAATTTTGTCAGCGCTGTAGACTTGACCGAGAGTGAGGCCCTCCATGTCAATCAAGCCCTTCACCTTGTGCCAAAGCTCCTCTACTCCATCCTCATTGGCGTCCAAAGCTTCGCCATGAGACTTATGGTTGGTAAGGCCATGTCGTAACTTGAACACAAAGAGCCAACCACCCTCAGATGCCTTGAAGTCTGGGGTGTCGTGAATCCTTGCGAACTTTTCAGCAGCAGCCTTCAGCTCCGTGCCATGCACCAACTCACCAGCAGCACGTTGCTGTCGATACCAAATCAACATGGAGTGGTCGACTTCAGCATACCGGGGAGTAAACATCATCTTCCTCTCCACGTTGCATTCGTTTTTCGACGAGAAGTCAGCCGTGTACTGCAGGCGTTTGTCACGGGATCTCCTGATATCAAACAATGTAGATCGGGCCAGGCTGAATTCACGGAGGATGCATGAGGTTGACCATCCAGCGTCCACCTTGTCCAGTATCTCCCTCTTCTTCTCCTGAGTCAAAACCACTCTCTTCCTCTTCCCAGCCGGCGGGGCCATCATCACACACACTAACAAGAGGCAGGAGAGCAGCAGCAGAGCCTGCAGCAGGTAAGGCACCACCACAAAAGCGTGCACGTGGGCGGCCATAATGACGAGCGTGCACTCACAACAAGAGACGGGCGGTAAGTGGGGAGGATGCAGGGGCGCTCTAGTGGACGGTAGCGGAACTACACACCAAAACAGAGCTGGCGCACACCGCGTGCGCCGAGTTCAAATTACAGGAGGAAAAATGTCAGATATTTTTCTAATTTTTTGCGCTTTTGGGGCAATTTTGGGAACATTGAGTCCCGGGACCAAAAGATCTGGTAAGTCGGGTATCCGGATAGTGGGCGTCTCGAGAGTATAGAGATTACTGTATATATATCATCATCAGCAACAGCAGCAGCAGTTGAGGTTCACTGCAGGACCGACCTATTCCTACCGAAGCAGGGATGATACAGCCAATGTATCTCTACCCAGTGGCTTAGGTTGTCTGGTAGAGATGGTATATAGGGTGAGAAGTGCTTGTAAGTGTAACTGAAGTGTTGGAGTGGCTTTGGATGTGTGTGTAGTCTGTGAGCCGAGTGTAATCGGCTCGTGCAAGCCGACTGGGTGCAAGCATACTTTACAGTATGCAACACTGGTTCAACCACAGCACCCCTTATGTCCGCCATGCAGTACGTGGCCAGGAGAACACTCCCAAAGTTTATTACCCTGGTGGGGGGCGATCCCTCGCTCTCCAATGTACAAAAATGCACACTTTACCACTGTACCACGGAGGCTCATATATATATATATATATATATATATATATATATTGTTACATAGCCTATGATTTCATCATCCTTTGTGTAATTTTAACGCACAGTATGCTGCACGTTTGATCACGGGCGTGTTCTGCCTCAGTCCCCCCCTTCTACCGTTATAGTAGAGTAAGTCGTCCTTTCTGTTGTTCAGAGCGGGATTGTCAACTCTTTGTCCCCATGGCTTCATTTGCGCGTCCTTCTTACAAGTTGTATCAAGCTCTGCTGGCCCCTATATAATGAGCTCAGTCTCTGCATCATTGCCACTTAGATCTACTCCTCATTTTGCTCGCATCTCTGTCCTCCCCTGTACAGTTATTATTATTGTGAGTTTCTCAGGAAGTCTCCAACCATCTAGCAGCTGTGTGTAATTTGAGCATAACTGTTATT
Organism: Coenobita brevimanus; assembly: GCF_032717465.1. NCBI lineage: Eukaryota > Metazoa > Arthropoda > Malacostraca > Decapoda > Coenobitidae > Coenobita > Coenobita brevimanus. The sequence continues at coordinate 48,580,484 of NC_137053.1, read as the reverse complement.
GCATTTTGTTCTTGTACTGTGTAGCATAAGGTTAATTCTTAGGCCTAGTAAGGTTTTTGTAATTTGTGTAAGGTTCTTGTCAGCCATCATTAATATTATTTTGTATCTGTAATAATTTATCTTGCATTAACTGAGCATTACCCAGTGTATTTTCATTTTATCAGGGCTGACTTAGATAAATATACTCTTGCAATTTCATGTTAATAGAGGCTATTGCAGTTAACCATATATTTAACCTGTTTTTTGCAATTACATTATCCTTATGAGTCCTGAATGTTTTGTTGTTAGTTTGTGCATTAAACTTTAACTTGTAATTTTACCTAACTCTCTTTTGTTTTGAACCTGGAACTTTACGGGACAGCACTGATTTTTAGTAGTCTCACTTAATGTGTACATTATCTTTCTCTGTTCCGTAACATAAATTTGGTGACCTCTTATCAGGATATTCAGGATATTATCATAAAGATATTGCTTGATATTTTGCGACTGTTACTTATTCATGATTTCTACTATTATTACACTTGATGAAGCCAAAGATTTTTTGTCAAACGTGCAAACAGTGTGTGATGTAGAAAACAGAACAAAGAATGAACTTAAGCTTGTTGCTCAACAATTGGGAATTGCAGTTCACTCTCATCATTCTAAAGATCAAATTGTTGGCATGATTAATAAGAGCTTGTTTAATGTAACTCCTCCAAATGAGCAAACGCAGATTGAATTAGCTAAGTTACAGCTAGCCCTGCAGGAGGCTCGTGCTAAGGAGGCGGAGTCTCGTGTGAAGGAAGCTGAATTTCAAGCACATGCTAAGGAGGCTGAGTCTCAGGCTAAGGAGGCTTGTGTTAAGGAGGCTTGTGTTAAGGAGGCTGAATTTCAGGCAAATGCTCGTATTCAAGAGGCACAGGTACAGGCTCAGGCACAAATTGAACTTGCCAGGATTCAGGCAGACCATGAGTATCGCATGAAACAAGGTGGAACTGGATCATCAAGCTCTGATGATTTTGATGTGGCCAAAAATGTTAAACTTGTCCCTCCTTTTAATGAATCTGATTTAACAAAGTATTTTCAGTTGTTTGAGAGGGTAGCTACAGGTTTTAATTGGCCCAAGGAGTATTGGCCAGTACTTCTTCAAACTGTTCTCACTGGTAAAGATCAAGTAACTTATGCATCTTTGCCTCAGGATCAATCTGATAATTATGATGTAATTAAGAGCTTGATTCTTAAGGCCTATGAGCTTGTTCCTGAAGCCTATAGAGTAAAATTTAGGACAACCTATAAGCAAGATAAGCAATCCCATGTTGAGTATGCAAAAATCAAAGAAGATCTTTTAGAGCAGTGGTTAAATTCTAAGAATGTGGATTCTGATTTTGACAAATTTAAGCAGATGATTTTGCTGGAGGACTTCAAGAGGTGTATTTATGAAGACGTAAGCCTATATCTTGATGAGAGAAGAATAGATAATTTGTCTGATGCTGCAGTTTTAGCTGATGAATATGTTCTCACTCACAAGAGATATTCTAGAGAAAGAAGGAAAGCTGAGAGTAAGTACGTTGCCTCTACTCAGAGTACAGGTAACAGGAAAGAGAATAAAGATGATGTTTCTCAGGAAGTAAATACCAGCTTCACCTCTAGATTTCAGAAAAGTAAATGCACTTATTGTAATAAGCTTGGTCATCCTACGGAGAAATGTTTCAGGAGACAGCGTGATGTGAACAAAAAGGAGTCTTTAAATATTCAGTCAATTGGTCTAGTGTCCACTCTTGAGAGTTCCCAGAATTCTTTAACTGAGTTAACTGAACCTGCTTTGAGGGGTAACTTAAATTCTCATGATGGAGCTCCTCTTTTGAGCAGTAACGTGGGCGACACTCTCAAGAGTTCATGTGCTAATTTCCTGTCTGATGGTTTTGTCAGTCCTCTGGACAGTAATGACAGGAAATCAGTTCAAATATATCGTGATACAGGTGCTTGCCAATCCCTTATGCTGACCAGTGTTCTAGGCTCTAATGTTAATTCCTCTGATGAAACTGTAATCTTACAAGGTGTAGGGAATAATTACATCTCTGTTCCTCTGTGCAGAGTGAATTTAGAGTCTGGTTTTGTTAATGGTTCCGTTATGGTTGGGTTGGTTGAGACACTCCCAATGTCAGGTGTAACTTTCTTACTTGGAAATGATATTGGTGGAAGTCAAGTGTGTCCAGCTCCTCAGTTGCCTAGTGAGCCAGTGGCTGCGTCCCAGGACTGTGATGTCCCTGATGTGTTCCCTGCATGTGCTGTCACTAGGGCTTAGTCTAAAGTTACTGGTGATTTAGAGGATAATGATGATGATGATGTTATCCTAGCTGACACTTTTCTTGCTAATTTGGACCACTCACCAGATGAGGCAGTACCCCGTAGTGTTGATAATTTGTCTCGTCAAGAATTGGTTGAGTTGCAGGTTGCTGACCCTGAGTTGAAAGGTCCAGCTAACTCTGCTTACAGTGAAGAAGAGTCAGCCGGTGCTTCTACTTGTTATTATGTAAAGTCAGGAGTACTTATGAGGAAGTGGAGACCCCCAACAGCATCAGCCGACTGTGAGTGAGAGGTTGTACATCACGTTGTCATCCCTCGTGTTTGTAGGCAGGATATCATTAGAGTGGCTCATGATTCCAGTTTGGCAGGACACCTTGGAGTGAGGAAGGCTGTGGCACGCATTTTGAAACACTTCTACTGACCAGGTATCTTCAGGGATGTTTCCTGGTATTGTAAGGCTTGTCACACCTGTCAAGTTGTGGGGAAGTGTAATCAGACCGAAAAGGTTGCACCTCTAGTTCCCATTCCTCCTTTTGAGGCGCCATTCACCCGTGTGTTGGTGGATATTGTGGGCCCTCTTCCTAAGACTTCTTCAGGATTTTCTTATGTGTTGACCCTGATTGATATGGCTACTCGTTATCCTGAAGCCATTCCACTTAGAAATATCTCAGCAAAGAACGTGGTTAAGGAAATGCTAGGGTTCTTCACAAAGTTTGGTCTGCCCAAGGAGGTACAGCCAGACCGAGGAAGTAATTTCATGTCAAATGTTTTCAAGCAGTCTCTGAAAGAGTTGGGCATCACCCAGATCACGTCTTCAGCTTACCATCCCCAGACCCAAGGAGCGTTGGAGAGATATCATCAAACACTCAAATCGATGCTCAAGAAATACTGTTTGGAACATCAGAAAGACTGGGATAAAGGTCTTCCATTCGTTGTGTTTGCCGCAAGAGAATCTCCAAATGAATCACTGGGCTTCTCACCTTTTGAACTACTGTTTGGCCATGAAGTAAGAGGGCTACTCAAGGAATGCTGGCTGTCGGAGGAAGATGACGTCAACCTGCTGGAGTATGTGATGAAGTTCAAAGAACGGCTGTCCACTGCTTTACAGCTGGCGAGAGAGAATTTAGGAGCTGCTCAGGAGAAGATGAAGACTTGGTATGATAAGAAGTCCAGGTTACGCCACTTTCAGCCAGGAGATCAGGTTTTGATTCTGCTACCGGTGCATGGGCAACCTCTTCAAGCCAAGTTTAGTGGTCCTTATTTCGTGGAGAAGAAACTCAGTGATGTCAACTATGTCATCGCCACACCAGATCGTAGAAAGAACAAGCAACTATGTCACATCAACATGCTAAAGTTATATCACAGGCGGGACGAAAATAATCCAGTCTGCACTGTAGCTGTTCCACCCGAGTCTGCAAGTGAAGCTCTCCCATTCAGTATGTGCCTGAGTGATAGTTTGGGGAAGAATCCTGATATCATGAATGATCTCCAGACTAAGCTTTCTCATCTACCTCCCAAGGAAAGGTAGGAGTTTTCGGCATTACTGCAGGAGTACCCGCAAGTGTTCCGTGCCACTCCAAGAAGAACCACTGTGTTGATGCATGATGTCGATGTTGGAGACGCAAAGCCAATTAAATTGCCTCCTTACCGTGTGAACCCGGTGAAAGTTCCTCTCATCCAGAAGGAGCTTGGCTACCTGTTGGACCACAAGATGATTGAGCCCTGTCAGAGCGAGTGGAGTTCTCCTGTCACTCTAGTCCCTAAGCCAGGTGGGTCACAGTGGCTTTGCATCGACTACAGACGTGTTAATCAGATAACCAAAACAGACACTTACCCTCTCCCTCGCGTGGAAGATTGCATAGACAAGATCGGAAAGGCTAGGTACATAAGTAAGTTTGATTTGTTAAAGGGATACTGGCAAGTACCTATGACTGAACGTGCTAGGGAGATCTCATGTTTTGTAACACTAGGAAAGAAAATGTTATTGCAGATTGCTTATCTAGACTTTAGACAGATTGTTTTAGAGTAATAAGAAATTTCCTTTGTAAATTTCTTTTTCTTTGTGGGGAGGTGTTACATAGCCTATGATTTCATCATCCTTTGTGTAATTTTAACGCACAGTATGCTGTATGTTTGATCACGAGCGTGTTCTGCCTCAGTCCCCCCCTTCTACCGTTATAGTAGAGTAAGTCGTCCTTTCTGTTGTTCAGAGCGGGATTGTCAACTCTTTGTCCCCATGGCTTCATTTGCGCGTCCTTCTTACAAGTTGTATCAAGCTCTGCTGGCCCCTATATAATGAGCTCAGTCTCTGCATCATTGCCACTTAGATTTACTCCTCATTTTGCTCGCATCTCTGTCCTCCCCTGTACAGTTATTATTATTGTGAGTTTCTCAGGAAGTCTCCAACCATCTAGCAGCTGTGTGTAATTTGAGTATAACTGTTATTGCATTTTGTTCTTGTACTGTGTAGCATAAGGTTAATTCTTAGGCCTAGTAAGGTTTTTGTAATTTGTGTAAGGTTCTTGTCAGCCATCATTAATATTATTTTGTATCTGTAATAATTTATCTTGCATTAACTGAGCATTACCCAGTGTATTTTCATTTTATCAGGGCTGACTTAGATAAATTTACTCTTGCAATTTCATGTTAATAGAGGCTATTGCAGTTAACCATATATTTAACCTGTTTTTTGCCATTACATTATCCTTATGAGTCCTGAATGTTTTGTTGTTAGTTTGTGCATTAAACTTTAACTTGTAATTTTACCTAACTCTCTTTTGTTTTGAACCTGGAACTTTACGGGACAGTAGTGATTTTTAGTAGTCTCACTTAATGTGTACATTATCTTTCTCTGTTCCGTAACAATATATATATATATATGGTAGGTGGGGCCGCACAACAACCATTCACTCAACGTAGTGCTGCTTTGGGTGTCTGCCTTTTCCTCTCCGCCTTCGTCTTCTCTCTTTCCTTTACTCTTTCCTCTTCCTTCTGCCTTCCTGTGACTTAACACTCCCTGTTTTTTCTTTCTTTCCATCAGTCTTTCCTCTTTCTTCTGTGTATGGGTGACTCTAAACTGAGTGACAAACAAAATTTTTTCCTGTACACCAGGAAGCCATTTTCTACGCTGGGTGATAAGCATGTAACCAAACTATGGCGCCTGGTGGTTTGGTGAGTAATTAAGGCGCTCCAGTCAGATTGAGCCGGTGCAAGCTTATTTCCAAGGAATGGTTGGGGTTTATTGCTCACGTAATGCCACCCAGGGATGAGTGAGGTTGATCACTCTCATCTTAAATGTCAGGACCAACTAATCCAGCCTCGAGCTCCTACGCTCCTCATGGGGCAATGTAGGGTTGGATGATGGATGTAGAGAGAGAGAGAAAGAGAGAGAGAGAGAGAGAGAGAGAGAGAGAGAGAGAGAGAGAGAGAGAGAGAGAGAGAGAGAGAGAGAGATCATCATCAGCCGTTTGGGTATCCACTGCAGGACCGGCCTATCCCAACAGAAGTGGGGACGATACAGCCAATGTATCTCTACCAAGTGGCATAGGCTGTCTGGTAGAGACTGTATGTAGGGTGTGAAGTGCTTGTAAGTGTAATTATTGTGTTGGAGTGGCTTTGGATGTGTGTGTAGTCTGTGAACCAAGTATAATCGGCCCGCGGAAGCCGATTGGGTGCAAGCAACTGGTTCAACCACAGCACCCCTTATGTCCGCCAAGCAGTACGTGGCCAGGAGAATGCTCCCAGAGTTTTTTACCGTGGCGGGGGGTGAATCCTTGCTCTCCAGTGTAAGAAAACGCACACTTTACTACTGTACCACAGAGGCTCCATATATATATAGATAGATAGATAGATAGATAGATAGATAGATATAGATAGATAGATAGATATAGATATATATATATATATATATAGATAGATAGAGATAGATAGATAGATAGATAGATAGATAGATATATACACACACACACACAAGGTGCTACCCAAAAGTTCCAGTAATTTGAATATTGTAGGAAAATAAGTTACCTTAACTCCTAATTCTCACTGTCGCCTTCGAAGTAGTCCCCTTGGCCATGTCTACAATGGTCCCAGCGTTTTTTTCCACGAGTCCATGCATCCCTGGAAGGTTTCAGGCATGATGGTCTTGAGCACCTCCTGCAATTCTGCCTGGATCTCCTCAGTCGAGTCAAATTGACCCCCTTTCAGTCTTAATTTCAGCCTGGGAAACAGGAAAAAGTCGCAGAGGGCAAGGACAGGTGAATAGGGTGGGTGGGGATGACTACCGTATTAGTGGAAGCCAGGAACTGTCGGACAACAATTGATGTGTGGGCGGGGGCGTTGTCATGATGCAGGACTCAGTCCTCGTTCTTCCACTGTTCTGCACGTTTGCGGCGAATGTTCTCCCTCAGACACTGTAAAACTTCACAGTAAAACTTTCCGCTGACAGATTCACTGGGTGGGATAATTCCTTGAGAACAATCCCTTGGTTATCGAGGAAAATGATCAACAATGACTTGACATTGCTACGAACTTGATGCACTTCTTTCGGCCTCGGTGAATTCGGAGAGTTCCATTGCGTTGACTGCTGCTTTGTGTCTGGGTCATAACCATAAACCCATGATTCATCACCAGTTATGAAGCTGGAGATGAAGGTGGTGTAATCTCTTACCTGATTCTTGAGTTCCCTGCAAACTGCAGTGCAATGTACTTTCCGCTCATCACTCAGCAGTCTTGGCACAAATTTTGCAGTGATGCGTCTCATGCCCAACACGTCCAAGAAAATGCGTTGCACACTCCCGTGCGACAGTCCAGTGATATCACAACCATCATGGATAGTTCATCTACGATCTGCTAGGATAACCTGACGAACATTTCTGACGTTTTTTTGGTGTTGTTGCCAATGATGGTCGTCCAGAACGGTCATCGTCTTCGACTGACGTTCGTCCTTTCGTGAACTGCTTGCACCAGAAAAATGTTCTGCTTTGGGACATGGCATTGTCACCAAAGGCTTGCTGAAGCAACCGGTGAGTTTCTGCAGCCGTCTTGTTGATCTTGAAGCAGAACTTGATGCAGGTTCTTTACTCCGTGATGTCCGACATTGCAAAACCGCCAAACCACCTGCAAACCATGTTACAATAGTAAGCGTAACTCAACAATATTTCCACTCACAGACACGCCCGGGGCCACACTGACGCACAAGGGGTGCAAAATGCGAAACTGCAAACGGTTGGCTCCCTCTGTAGAAATTACTGGAACTTTTGGGTAGCACCGCGTATATACATATAATCTAAACACGAAAGCCAAGCTGCGAATGTTGTGTCTGCCTTTGCTTTATATATATATATATATATATATATATATATATATATATATATATATATAGATAGATAGATAGATAGATAGATAGATAGATAGATAGATATAGCAGCCGTGGGTTAGAGCGCTCCGCTCTGACCGAAGGGTCGGATGATTGAATCCACCCATGGGTCACTGGTAGATATCAGTGAAGGGCATCCGGTCATAAAATGCTCCAGGCCAAAAGTCCTCTACCCAGGGGCAACGCCTTAGACCTTCGGAGATACCTGGCGTAAAACCAAATCATATATATATATATATATATATATATATATATATATATATATATATATATATATATATATATATATATATATATATATATATATATATATATATATATGGAGCGTAGTATTGAATGTTTTGATGTACTGAAGAGTTGGTGCTCTCTCTCTCTCTCTCTCTCTCTCTAAGTATCTGCTGATTAGCAATCACTGGGTGAACTCTCTTGACAAAGGTTTTTCTGGTTGATTCTTTTTCTTTCATTTTTTTTTTTTTTTTAATTCCGGAAATAAAAGTTTCTTTTTTTCTTATTTCGTCCTTCATGGTGCTAGGAATTTCTGCTAACAGAGGGACAAGGCTGTTCTCTCGGGGGAGGAGCATGGATGAGTGAGTGTAAGGTTTTTCACTTTTTAAAATCCTTCCCTGGTCTCTCTTCCTCACAGACTCACCCGCCCTCTTTCTTCCTGACACGCTCTCTCCTCATTTCTCTCTCGCAGATTTTCTTTCCTCCATCTCTCCCACAAATCTTCCCCTCCCTCCTTCTCCCTTCCTGTCGTCTTTCTCCCTCAGTGAATTTCCCTTCCTCTTCATTTATTTTATAAGGATATTTTATTGGATCTATCTTGTGTCTGTTTCCCCACCTGTTGTGCTTACTGTTTCAACCTTTATGTTTTTGCCCCTCCCTATATGACTGCTGCCCTTTTTTTAACGCTGGTTCTTGTTTCTGTTATGTCTATTGCCTCTCCCTTCACGTCAGCGTTCCCTCACTTTACATCTACCTTTAAAAAGTACAGTAATTTACCATTCGCAAAAACTGTGAATATATAAAAAAAAAAAAAAGTTTTCGTCCGAAGCAATTACAAAACTAGTTTCGTAAAAATTCCCATTTCTAAACACCCCATCTCCTCAGAAACTACCGACCCTCGCCGACTGTTCCTCGTCAATCAACTAAACTCAAAGTCAAACAAAAGCCTCTCGGAATCGGGCCTTGTATTTCCTGAAGAATATATTTTCAACGTATACAAAAAGCAAGACGTTCAGCCTTTTCTAGTGAGAGAGAGAGAGAGAGAGAGAGAGAGAGAGAGAGAGAGCAGGGTTTGATTTTGGCTTGTTTTATCCTGAAGTCTGCAGAATAGTACGGAACCCAATTTTATGGGTATACTGTGACTAGACAGTGGACATGATAAATAGCGAAAATTCGGTACTGACTTCAGTTCACGATGCCAAGGTACCCATTGCTTTTAAAAGTACCTTAAGGCGGAAGCTATAAAATTATCTAATGATGTGAGTTTTATCCTAAAATCCAAGACGATAACTCTCAACCATCTTTAAAACAACTTAGCCACATCATAGATCAGAAAACATTGCTCATAATAATTACGAGTATTATGATAAAATTTCCCAAGAAAATCTGAGTTCATCTATGTCATTCTTCAGTATTTTGAAGAATATTATTTCTGCTTTTGAAGGTCAATTTAAAATCTCTCTCTCTCTCTCTCTCTCTCTCTCTCTCTCTCTCTCTCTCTCCATGCAGTGTGAGTCAATGATATGAGGCAGCTTCCGGTAAACCCGCCTCAGTTCTTCACAAACGAACGCGCGGCTGGTCCAGATACATAGCTATTCCCGTCATTCTCTCGGTTTCTTTTCTCTGTCATGCAAAGGAAGAAAATGTTATTTTGGTTTTGTCTGAGAGCAGGTGCGATTCGAGAATATAACAGAGAATAGGATGAAGAAGTACGTATAATGTCACTAATATTTCTATTAATATGCTTCATTTTTTTTTTATTTCAGTGAGCAGTTACGAGTATTCACCACAACAGTCATTTATTATCTAAGATATTCCTTTCATAACAGTATATTTATACCATATATGTATGTACAAGCATACGTGGATGTATTTATGTATATAGGCTTATATACCTATGAGAACAGTATATTGTTTCCAGATATTTATGTGCAAGTATCTATGGATGTATTTATGTATATAGGCTTATATACATATGCATATGCACATAAATATATTAATATAAATGTAAGCATACGCGTCTATCTTTCTATCTCTTTCTCTCTTTCTCTCTCTCTGCCTGTTTTTCGATCTATCTATCTATCTACGCAGTTATATATATATATATATATATATATATATATATATATATATATATATACAGGAGCCTCTGTGGTACAGTGGTAGAGTGTGCTTTTCACACGCTGGTGAGCGGGGGTTCGCCTCCCCCCAGAGTTGTAAAAACTTTGGGAAGCGTTCACTTGCTACTTTGGCTAACACAAGGGGTGCTGTGGTTGAACCAGTGTCGCATACTAGTATGCTTGCACCCAATCGGCTTAAGGCGGGCCAATTACACTTGGTTCACAGACTACACACACATCCAAAGCCACTACAACAGTACAATCACACGCACAAGCACTTCTCACCAACTGCATACAATGACCGGCTTGAGCTATCAACATTAAACCTTCAGGGTATCAAGATATGGCCAAAATCTTGGACCAGTTCGAAAATGGGCAATCGGGGTGAAGGTCAAGGTCACCTAAACGGTTGCAAAAGTTCAATTAGTTTTTATTGCCCACCTTTAGCACAATTATATTCCATGAACAGGTTGGGCTATCAACGTGAAACCTTCAGGCTATCAAGACATGGCCAAAAATCTTCTGCCCCTCCAGTGCCCCCCGGGCGTGGCGCCCTCCGGCCCCCATGGGGGGCGCTGCCTTCAGCCCCCCGGCGGGGCGCCGCCCCCGGGGCTCCCCTGGAGTGGCGTCCCCCGGCCTCCCCTCCCCAGGGAGCGGCGCCGGCTCCCTGCCCCCCATGTGAGGGTCGCGTTTGTAACCTGGCCAACAGCATATTCTGGCGGCCGATTAGCATCCGGCTCCCGAATGCTTTGCTTTCATTTTAGCACTGGATTTTGATCTGCTTTGGTGATTCCGTGGGAATGTCTTCAAAACACTGTTTCTCGCTGTCCCTGATGCGGCACCAGACAGTGATCCTAGTCATACTGCTCCTCCTGAGATACCTCCAGTCCTAATTATATAATGAACTGCTGTTCCCTAGGTACCTAAAGTTGTGTATTGCAGCAACCTCTCCCGGGATTAGGTGTTGTTTGTTGGCCAGCCAATCTGGCCTGTTATAGTTAAACACATAGTTGAAGCCTCTATAGAAGAAAAAGTTTATTTGTTCTAATATTTATATTACATGACTTCATACCAATGCAGTCCTTTCATTTCCACCATTAATCGGCTTCACAGACGACGGTGCATCCGAAAGGAAGGAAAAACGGTTCTATGTTCTGACGCGACCTGTTGCTCACAGTGGCAGCAGCTGCACCCAGATAGTTTCTCCTGCGTAATTGTCGAACACTTGGTGATATGGACATTAGCTGTGAGATCAATGAAACCATGAGGTTTGCTGAAATTATTAATGTCAGTTAAAGTACGGTTATTTCATGAAGCTCTGCGTATTTATTTCTGACAGGCGTTATTTATAATTTCTTTTTGAGTAAGAATAGTTTCATTATAATCCTCAAAAGTAATGCCTGTCAACAAGATCATAATGTTAACTGCCCTTTCAGTCTCGCGTGATTGTATTAGCGAATAATGATAAGGAATTTTGGTGTCCATGAGCAGGAAAGAAGTGCCACACATTTCCAGGTTATTCAACCCCTTACATCTGATCACGCATTTCTTTATATTCTTGCTATCATTTAAAGATTTTTTTTTATTAAGATTAAGAGAGAGTTTTCTAATCAGAGGGGTTATATAATTATAACCTTCATTATCCTGTTCATTGCCAGAAATTCTTGCGAAGTTGAATAAACATCGTATGGGCAGCGTTGCCACCGCTTGAAATTTTTTTCAAGATTTTGAAAAATGGACTCCAAATTTAAAAGTAACAAAAAGGGGGGGGGGGGTAAAAAATGTCAAACTCTTGAAAAATGCAAAAATTTTCAAATTTTCTCATTAACTTTTTTTGTTTTTACCTTTTTTCCACTTGCATATCACTAGCTAAATTAAACAGAGAATATCAGTCATGTGCCTGTACAGAAATAATTAATTTGATGATTTTGTGTTCGGTAACTTAAACGTGTATTGGTACTATTATTTAAACTGGCCGCCAAACAGCCAACCCTGACATCTACAGGTTGCCTGCATAAGCACTCCCATTCCTTGCTGTGGCATGTGGTGGTCCGTCCCTGACCCATTTTCTTCTGTAAGTACATGTCCCACGGTGTCCCAATGAGTTGAGGGTACTTACCTCGCCTGGACGGAGTCCGGTGAGGTATTGTTTTTATTTTTGGTCGAGTTTGTTTATTTGTTAGCAACATTACGGAAAAATGGCTGGATAAAATTACATGAAACTTTCAGGATATTTGGGCACTGGTCCCCAAAGAAAGTGATCAAATTTTGAAGGTAATAGAGGGATCATTAAAGGTCAAAATCAAGGTCACGGATTTTCAGGGGACTATAATTTGAAAACGGTTGAAGATAGAGATATTTACTAATATGAACATACAGGAACTCATAACATGGGCTTTCATTTGGTCAACATCTTTGATCTTGAATGAACTTGAGAGGTCAAACTCAAGGTCACGGATATTCAAGGGGCAATAACTCGAAACTGGCCGGAGATAGAGAGATATTTACTATTCTCAACATATATTATTTTTTTACGTGTCTGTCACTGGGCAAGGGCTTCAGGGCCTATTTCTTGGGGGCAGTGACCTACTCCAAGGCCCAGTAGTCCTCCTACACCTCCACATGTCACCACTTAGCCGCTAACACCCACCATCCATATTGAATACATGCTATGGCTGTCTCATACATGACTGGTGTATTGGTATTAGCGGGGATATTTTTGCGACATGTCGGCGGGTCATCTGGTAGATCAGGAAAGTCTGCTTTTTAGGAAATTCAAATCCTTAAACTGTTCCCTGCCCCAGACGTGATTCGATCCTGGGTCCATTAGGTCTCCAGGCCGCTTCACTACTGATTCAGCCACTGCATATGGGTTTTTGATTGGTACCACGACCTTTGACCGTAAATGACCTTGAAATATCAAACTGAAGGCCACGGATATTCAGAGGGCTATAACTGGAATCTCGTTGAAGAAAGAGATATTTACTGTTACCAAGATATAAGAAGTCTCATACAGGCTTTCATTTGTTGAGTACTGTGAAGAGTGTGTACGAAGGAGCTAGGGCTACGGTGCGAGTGGATGGTGGGTTAAGTGAATTCTCTGATCTCAATGTGGGACTGCAACAGGGTTGTGTGATGTCTCCATGGCTGTTTAATGTATACATGGATGGGGCTGTAAAGGAGGTGCAAGGTAGGGCAGTTGATGTAGGGATGGCTCTAATGAATGAGGGTGAGATGTGCAAGATTCTGGTGTTGCTGTTTGCTGATGATACAGTATTGTTGAGTGAAGATGAATGGGAGTTGCAAGATTTAGTGAATGAATTTGGAACAGTGTGTAGGAAGAGGAATCTGAAAGTTAATGTAAACAAGAGTAAAGTTTTGGAGTTTGAGAAGAATGAAGTCACAGAATGCACAGTGAGGTTGGATGGTGAGGATATGGAGAATATAAGTGCATTCACGTACTTGGGTAGTGTGATGAGTAAGGATGGAACTTTTGGTGATGAAGTGCTTGAAAGGGTACAACAGGGAAGGAAGGTTGTTGGTTCACTGAAAGCAGTGATTAGAAATAGGGAGGTGAGTATGGACGTTAAGAAGTGACTGCATGATAGTATTGTGAACCTTACCCTGACGTATGGAAGCAAGGCGTGGACCTTGTTAGAGGGGAATAAGTCAAGACTGAGAGCAGTGGAAATGAGTTACTTGAGAGCAGAATGTGGAGTGACATAGAGGGACAGGTTGACGAATGAAGAAGTGAAGGAACGTTGTGGGGTGGATGTGGATGTGGCTGAGAAGATTAGGAGAAATACACTGAGATGGTTTGGGCACACGGTGAGAATGGAGAATGAAAGACTGACTACGAGGGTGTATGTAGGTGAGGTAGAGGGAGCGAGAGGGAGGGGAAGACAGAGGATGAGGTGGAGGGTTGGAGTTGAGAGGTATATGAGGGAGGAGGGAGTGAGATGGGAGGATAGTAATCAAATGGTGGGTGACAGAGCGACTAGGAGGCGATTTGTCTGTGGCCACCCTTTGTTGGATTAGGGCGTCGGGCTATAGATAGATAGACAGATAGATAGACCTTTGACCTTGATTTACCTTGAAAGGTCAAACTCAAGCTCACGGATTTTCAGAGGCCGTAACTTGAAAACATTTGTGCCATTACCTTAGACTTTAATTGTGCAATGAAAAAAAAAAAATGGCAGAAACGAGTCAGTATTTAACAGCAATAAAACAACTGCTGTCGGGTGAGGTTTGTTGTGCCTGGCACCATTTTTATTTTTATTTTTTTTTTTTTTAGGATTCTTTGGTCAACTAAGGAAAGGCTCGTGCACTGAAGGGGCTAAACTCAAAGTAGTTTTGGGTGTTTCATTTATACCTCTAATTATATGTATTTTTATTTTTGGACCTCTGAACAGATCATTATATTGAGTTTGTTGCCCATCTGGTATCATAAATTAATAATGAAGCTCTTGCTTATTCAGTCATTTGTCACATTCAACTTGCTCTTCAGTTAATAAAGTACATTTCAGAACAAGTCTGTATGATGTAGTGACTTGAGCTGTACTAAAAATTGATGGTCAGGTAAATAGCACTTTTAAAAATTCAAAAATTCGAGGGAAATTAATTTAAATCAATAGTCAGGAAGTACCTATGCCGACTCTATATGGCATCAGAGATTCAGTTAACGTATATTTTTATTATTTTTAATATTATATAGTACCTTGAAAATTTTTACCCAGTTTTGAAAATTTTTACCCAAACATCTTGAAAAATACACCAATCATGACTGGCAATGCTGCGTATGGGTGCAGTAAGAAGAAAATAAACATCGTATGAGTACAGTAAGAATAAAACAAGCAAAGAAGGGGTAACTTTGACAGCCACACCAACCCCAACAATACTGTAAGGAAAAATTAAATATTTACATGGGAGGCAGAGAGGCCAACCCAGGGGGTTCCACCCTCTGTAAACACTGAACGTCAACTACTGTGCAAAAGTTCGTGTGGCTACGTAAAACCTGACCCTTTCCCCCTTAAGGGCTGTTCCCTCCTACCGTGGGGGTGGCCAACGGGAATCCTAGCCTGCCCAAAACGTGCCCTGGTACGCAAAGTTTTGTGATCCTAGGTTGAACAGCATGACCATACATAAAGGATATAACCAGTAACCCCAGGGGCTGTCCCCCACCGGAGGTGTAGCCTTTGAGAGACTCATCCGGCCTAAAACGTGGTCCCAGTAAAGAACTACCCCACCCCTCCCGCCTTCAGTGTGGTCGGCATACACGGGTACCAATAAGGTAAAATTTCGTGTTCCTTGGTAAAAAAAATAATAATAATAATAATAATGGCCGTGCATAATGGCTTTGCTGGGACCCTGTCTGGGTCCACCCGTCCCAAACAATGGTTGGGGTGAACATCTATTAATATACAAATAATCATCTTCTTTGGTTAGAACTTTGCCTCTGCATAACAACTATGTCTGAGGACACAGATAGTTACCCGTAACGTGGGAGGTGGCCCTTGCGGATCCCACCATGTTATAACCTGGAACAAGAAAAGCTTTACCATTAGGCAAAAATTAGGTGCCCTAGGTGAAATTCTGGTCGTGCCTAATAGCTTTTTTTTTCCTAACACTCCTTCCTTAAGGTCTGGACCCCATTCGTCGAGAAAGTACAGTAACTCAGTAAATGAATGAATAAGTGATGCAGTTAGGGACAAGCAGTATAATTGACTTCCCCTGAGTTTGCAGCAACAAGACGTCAACGTAGTTTACGTCTTGGATTCGATTATGTCTTTTATATAATTTTCTTGCTATCTCCAAACATATTATATATGGAGCCTCTGTGGTAGAGTGTGCGTTTCGCACGCTGGTGAGCGCGGGTTCGCCTCCCCCCAGAGTTGTAAAAACTTTGGGAAGCGTTCACCAAGCCATTTGCTACTTTTACGGTGCTGTGGTTGAACCAGTGTCGCATACTAGTATGCCTGCACTCAATCGGCTTAAGGCGGGCCGATTACACTTGGTTCACAGACTACACACACATCCAAAGCCACTACAATCACACTCACAAGCACTTCTCACCCTACATACAGTCTCTACCAGACAGCCTAAGCCACTAGGTAGAGATACATTGGCTGTATCGTCCCTGCCTCGGTAGCGATAGGCCGGTCCTGCAGTGGACCTCAACGGCTGATGATATCCTGAGCTTCTGCTCTAACAGTCTTCCCATTGATGAATTTCTCCTGAAATTAAATTCGTTGGTTCCTTCGACAAAGTTTATTCATGAGGTGGAAATCGATAATGAACTGCCATTTTTGGACGTAAAAGTTATCAGGGACCAAAATGCTTTGAAGACAAGTATACAGAAAACTTACAAATATTATGCCATATGTGCATTATTATTCAAACCATCACATTAATGTAAAAAGATCTGTGTTCATATCCCTGTACTTGAGAACATATAGAATTTCAGATCCAGAATTTTTTGATGATGAACTAAAAATGATTCAGAGCATTGGAAAGAAGCTAAAATATCCACCAAGTATACTAACCCAGTGCCACAATACAGCCAAGAAACGATTCCTTGAAGCGAGAACTAATATGCCAGATAGCCAGAATATTCAAGGAACCCTTGTCCTCCCCTTCCATGAAATTTTTTTTTATGTTGTTCACTTACTGAAGAAACTTAATGTACAAGTGGAATTCAGATATGAGAACACCATAAAAAAAAAAAAAAAAAAACATCATCTAGAACAGCCCATTCAGTAATTTAGGCTTTGTCTACAAAATCCTGTGTAAAAGCTGTAACAAATTTTACATCGGACAGTCTGGAAAGATTTGGAAACTAGAATCTCACAACATAAATACAGTGTAAGGACAGCCCAACAGAGCAGTGGTTTACTTCAACACAAAGCATCCAGTGATCACCATATTGGCTGGACAGGCTCCAAGATTCTAGCAAGATCAAAAAGCTTTGATGAAAGAAATGTAATAGAATCTTGCCTAATTTATGGCGCATATGAAAAGAATGTAAACATGAGCTATGGCCATTTTAAGTGTGCTAAATTGTTAATTGAATTAATTTTAAAGCAGTATCCCCCAGACTAACAATTGATTGTTCCTTGTCGTCTCCCGGTAGTGCAGTCACACCTGTGTGGGACACACCTAGCATTAAGCCTCTAGGTCTTAAGTTAAGCCGCAGTATTTATCCCTTTTGTCAGGTGCATCCCTAAGGAAAATGTCAGGTACCTATTGTTCTGTGCATCGCTCATTTTCAAATTCAGGTCATCCTTTGTTGTGTGCCACTCCCTGCTGCGGGTGTGCTAAAAAGACTTATGCCCTTTACGTTTCTGTCTCATTCTGTCTGAGGATGTAATAAACAAAAGTACTCACTGTCGCTCCTTTCCTTTCTCCCGTGGTTACTTTGCATATGAATATATATATATATATATATATATATATATATATATATATATATATATATATATTTATATATATATATATTGGTTGAGTTACACACTCAAGAAAGATGAGTTTTGGGCGAGAGTAGAAGCATGTATGGATAAGTTTGAGAGGAGCGAAAGAGTGCTGTTGATTGGAGACATGAATGGCAAAGTTGGGAATGTACGAGTGGATGGAGTGGTTGGTCAGTGGGGTGTGCCAGCTGAAGTAGATGGGAATGGTAGTGCTTTGGTGGACATCTGTGCTGGTAAGGGGTTGGCAATAGCCAACACCTACTTTCGTCATAAGATGATCCACCGGTATACATGGAGAGTAATGAGGAGGATGGATGGTGAACTTGTTGAACGAAAGGCAATGATAGACTACGTGTGTGTGGATGAGCGAATGAGAAGACAAGTGTTGGATGCAAGGGTGTGGAGAGGGTGGGGGAATGGAGTCTCGGACCATTACTTAGTCATGGCCAAGGTAGAGCTGCAAAGAAAGTGGTTGAGGAGACGAAGGGGAAGACAGGAGGAAGCAGCTCCTGTGAGAAGAGTGGAGAAATTGCAAGATGGTGAGAAAAGGACAGAGTATAAGAGCATAGTGGAAGAAAGATTGGGAAGGTATGAGCTAGAGCAGATGGAAGGAGTGGAAGACGTATGTAATATATTCACGGAAGAGATAAGCGCAGCGTGTGAGGCGGTTTGTGGAGTGAGGAGGAGATGCAAGGGTGTGCAAGGGACAGCATGGTGGAATGATGAGGTGAAACGAGCTGTGGAACAAAAGAAGAAGGCATATGGTGAATGGTTGGCGAGTAGAGGTAGGGGAGAAGATGAGAGAGAGAAGAGAGAGGTATATGTGAGCAGGAGAAGGGAGGTTAAGAGACTGGTGAAGGAGAGTAAGAAGAAAGTGGATGAAGAGTTTGGGAGGAATCTGAGTGTGAAATGGAGGGAGAGTAAGAAATTGTTTTGGAAGGAGGTAAAGAAAGTAAGGCAGTGTGAAAGGGGAAATAGTAGGGGAGTGAAAGATAGGAATAATAGATTGTTGGTGGAGAAGAGAGAGAAATTGAGGAGATGGAAGGAGCACTTGGAGGATTTGTTGAATGTAGAGAGTGAGAGCAGTGTGAGTATAAGTGGTTGGGGAATGGCTGGGAGAAGAAGAGATGAGAGGAGGGAGGAAGAGATCAGTAGGTCGGAAGTAGTGGAAGCGATGAAGAAGATTAAGCTGGGAAAGGCCCCAGGAATTGATGGAGTGTGTGGTGAAATGCTTAGGTATGGGAGTGAGATTGTTGTGGAGTGGCTATGGAAGTTGTGTAGATTGGCTTGGGAAGAGGGAAGGGTTCCAGAGGACTGGAAATCAGGTATAATTGTTCCTCTGTACAAAGGAAAAGGGGAGAGAGAAGTATGTGGTAACCATAGGGGTATTTGCCTTCTTAGTGTGACTGGTAAAATATATGGTAGAATACTCATTGATAGGGTTAGGCATATGACAGAGGAGCTAGTTGGAGAAGAACAAGGGGGATTTAGGAAGGGAAAAGGGTGTGTAGATCAGATATTTGTTCTAAGATGTTTAGTGGAGAAGTATCTAGAGAAGGGAAGGAAAGTGTATGCTGCCTTCATGGACTTGGAGAAAGCTTATGACAGAATAGATAGGCAAGGTATGTGGAAGGTATTAAGAATATATGGAGTGGAGGGGAAATTGTTGAGTGCTGTGAAGAGTATGTACGAGGGAGCTAGGGCTACGGTGCGAGTGGATGGTGAGCTGAGTGAGTTCTTTGATCTCAATGTGGGACTGAAACAGGGGTGTGTGATGTCTCCATGGCTGTTTAATATATATATGGATGGGGTTGTAAAGGAGGTGCAAGGTAGGGCAGTGGATGTGGGGGTGGCCCTAATGAATGAGGGTGAGATTTGGAAGCTTCCGGTGTTGCTGTTTGCTGATGATACAGTATTGTTGAGTGAAGATGAATGGGAGTTGCAAGGTTTGGTGAATGAATTTGGGACAGTGTGTAGGAGGAGGAAGCTGAAAGTTAATGTAAACCAAAGTAAAGTTATGGTGTTTGAGAGGAATGAAGTCACAGAGTGTGCAGTGAGGTTGGATGGTGAGGATATGGAGAATGTGAGTGCATTCAAGTACTTGGGTAGTGTGATGAGTAAGGATGGAACTTTGGGGGATGAAGTAAGTGAAAGGGTACAACAGGGAAGAAAGGTTGTTGGTACACTGAAAGCAGTGATGAGAAATAGGGAGGTGAGTATGGAAGTTAAGAAGTCACTGCATGATGGTATTGTGATCCCTACCCTGACGTATGGAAGCGAGGCGTGGACCTTGCAAGAGGGGAACAAGTCAAGACTGAGAGCAGTGGAAATGAGTTACTTGAGAGGAGCATGTGGAGTGACGTGGAGGGACAGGTTGACGAATGAAGAAGTGAAGGAACGTTGTGGGGTAGATGTGGATGTGGTTGAGAAGATTAGGAGAAAAACACTGAGGTGGTTTGGACATGTGGAGAGAATGGAGAATGAAAGACTGACTAAGAGGGTGTATGTAGGTGAGGTGGAGGGAGGGAGAGGGAGGGGTAGACCGAGGATGAGGTGGAGGGATGGAGTTGAGAGGTATATGAGGGAGAGGGGGGTGAGTTGGGGGGAAGGGAGTCAAATGGTGGGTGACAGAGTGACTTGGAGGTGTTTTGTCTGCAGCCACCCTTTGCGGGATTAGGGCGTCGGGCTATAGATAGATAGATAGATAGAGTTACACACTTAATTAATCCATACAGGCACTCACTTAATTAGAATATATTATCTGGTAGTAACAATAATCAGTATGAAAAATAATCTCCGTCTTTATGGAGTTAAATGCAGGGTATGTGGATGTGTGTTTTCATGAGATCTTTGAGCCTGGATATAAGGCTGGAGTTAAAATAAAGTGCGAAGATTTGGTTAGGCGGGATTGTGAAGGCTGGGTTGCAGAGACAAGCTGTGTATGCAAGAGACGTATCATTCTCAGCTTAGGAAGCTTCCCAACTCATATCTTCCATTACCATTCATTTCACGTTTTGCCTGGTTCATTTTAGAATTCTTGTCTGTGCTTTTCATGTATTCTTATAATCGACATAATGACAAATTTACAGCAAAACATTGAATGCTACCGGGATTTATGCAGAAATCTATCCGTAAGAAAGAGATGCTAGGATGCCTACATAACCAACAAGAATATGTGCCTACGACTGTGAAAGTGGGTGGTTAAGGAAAGGACCGTCAAGATGATGTGCAGGTAACGCTGGTGACGGTAGTATTATTTCTTTGGGCCAAAGGATATGTTTTACATTTTCTCGCTGCCTGCAGACAAAATCGTTAAATTTGGGAACATACTAACAGGCTTAATGAAGGTTATTTCGATCCATTACAGTGTGATAAAATTCTTCTATACTGATAATAATCATGTGGAAGTAGCAAGAATAAATTAACAAAGCCCGTCTTCCGGCTGAAGAAGCTAATGAGGCAAGGACAGCAAAGATGGCTTTGTGTAGGCAGGCTTGATAACTCGCACTTCCATGACATGTTTTTCATAAAAGTTCTGGTACCGTCAGACAGTTCAATTCAGCTTGGAGGAGATTGTCAAACTGCAGGGATTAAATATGTCATTCATTAACCCATAATTCCAATAACATTTATTTAACCTTATTCTTGTTACGGTCATACCATTTTATTCGGATTGGCAGATTAAAAAAAAAAATGGAAAGGTTATTTTTAGCCTCCATGACTTCTCCATTAATGGGCACCTAAGCAGAATCAAAGCATACTGAAATGGCAGGAATAAGATAAACACAGCACACTACCGGACAAAAGAGTTAAAGCTGTCCTTAGGATTTATTTTTTCCTTGAACACAGTCGTCTGGAAACTGCATGGATACAACAGAATATATAATCAGGTTTGAGGGTTAAAACTAGATTGCAGAGGATGGTTTGGAGGGCATGCTGTGTTGCTGTTGGTAATAGTGACTGTGGGGTCGGTGCTGGAAATTATATGAGGATGGGACGGATGTAGCAGGAAATGAGGTTCTTGCTGTGTTTATCAGTCTGACTCTCTCTCCTCGTAACTCTGATGGAATGGACGCATCTGGTAATGAGAGTTGTATACATGCCGAGTTGATGAAATATGTGTGTGTGTGTGTGTGTGTGTGTGTGTGTGTGTGTGTGTGTGTGTGTGTGTGTGTGGACGTTATGCATATGCACATAATTTTTGTCCCTGAAATTTCATCGTATACTGAGAGAGAGAGAGAGAGAGAGAGAGAGAGAGAGAGACTGTTTAAAGATTTGCTTGTTTGTTCATTTGATGTACGTTTCAATAAATACTAACTTCATAAAAGTTACGAGTCAAATAAACGATTATAGCCAGGAGACAAATATGAACAGAGTACCTAATTGTAATATTCTGGACATGTTACTGTATACAAATTTCGGGAAGTGTTCTAGCTATTACTGGGTCGATTACCTGAACCCCGTCGTACCTTTAGGACTCGCAGGACAAGAAACTGGTCTGCCGCAGCGAAGATTGGGTTGAAAATTGTCTGTAAAGAAATCAGAGTCCCTGCCCCTGGAGATAATGTCGCTCGAATTTTACCGTTCCATTTTACGGTTCACACGTTTCAGTCTGCCGTTTCTTTCGGTTTATATCGTGCTTTAGTTTATTTTTTTACTACAGTCTATTTGCCATCTGGTGTGGCCAGATCACTGAAAATAGTGTACTGTCACGCCCTCTTGACATCTATCCTTATCAAGGCCTGTAATATCTCATTTCACATTTCTCTTTTCTTTAGAAGGGAAGCCGCTGGTGCTTCATTGGATCGAGTTAGGATATTGCAGGTTCCAAGTTTAGCCTTAGCCCTCCTCTCTCTAGTGCAGATCTCACTAGCACCATGGTCTGTTGCTTCATTGCTGCCCACTGTCGTCTCTTGCTTCATTGCTGCCTAGCAGGAGGGCTAATGAAGTGACACTGAGACCTTACTAGCAGAGATACTCTGAAGGCTAATAACATAAACCACATAACAACAATGACTGTTACTTTCTGGTTTACTGTTCCCAGTTCCAAGCAGTTTTATCAACTTAAGGGGACTGTTCAAACTGAAAGGATTACATGTAGCATTTATTAACCTCTTTCACTCCCAGCGAACTCTCCCTAGTTTAGTAAAATAGTCTTATAATAGCTGGAATATTACCAAAACAACGTTATCAGAACAGAAGGAGTTAATGAAATACTTTGGTTGCCCAAAGAAATGGGGCACATGGAAGAAGAAAAATTATACAAAAATGCTCTCTATCCCTAGACGAGATAAGCAGTGCATGTATGGATGAACAAATAGTCGATACCTAGTTTTCTTCAGAATAATATTATCCTTTAATTGCCAAAAACAAACACGTCGAGATAACTATATAATCGTGAATGTGGAAGGTAATGTATATTACGGACATCTTGTCTTTTTGTACCGTTAATTTGCTCTTTGTACTCGGATATTGAAATCTTGTATCCCATAATTATTACTTTTTTGGTTAGCCGTAAGCAACTGTCGATCAGAATTATTAAAAACAACATGGAATAAAAGGAAATAAGGCTAGGATGTATTCAGAAACACCAGAGTACCTGAGCGACAGGAAGAACCAAGAGCTTAGCGGCCCAATAGGGCCGCTTGCAGTGATATTAAACTTGATAAATATCGACCTCCTCTGACCTACGGGTCATGCCCATGCGAGATTTCAGTTCATTCCACCCAGCGTTATGACCTGTAGAGGGTTCCCAATGTCTGGAGAAAAAACGTACACAAAAGTAGGCATAGCTCGCGTGCAATCACACACACACACACACACACACACACACACACACACACACACACACACACACACACACACACACACACAGGACTTTTATTGGCATAGCATGATTGATACCATCTCAAGAGGTATATGGGAGAGGGGTGTGTGAGCTGGGAGCAGGGCAGTGAACTGGTGGGGGACAGTGACATGGAGGCGATTTGTTTGTGGCCACCCTTTACGGGACTATGGCTTCTGGCAATAGATAGAGAAACAGTCTGTTGATACGTGAATGACTGCGAAACTCACTGTATCCTCCAATTCACACTTCTATCAATCTCCCCATTCATACCACACCGTTTTCACTTTTCTGAAATGTAAGATACCGAGTGCATTCCAGATTCTATTTTTGTTTCCTCACACCACAGGTAAAGGCTACAAGAGCTCCGACTTTGACCATAAAAACTCGGATGAAAGTACAGTATTTCATACTGCAACTTATCTGTATCAACATACAGTCTAGCATCGAGAACGAAGGTGTGGTACTCGAACCATTTGGTAAGTTATCTTGGTATACTGATCTTTCGGAGAGTCCTTTTTTCCTCGACTAACAGCGTTGTAGCCCGTCCAATACCTGAGGTATGCAGTAGGGTTAAGTTACACCAGGGGTCAGGGAGCTGGTAGTAAGACAACATGGTGAGTAATTTACCTTCAATCTTTATTCATCTCCGAATTGTCCGTGAGAAAATTCATTGCGCGCGCTCTCACATTGAAAATTTGCACTAATTTCCTACTTCATCGTCATCCAAGGGTCCGCCATATTATAAGCTTTGTTTCTAAGTCATTCAAATTAACGAGCTGTGTCACTCACTGTAGTTTGCAGCCGCCAGTCCCGTGGGACACCACCAGCGAGGAATATAGTGTCGTACCGTAATATTAGATCTATTATGTGAACATCATGTTTAGAACCTCCAGATATATCAGAGTTGGTTGACACTCAACTCGTATATAGGGATCGTGCTGACGTGCCCATAAGCCTTAGCAAATACAGTCCTTCATAACTCTCAAATAAGGAGGGTTTATTATTATTTTTTAAAGCATCTAGCCTTAGTCTTCAAGAACGTCTATACCTAAAACAACTCCTAAACTAGCTAAACCATAATACAAACAAGCTAGAATACAATAGACAAAAATCCTCAATTCTCAACATTCTTCTCCTTCTTCTTCTTTCTTACACCCCTCTTATTATAAAAAGCAAAACCACGTAGCCTACCTTGGTTTTTCAGAAGGGTTTTCATTATCCACTGGGTCGAAAGCATAGTAGATATTACCCCCCAGATTTTAAAGGTAACGGGCCTGCTTTTACAGATTAAGAAAAATTTTGGTAGAAGATTGTGGGGCTGAAAAATGCTGAATTGTTTCAGTTATGAGAAAGGCTGGTCAAAATTCTAAGTCATGGAACAGTGTCAAACGTTCGGTACTTCAACTCTAAAAGCTGATATTCAATATGGATTAAGCTTGGTGGAAACTTAGGCTCAGAGAAATATAATTATTAAATTTTGAGAATAACAGGAAAAAAGTCAAGGTAATGGCACAAGATCAGCGTAAATACTTCTGATCCAAGTTTAATCAAACTTAGCGAAGGAATTAATGGTTATGGATGAACTAAGTGTCAAGTCTGAGAATTGTAGGGCAAAGGTCAAGGACACAGAACTTGGTAAAAAAAAATTCGGTCATAGACTTAAGGTCTGAGCCTTAATTAATCCCTTCATTACCACGATGCTAGAAACATGGGTACATAAAAAATGGTGATTACTTACATAGATGCATCAAAATAAGTTTATCTATCTATATACCTAGGCTGCTTCCCCCATGGAAAGGGAGGTAGCCGAGACAGGACGACACACTCCCCATTTACTCATCCATTCAAACACTGTCATTCGCATCTTAGCCCCAAAGGGGAGAAGGGACAGATCCTCACCGCACCACACCACACATGGGTCAACTGCGCAATGCAATCAGTGACATCCGCAGCAGGGCCCGACAGCAGAGCTGGTTTACCCCTGCCACATCATAATAGGCCCATCCCCTTACTCGCACCTGACCTGACTAGCTAATCAGACCAAATGCGGGAGAATATCCCCTCAGGGCTGCGTCATCATTTATTCATTCACAATTTCTCTCCATTTATTTCTGTCACGCACAGCCACTCTTCCTTGCACAACAGACATCCCTCTCGCATCTAGCGCTCTCTTCACACTGTCCATCCATCCTATTCGTGGTCTTCCTCTCAGCCTTACACCTCTCACATCAGATCTAGTTGTCTTTTTTACCAATCGCTCATTATCCATTCTCTCCATATGCTCAAACCATCGCAACACCCTCTGCTCAACTCTACCAGCCATCTCCCGAACAACTCCAGTTCTCCTTCGCACTTCATCATTTCGCACTCGATCCATCCGGGTCACTCCACACATACTCCTCAGACACCTCATCTCCATTACATTATTTTTTTAAAAATCTTTAAATAAAATGTACAAATATGTAGGGATGGCACTGCGACAAAAGCACTGGAGTAGGTCGAAGGAGTAAAATGACATAAAATTCCATTCCAGCATTTTTTGAAACACTCTGCTGCACTATGTTCCATTATGGTGCAGCATAAATACACCAGAAGACCTTCATGATAATGGTTCAATTATTAATCAAACATCTGTACGCATATGTATGCAACACAAAAGAGAAAAGATGGGGTGCAATGCATGTTGATTTACTGCACTGACCTTGTTTCAGTGTGTTTTGGTGCACTGCCATCACTACATCTTTATACACTATAAAACGCTGTTTAGACTCGTAAGATATATAGGGAATATACTATATACGTTACAATCATGTTTTAATAGACGAGTAAATGAACGAAACACAAAAATCATTTTCAGCCTTTACACACTAGCAACCCACTGCAGGCGAGCATCTCTCTCTCTCTCTCTCTCTCTCTCTCTCTCTCTCTGTATATATGTCTATATATACAGTATATGTATGTATGTATGTATGTACTATTGCGGCCAGGAGTTTTTAGCCACCCTCGTCCAGCCAACCAGCGTATGTGGCAGAGTCGCATTCACGAGCACAGAAGTTGCCTTCCATGCATTTCTGTCGAAAAATGTCCCTTCAGATTTGGGCTTGTACTAATGGATAATGCAATAGTAATATTTCCTTTGAAGGTTTGACTTTGATATCAGGAATATATCACATTTATTATTTGGTTCTCATACAGTACCAAGCAAGTGATTTAAATATGTATCTCTGATTTCACTACACGACTTCCTGTACTGTAGACTTGAATAAGCGAACACAAAAAGTGAACACGTTCGAAGCATTCATTTGTTACCGAGAGAGAGAGAGAGAGAGAGAGAGAGAGAGAGAGAGAGAGAGAGAGAGAGAGAGAGAGAGAGAGAGAGAGAGAGAGAGTGTATGGTGGGCGCCTGTGAATTTTGGAGAAATTAGGTGGAGGCATATTGGCGCAGGGAAATGCAAGGGATGAGAAACCCTGGATTCCTGGGCTTCATTGAAAACAGGCCACAATGTGAATATTTCTTCCATCAGTCACTAGAACTTGCTTTGCTTTGTGATAAATGGTCTTTTTTTTTTTTTTTTTTTAAGGATAGCTATCGGAAGATAATGAATTAGGAGATAAATGCTGTTGATTTAACAGAGGCTGTGCTTAAAGAAAGTAATTAGCCTCTGTCTAGAGAGGAATATCCGGTTAATGAGGAAAATACTCATGAGTTTGCCAAAAAAAAAAAAACTCCAGGTGTCAACCACCAGAGAATAAAAAAATGCGAACATAGGGCATTTAACAGAAGTTGCGCGGCCTAGCTAATAATTTGACAAAGTCAGCTGCCGTTACCCAGAATAAAACCCATCTTTCATTTTGTCCGACGAGACGTTATCCTGGGATAAATAAACTCCTTCGTCATCAGCCAAAGGAAAAATTCCCTGTTTAGCTCGAACACGTTATTTACTCGTATCGCATAAAATCATGTGTATGTAGCCGGAATGAAGCCCATATCTACCCCTTTATCGGCCTGGCAACCTCCCTGTAAAGAGTTCTGTTTTCTACTGATAGACTGAGTTAAGCGGTGAGACTCATCTTTCGTGTAAGGAAATCCACCCTGCCTCTGTGTGTGTGTGTGTGTGTGTGTGTGTGTGTGTGTGTGTGTGTGTGTGTGTGTGTGTGTGTGTGTGTGTGTGTGTTGAATTGCGAGTCATCCGACTTGTGGAGCATGGTATGCGGGTTGGTAGGTTGGTGACTGGGTGGGTGGATTTGTTAGTGTAGGCTGGTGGTTTCACAGGCGGATTAGGTGGAGTGGGTCGGCGAGAGGGAGGGAAGAGGTTGTTGGGTTGGTTAAGGGGGGTGGAGTGGGGTTCGTGCATTAAGTGGGGTGGGTGGTGGGGCTACCTGTAGGACAAGGCAAAAGACGTGTTGATGTCGTCCTAATTTTGAGACCTACTATACTAAGTAAGGTTGTGCGTATGGGCGTTGGTGGGTGGATGTTAGGTGGATGGACGGATTGTGGGAAAACAGGCCTCTATGATTATGTCATTTCAGTGAATACGTCGGAGTTGGGAATAGATCAGTGGGCGGAATATGGGTCCACAGGGGATATTATTCTGGAATTATGCTGAAGTAGGTATATAGATCCAGTGGGCTACATCAGATCCATTGTGCAATACGTCTGTTGGTTAAGAGTCTGTGTTTCAAATGAACGCATCAGTGGGTGATATAACCACGTCGGATAACAGGTTTATGGGGAAAATAGGTTCATTGTGAAAAATATGTCCAAGGGTATACGTCCATGTAGGAAATCTGCATCCATGGAGAGATTCAAGGTCAACGGGAAAATTGGTCCATGAGGAGAAAATACATCAGTGGGGAAAATCAGTTCGTGCGAAAATAGGTTTACGTAGAAAAGTAGGCGTCTTTGATAAAAACAAAAAAAAGTCATTAAGGAAAATAGGTCCATGGGGGATTGTGCTCCGAGTGGTGAAAATGTCCATTGATAAAAATATTCATGGGGTGAAAATAGGTCCATAGGGGCATACACGTACTGTAAACATACATGGAGAAATTTAAATAAATGGGACTTAAAATATCCAAATTTTAACAGCGACCGTTGCCTGGAATTTGGCTTACCACTGCACACCTGGGACCAAACAACCATTAGCCAGACCCTAGTACCACTTCGTCATCCAGTTTCATAATTTACCTTCATTTAGTCATTTAGGCATAGAAAGCCAACCGAAACGAAAGGAAAAATCCCTGTTTAACAGCTAAGCAAACCATTTCTCCATCTCATTCCTCTAAAATTCACAGGCACCCACTACTCTCTCCTCTCTCTCTCTCTCTCTCTCTCTCTCTCTCTCTCTCTCTCTCTCTCTCTCTCTCTCTCTCTCTCTCTCTCTCCTGGTAACAAAATAAATGCTTCGAACTTGTTCACCCTGTGTTCGGTGGTTCAAACCTACAGGAAGTCGTGGAATGGAACCAAATATACATATTTGTCACATGCTTGGCTCTGTACGAGAAACAAGTTATTAAATAATCAGTGTGATATATTCCTGTTATCATAGTCAAACCTTCAAAGTAAATATTACTATTGCTGTATCCATTAGTACAAACCCAAAGCTGAAGGGATATTTTTCGGCAGAAATGCATCGAAGGCAACTTCTGTGCTAGTGAATGCGATGTGCCACATACACGGGTTGGCTGGACGAGAATGGCTAACAACTCCTGGCCGCAATAGTACACACACACACACACACACACACACACACACACACACATATATATATATATATATATATATATATATATATATATATATATATATATGTATGTATGTATGTATGTGTGTGTGTGTGTATGTGTGTGTGTGTGGAGAGAGAGAGAGAGAGAGAGAGAAGCAAGTGTACTCGGCTTTGCTCATTTGAAACCCCATGATGACGCATACGGGCATTGCGTGGGCCCCTGGATGGCCACTCCCCAGCTAAGAGGAGTCCAAGGGTTGCATTTTTCTCAATAAACCTAGGTTCATTTTTGGGCCTATTTACACAAGGATATACTCCCCATGGACCTATTCTACCGCGGACCTATGTTCCACTGCCTACTCACCCACTGTTCTCACACACCTTGATCACCTACCCACCCACCTATCCTACCCATCTACCCGTCCATCTACCTTCCCACCCACCCTGCTCATCCACTTTCACTCACCCATCCTGCCCACTCAGTTACCCACCCACTCTGCTCTCCTACTTTCACCCATCCATCATGTCCAATTAGCCACCCACCCATGCTGCACCAACACACCCAGCAATTCTTGTTGCCCACCCATCCTACCCACACCATCCCTTAACACTACCCACTCACTCAAACTGGCCTACCCTTCCAACAATCTGTCCACCCATCCGACCCATTCCACTAATAATGATATGGTTGTAGAAGTAAAACACTCTACATTAATGGGCTACATTATTTCCAAAATGCTGATTTTATTATTTCCATTTACCGACTCCACTGCACACATTTAAATCGCTGTAAAACTGTTTTCTACTCTGAGAACTGTTTTGAGAGCTATATCAATATCCCCCTCGATATCCATAGAGAACCGACAGGCCGACAAACATTCTTACATATATATATATATATATATATATATATATATATATATATATATATATATATATATATATATATATATATATATATATATCCATCAATCCATCATCTAATCCTACATTGCCCCAAGAGGAGCGTAGGAGCCCGGGGCTGGGCAGTTGGTCCCGACATTTAAGATGAGATTGACCAGCCTCACTCATCCCTGAGTGGCAATACATGAGCAATCAACCCCAACCATCCCTTCGATATAAACCTTCACCGGCTCAATCCGATTTGAGAGCAATAATTACCCACTAAACTATACATACATATATATATATATATATATATATATATATATATATATATATATATATATATATATATATATAAATATAAAGTATATATACATATATATATATATATATATATATATATATATATATATATATATATATATATATATGCGGATTTAGATATATGCACATTAGTGCTTGCCTGCAAAAATTTGTGGGACTAGCTAATAGCCTTTCCCTCCAAAATGTTTGGAAATACCATTATCTTTGTTTCCATACCGTCATTGAGCCAATAATGACCAATTCTCACCAAAAAGAAGAAAATTATTATTTTTTTTATTTTAGCGTGTCTTGATTTCCGACAATTTCTTGCCATCTTGTCGCGCGCGATTGCTTTGTGTGTGTGTGTGTGTGTGTGTGTGTAAGAGGGACCAAGTCAAGAGAGAGAGCAGTGGAAATGAGTTACTTGAGAGGAGCATGTGGAGTGACATGGAGGGACAGGTTGACGAATGAAGAAGTGAAGGAACATTGTGGGGTGGATGTGAATGTGGTTGAGAAGATTAGGAGAAATACACTGAGGTGGTATGGACATGTGGAGAGAATGGAGAATGAAAGACTGACTAAGAGGGTGTATGTAGGTGAGGTGGAGGGAGGGAGAGGGAGGGGTAGACCGAGGATGAGGTGGAGGGATGGAGTCGAGAGGCATATGAGGAAGGGGGGGAGTGAGTTGGGTGGAGGATAGTCAAATGGTGGGTGACAGAGCGACTTGGAGGCGTTTTGTCTGCGGCCACCCTTTGCGGGATTAGGGCGTAGGGCTATAGATAGATAGATATATAGTATTTTTCTGACTCTCCCTGGACCTACTCCGATCTAATGCAAAAAGAAATAGGTCGATATCTATTACCGCTTTCTTGAAAGAAACGAACAGACGCACAGACAGATGCATACAGTATATAAATATCTCTTCCGATAAATACGCTCTGTCCCGTTGCGGGAGATCACCATTTTGTTCTAATACTCCCTGTACTGTATATACCCCGACCTAATGCATGAAGAATTAGGTCAATATCTATTACCGTTCTCGTGAAAGAGACGAAGAAAAGCATTGACAGACACACATACGCAGCCTGGCTTTATTATTTAGATGTGTGTAGTAGTAGTAGTAGTGTATGTGTGTGTGTGTGTAGTAGTAGTAGTAGTGTATGTGTGTGTGTGTGTGTGTGTCAGATTCATGTTTCCTCCATAGTTCTGCTATCTGCTCTATTACACCTCAGTTACCGCACTTCACTGTCAGCTTACCTTAAGACAGTTAGCGACTCCACTGCAGAACCGTATGCCGTTGTCAGTGTCCACCTGTCTCCTTCGTTATTAAGGTCTGCAGCCGAAAAATCCTGCCATCCTAGGAATGTTTCCATGCAGAAGCCATAGCCTATGACACCTAACACTGATTCAGCACACACACACACACACACACACACACACTCAATCTACCCACCTCCCCTCTTGATCCGCCATAAAACATCTCTTCATACTCTCCAAGCAATCCCCTGCACCAGCCCTCCTTGGTTTTCCACATATTTGGATCATTCACATGTTGTAAAATGTGGTATACATGCAATAATCATTTAATATTTAGTTAACTTTTAGTTTTATGCCATGACTCCACGCCCCTTTAGTTATGGTGGTGATAAACTTATCTGCATGTTTGCTTAGTGTTACTAGAACCGGAAGAAAAGTATAAAGAGCAGTCTTAATAAAGCTGGTAGCAGTGTAAGAGAAGGATGTGACAGAAAGATAACTGAACTGACTGGACGAATAAATAAAATAAAATATAAATTAAAAATACAAATAAAAAAGCAAAGAAGGGAGCAGAAGATAGAACCAATCATGAAGAGTAATAAAAAACCTGAAGAAATTATAATGATCATTGGAAATCAGGAACATAATGAAAAAAAAAAAAAGATTCAGCAGTGGAAAGACATAGCATCGTGAAAGGGTAATTAACAGGACAAGTTCACACAGTATAAGCTTTTCGAGGAGGCGCGAGCGAGGAAGGTATAAGGGTTAGACTAGAGTAAGAAGCCTGGAGCATGGAAGGAGGAAGCGAGAGACTGAGAGTAGTGAAGTTAGGAGCGGAGGAAAAAATGATGAATGAAAGGCAAGCAAAGGAGTCAAGTGTGAGGGAGTGGATGTCTGGAGATACGAACCGGGCGGCAGGTAGGGAGGGCAGACAGGAAAAAAGATTAATAGATACAGTGGTAATGAAACAGTAATATTGGGCAAAAGACATGAACTGTTGTTAAGATTATCATGAGCATGGAACCCGTCTGAAATCCCATGATGGTCTTATATTTGCAGTTATGTTGAAGTAGAAAGGAGAAAGAGATTCTGGTCAGACTTGTTATTACTTCGACAAATACTGATCAGTTCCGTGCTCCCCTCTAGCACTGTGATTACAGATTCCATGACCTGACATGACTATATTAGAGTTAAAGGAAGAAGAAGGCAATATTGTCACAACCATACCCCACCAGCTAAAGTACTGTACCTCTGCGAATCTGCTCATAATGAATAAAGTTCCTTCTTATAACTCAAAATTATATCTTAAGAGAAAGAATATAATATTTCTAAGCCCTTGCCACCGAGAGGTGAGTAAGAAACAAAAAACTATAACCCATTAACAGTACTATGTCTACGCTCAATCCTCAAGCGGTAGCCAGAACAAAATGTAAAAGACTCCAAAAGTAATCAAAATTAGTATAATTGTCAGGTGGCAGAGAACACAACAAAAATGAGGGCGAGTAAAGGTTTATCTATCAATCTATTGCCAGACACCTTAATCCCGTACGGGGTGGCCACAAACAAATCGCCTCCAAGTCGCCCTGTCCCCGCCATTTCACTGCCCTGCTCCCAACTCACACACCCCTCTCTCATTTACCTCTCCACTCCATCCCTCCATCTCATCCTCGGCCTCCCTCTCCCTCTCCCTTCCTCCACCTCACTCACATACACTCTCCTCGTCAGACTCTCACCCTCCATCCTCTCCACATGGCCAAACCACCTCAGTGTGTTCCTCTTAACGCTTCCTATCACATCCACATCCACACCACAACGCTCCTTTATATCCTCATTTATCAGTCTGTCTCTTCATGTGACTCCACAGGCTCCTCTTAAATAACTCATTTCCACTGCTCTCACTCTTGAATTGGGTCCTATCAACAACGTCCAATCTTCACTTCCATACGTTAGAGTTGGTATCACAATACTGTCATGTAGTAACTTTTTCATTTCCATGCTCACTTCCCTGCTTCTTATCACTGCTTTCAAGGAACCAGCAACCTTTCTTCCTTGCTGTACCCTTCCAAGCATTTCACCCTCCAGACTTCCATCCTTACTCATCACACTCTCCAAGTACTTAAACGTACTCACATTTTCCATTTCCTCACCATCCAACCTCACTGTACATTCACTGACGTCACCTCTCTCAAAGACCATCACCTTACTCTTTTCTACATTCACCTTTAGATTCCGTTTCCTATACACTCTCCCAAACTCATCCACCAAGTCTGGCAGCTCCCCTCCATCTTCACTTAACAACACATTATCATCTGCAAACAGCAGTACAGGGAGTTTCCAAACACTGCCCTCTCTCACTCCAACATCCACTGCCCTACCTTGTACCTCTTTTATTACCCCATCCATGTACAGATTGAACAGCCATGGTGACATGACACATCCTTGTTTCAACCCAACCTTCAAAGAGAAAAATTCACTCAGTTCACCATCCACACGCACTGCAGCCTTAGCACCATCATACATACTCTTCACGCATTCAGCAACTTCCCATCTCCTCCATATATTCTTTATACTTTCCACAATCCTTGTCTATCCACCCTGTCATAAGCTTTTTGCAAATCCATGAAGGCCGCATACAACTTCTTTCCCTTCTCTAGAAACTTTTCCACTAAAGATCTAAGAATGAATATCTGATCTACAACTTCTTCCCTGCCTAAAGCCTCCCTGTTCTTCTCCAACTAATTCCTCTGATATTTCCCTAACTCTGTCAATAAGTATCCTACCATACACTTTTCCTATTACACTAAGAAGACAAATGCCCCTATGATTACCACGCACTTCTTTTTCCCCTTTCCCTTTGTGCAAGGGAATAATTATACCTGACTTCCAATCCTCTTGGAGTCTACCTTCCTCCCAGACCAGTCTGCACATCTTCCACATCCATTCTATTACTATCTCTCCCCCATGCTTCAGCATTTCACCACACACTCCATCAATTACTGGGGCTTTCCCCAGTTTGACTTTCTTATTGCTTCCACAACTTCTATCCTACTGATTTCTTCCTGTCTTCTCACCTCCCTCCTTCTCCCAGCCATTCCCCAGCCACTTATACTCGCATTACTTCCATTCCCTATGTTCAACAATTCCTTAAAGTGTTCTCTCCATCTGCTCACTTTTTCTCCCTTCTCCACTAATAATCTACCATTCTTATCTTTCACTCCCCTACTAACTTCACTGCCACCCTGTCTTACTCTTTTCACCTCTTTCCAGAACATTTTCTTACAGTCCCTCCACGTTTCACTCAAATTCCTTCCAAATTCCTCATCCACTCTCTTCTTACTCTTTTACTAATCTTTTCACCCCCCCTCTTCCTTTCTACATAATAGCTCTCTCTTCCGCCTCTCAACTTCTTCCACGCCCCTATTTCTCATCCTTTCATTGTATGTTTTCTTCTTTTGTGCCACAGCCTATCTCACCTTTTCATTCCACCATGCTGTTCCTTGCACCCCCTTTCGTCTTCTCTTCACCCCACACACCACATCACATGCGGCACATATTTCTTCTGTGAATATCTTGCACACACCCTCCACGTCCCCCATCTCCTCCAATTCATATTTACCCAATCGTTCCTCTACTTCCCTCTTTTATTCTGCCTTTTTCTCATCCTCTTGTAACCTTTCCACTCTCCTTGCAACTACTCCTTCCTCCCGTCCTTCCCTTCTTCTATTTCTCCATCTTGCTTGGATCTTGATTCTGGCCATCACCAAGTGGTGGTCAGAAAGTCCACTCCTCCAACCTCTATAAGCTCTTGCATCCATTATTCATCTTCGCATCCTTTCATCCACACACACATAATCAATCATTCCCTTCCTTTCATTCAGTTCACCACCCACCCTGCTCATCACTCGCCATGTATACCTGTGGATCATTTTGTGCGTGAAGAGGGTATTGGCTATCACTAACCTCCTCCCGGCACAAATGCCCACTAACGCACTGCCATTCTCATCTATCTCAGCAGACACACCCCACTCACCAACTATTCCATCCACCTTCACATTCCCAACTTTACCATTCATATTACCAATCAAAATCACTCTCTCATTTCTTCCAAACTTCTCCATGCACACTTCCACATTTGTCCAGAACTCTTCTCTCACTCTGCTTGTACGATCTTGTGTTGGCGCATACACGCAAACAATCGCCCACACGAGTAAAGGTGTCAGAAAATAAATGTAAACCGTTTTTAATTCTATTATTTTAAGTGTCGATTCTCTCTCTCTCTCTCTCTCTCTCTCTCTCTCTCTCTCTCTCTCTCTCTCTCTCTCTCTCTCTCTCTCTCTCTCTCTCTCATTTTTTTGGATATGAAGCATTACTCTTCAGTAAATTCGTTCACACTTTTACTGACTTTAACTGACCCACGATTGCTTTCATTTTCATTGAATCTGACATTTGGCTGTCAGAGGGTTGCCGACTTCATTTCTGAGTCACTCTTACTCATACTGGTCTTTTCACTGTCGCCTACTTAACTGATTCACGTTCACTCAGAATTTCACTGACTCATAAACCTTCGCTGCACACACCTCGTGGACTCACACACCTTTTATTTTTATTTATTTTTTCGCTTACTAGGATAACTCTCACTGCCTCGCACATGCTTTCAGCGACTCACTAAACTCTTGCTTATTTATACGCTTCTCACCGACTCACTGCAAACTCTGACTTATAATCCTTGCACTGGTTCACACCACCTTCACTGGTTTACTACATTTTAATACCCTTCGCTTACGTTATTCTGATTCACACACCACATTCAAACCACTCACTCCCACACTGTCAGTCATCGCTTATAAAAACTCATTTCTCACTGACTCGCACAAATCTGAACGTCAGAACTTTTGCTGAATTAAATAGTTACCTTCAGCATCTCACATACTTCTCCTCTATTGACTCACACACATCTTACTAACTCATGCATCTCTTTAATACCTCACATATCTCTTCAGTTGACTCAGACCAACTCTCAAACAACTCTTCAGATAATCCTCATATCCTTTTTAGATGCAGGAGCATCTCTAGAATCGGCTTGGTCAGTCAGTCACATCAGGAGATTTTCACAATGTGGTTAACTCTAGCGAAGCCTTATATGTTTCACCTCAGCTCCTTCAGGGGATGAACATGCAAGATGTTTCTCTGCGAAGTCCCATACGGTGCCTCATTGTAGGTCCCATTGTATTTTTGCTGTACTCTAGCGATAACTTAATGGTACTTTAGTTTAGCCAGGCTTCACATAGTCTTGCATTTGTCTGATATTTCTGTGCTTGGTCTTGTTATTATAATTATTATTTTAAATGTCCAACTCACATCCTTCCCAGTGTTAGCTTTTTCTGTCTTTTACATACTAAATGTAACTTGATGTGAGTTTTCATTCATTAAAATTTCATGACGTTTATTGGAGAAATTATTCTTCATATCTTCAAAAAATATTTTATTTCCTATTTCAAACCATTTTTAATGAAGGATAATACAGGCTATATCCGTCTTACGCAATTCGTAAAATTTTTCATAAACTGAGCAAGATTATTTGGCACGCTATTGCAGTGACCTATATGGCGAGCAGACCTACGATAAATGCTCGGCGGGTTTCCAGAAATCTGAAGGGCAGCTTATCAAAATGGCCGAAGAAGACTACTGACTCTAACTGGAGAAGTGCCCCTTCCACATCCAGTGCTGCCCGAAAGAGTGTCGGCAGAACCAAAAGGTCGGGTAGAGTTGGGTAAGGCTTTTTGGAGTATAGGAGAAAGAAATGTTTGTGGAAAAAGCTGGCACTGGAGTGGCTGTAGATGAAAGACAATATGACTGTCATCGATTGCACTTCTACAGAATGCGAACAAGAGAGCAGACAAGATAAAAATATTGTATTGCATCCTCTTATATTTGCGCCTCCCAGTTACAGTTTGGCTTAATTATCGCTTGTCAATAGCAAGAACAGTGGATGAAAAAAAAATTGTCGTGTGATCGAGGGAGTAATGAAGGTTGTTATTAGTACGTAATTTTACGAGACAGCGTCTTGTTGAGCTGAATTGATATTTCGGAAGCAACCAAATTATGATCGAAAGCGGCGGCATCTTACGGAAGGTGTAATATTCTCATTAAAAAAAAAAAAATGAAAACATATTCAAACTTGACACATAAATGAACACACATCGATACTCGGGGGTACAGCCTACAGCAAACTCTTTCCTTCAAGACCACTATTCCCGTGGGTCCCACTAAAAAAAAAAAAAAAAAAAATACAGATAACAAAATATAAAACTGTTATCCTTAGAGGCAGTCCTCGTGATACAGTAAGACTTTCAAGAGCAAGTATAACCTTGCTGTAAGTAAACAGGTTTACCAAGCACACAAACTGAATACTTCATGAGTCGAGAAAATTGTCTCAAGACCGTTTTTTTTTTTAACCTATATTTTCAGTACAAAGACATCATGGGACAAGTACTCGTATCCCCTGACTCGTTGTAATATTATTAATATAATCACCAGTCCTGATAATTGAGTCAATGATGATGTGGATATTTTATGATGTACAGTACTCGGTTTGGTTTATTCCATGAAAATCTTCCTTCTTTGATAGCCAGTTGGATAGAGTTAATAAAAAAAATAGTATATACGCCTCAAAAATCTGTGTGAGACAGTAACTTTTTCCTAACACTGAAAATATACCTCATAGATCGAGGTTATGAGGTAATTCTTCCCACGATCCTACATGCAGGTCTTCTACATTTCTGTCATGCAGTAAGTCTTCCCTCGACCCATCTCCTATCATTTTCTTGTTTTCGCTCAGTCATGTTTATATATCGTTTGAGAAAAATGATATCTGGGCAGCTTTTTGTGTATCAAATGCGCGTTCAGATGCGAGTTTCACTTCATTAACAGTTGTAAATAGCTTTGACAACCTCTTATTCTAAGCAAGGAATACTGAAACAACTGGAGTTGTTGTTGCTGTTGTTGCTTTGTTTGACCGAGCAGACTCGTCGACCGCAGGTAAGCAACTGTCACTACCAGGTTGTTCCAAAAGTTCCCTACACCTTTAACAACTCTGATGTTATGTCCGCACGATAATGTGGCATGTTCTGTGCAGTACTTCATTATGTGGATTATGTTGTGTTGGCCTGGAACACAGTATTTTTGTCATAAAATGAAAATGTCATAAAATACTTTGTGGTTCCTTTGTGGTTGAGTTATATATATATTAGACTTGTGGACGAGCGGTTATTATACTGGAGTAACTTCGTGAGTAGCTAATCTTCTTTCCCATTTGTCATGTAGTGACAGGAGAGGTAAAGAATAGTATGGGACTATTTTTATTTGTCTTGGAAATATTAACAAGTCTCTCACACAGAGCGAAGTATAGAGTCCCGGGTAGCTACCTCCCTGTCTCGCTCTCTCTCTCCCATGTTGCTAAGCCCTTTCTCCTTCTGACCTCTCTGTTCTATGAACCTCCCTCAGCTCTCTTTCCTAAATTCTGGTGTAGCAGGGGTTGTATCACGTGTGTTCCTTGTGAGTGGAAAGGTCTAGAAGCCTGTGTGTGAGTATGTGTGTATGTGTGTGTATGGTCACTAGGCGCTGTCGTGTGCCTAATAAGCATTCCTTGAGTTAAGAGTGTGTAAGCATGTTTAGCATTGCTCGATTCTCGCAGACACAATACCTTCTCATCATCTGACTCCCTGCTTCTATCTGTCTCTCTGTCTATCTATTTATCTATCTATCTATTATGATTTGTAATTATAATATGGAGTCCTAACACATTGCTCGGCCGCGCGAAAATGGCGTACCATCGACAGTTAAGTCATAATATATTAATACATATTATATACACATTATAATGAACTTATAAGCTAATTAAGTGAAATACATAATATTGTAAAAGTAACATAATTGTATGAATATTGTATACATATAATATTTATAGTAAATAGTGATTATTTAGTAATATTACATTTTAAACAAGTTGTATACATATTTGAATAAATGCATTAAAAGTAAATTATTTAACTGTAATACAATATGTACTTGGGTTATTGTAGTGAAATGCATAATTGTGTTGGCCTTATAACTGTAGTTACATTTTGTTAATGCAACTGTTACATAAGTGTCTTGGCCTTATAATTGTAGTTAAAGTTACATAAAAGTTACATCTTGTTAATGCAACTGTTAATTGGCAAAGTGTAACACAATGCAATCGTTTGTCGTTACATAATTGTTACGTATCGTTTGTAGTTACATAATTGTAGTTAAAGTTACATAAAAGTTACATCTTGTTAATGCAACTGTTAATTGGCAAAGTGTAACATAATGCAATCGTTTGTCGTTACATAATTGTTACATATCGTTTGTAGTTACATAATTGTAGTTAAAGTTACATAAAAGTTACATCTTGTTAATGCAACTGTTACATAATTGGCAAAGTGTAACATAATGCAATCGTTTGTCTTTACATAATTGTTACACATCGTTTGTAGTTACATAATTGTAGTTAGTGTAACATAATGCAATCGTTTGTCGTTACATAATTATAATATGGAGTTGCATAATTGTTACATATCGTTTGTAGTTACATAATTGTAATAATTGCAGTCCTAACATATGCTGCAGTCGATGATAGTGATGATGTGTCATGCCACTTGCTTGTGGAGACAACAATTTGCTTTTTTTGTTTGTAGTTTATGTGGTATTTTGGCATTTGTAGTAACACTTACACTTATTTTCATTTGTTTGTTATGTGATCTTACTCTATTTCTCTCTTTTTTCTTTCTTACTTTTCTTTCTTTCTTTCTTTCTTTCTTTTTTTTTTTGTATGTATTGATTTTCTATAGTTTGTTTTTCTTCGCTTGTGTACGCTTTTTCCATGTTGTTCATGGTTGCATAATTACTGGCTAATTTCCTTGGGATCCTTTTTTAAAGTTTAGTTTATATTGCACAGATATTATTGAAAATGATATTATATAGTCCCATATTTTGTTATTTTATATAAAAAAATATATACACTATATACAGTATTAAGTATATACACTGACTTGTTGTTCACTTGTACCTATCGTGGGTAATATGTGTGTCAGCACTGTGTGGAAATCATTGTCTTCACGATTGTGTTGAAGATGTTCACTCTTGCTAACGTCATTTGTGTTGGCCATTTTTTTTTTTCTAGTTTACCTTGTAACTTAATTTATATGTTTCCACTAGGTAGCTTTAATTAATAAATGTTAAATACAGTTCTTTTAATTGCTCACTGAGTAACTGTGATGGTATATTTTCTTTATTACTTTGTAGATGTAATAATGTATAGCTGTATGTATGAAACACGTATTTTATGTAGGTATAAATGGTAACACTCGTTGGTAGTAAATAAATGTTATAATAAACGAATGAATATATACAGTGTAGAATATTTATTGTTGGTGATTATTTAGTGTTTGAGTTATGCAGATAACTGAAGTAAGTATGTGTATTT
Organism: Coenobita brevimanus; assembly: GCF_032717465.1. Classification (NCBI taxonomy): domain Eukaryota; kingdom Metazoa; phylum Arthropoda; class Malacostraca; order Decapoda; family Coenobitidae; genus Coenobita; species Coenobita brevimanus. The sequence continues at coordinate 48,539,489 of NC_137053.1, read as the reverse complement.
AAGCTGTAACTATACAACACGTTTTATATGTTTGTGCAGAAGCTTATTGTCTATCACTGTGTATTGTATAAATGAAGTAACTATGTAACTCACTAATTTTTACCGTGGTGGGAATGGTGTGAGTGGTGGTGCAAGTGGTGAGTTGACTGACGTGGCGTCTTTTCAGCAAGCACGCATGATTACCTCAACTTCCCACACTGGTAGCTGTGGTGAGTGAATGAGTAGTGATGAGTAACTTGAGTGAAGATGAGTGAGTAAGATGAGTTATGAGTCGTGTCTCACTCTTCGTTTGTTTGTTCCGTTTTTCTATGTCGATGTTTTCTCGGTCCTTTTCTCTAGTGATTTACTCGTTGTGGGATGAAGACTGCCGCTACTTGTAGGTGCGTGTAGAAGATTATACAGACGACGTAGAGTTGTTAATTGTAGTTGATTGTAGATGGTTGTAGTTCGCTGATTCGTCGTAGAAATTGCAAGATCGTATCAATATTTTGTTAAACTACTTGCAAGGCGTCGTGTGATCTCTTCACCTCTGCATCAGCATGATGATCGGGGAGACGGAGGGGGCTGGTTGGAGAGAATACTGTCAGGAGCTGGTTGTGTTGTTGGTTGTGAGAGGTATTCTTTTTGTTTTCAATCTTGATATTTTGTAGGAATTCACTGTTGATTCGTAGATGAGGTTCGTATACGTTCGCTGCTACCAAATGTCATAAAATGAAAATGTCATAAAATACTTTGTGGTTCCTTTGTGGTTGTGGACGAGCGGTTATTATACTGGAGTAGCTTCGTGAGTAGCTAATCTTCTTCTTCTCATTTTTTCCTTACAGGTAAGAAAATTATATATATATATATATATATATATATATATATATATATATATATATATATATATATATATATATCAGTAAAATACCCTAACTTCGGACTTTTTGAATGTATTTTAATGAATAATTCTGTGTAAAATGGTGCAGTTTTATCCCCGTTGGTGTCATGTGTTAGCCGGGGACAGAACCTACTGAATCCATTAAAAAGAAAAAAAAAAAAAAAGTAGCCTCGATAAACTCGTGTCCGAAGTTAGGAACAAATTTCTTAACTTCGGACAGCTCTTTCAAACTTCGGACATCCATGTATTTGCCCTTTTAACATAAGAATGGTTAACAGCACCTGTCTGTGGACACACTGTCCAAACCTTGGACACTTTAGAAGTTTTTTTAAAAAATGTAAGAAAAAATACTGGGTACTCGTGGCCCGAGTTATACATATGGAGAGAGAAATATCCAAAAATATCTTTTTTTGAGCTCATAAATTGAGATCATATTAAGTTGCATCACATCACATTGTAGTGAGGTATTCTGGCCATAAATATAACTAAGAACTATTCAAAAACTTTTTCAGACGAAAAAAAATATATATTTAAAATGCACTGCATATCCCCGAAACTATAAGAGGAACTGGCCTCTTATTCCTAAACAAAACTTCATTTAATTTTCAAGTAGCTACCTCACTAACTCAACAAATGCATACTGAAATAAACATGATATAATGTTAAGCACTTCTTACTGATTCTAATGACACCCACACACCCACTAACACGCACACAAATCAACAAACACACGCACACACAGGCACATGTTATGAAGGCACCTTGGAACGTATTAACGAGCTACACACTTTGGTCTTGTACACACACACACACACACACACACACACACACACACACACACACACACACACACACACACACACACACACACTCCCCTAAGAGGCCTGTGCATGTAAAACACACACACACACACACACACACACACACACACACACACACACACACACACACACTCCCCTAAGAGGCCTGTGCATGTAAAACACACACACACACACACACACACACACACACACACACACACAAACAAACACATATAGTCAATATTTTTCCAGTAATTTGTTTGTCCGAAGCTAGGAATTTATTCTGTAAAATAAAGAAATATTCATTAAAACAGTCATAGCAAGATTACGCTTGTACATATTTGAACATAGTTTACTGCCCAATACTTACAACACTTTTCCACATATAATCGTACTAATCACGTTCTTACAATTGAATCTGTTTGTTCTGTATGAACAAAGTTTTGCAGGGTTAAAAAATGCCGATTTTTTTTTCCATTTGATTCACAAATTTTTTCACCCACACATATTCAAGCTGGTTTAATAGGACTTATACATAATAATCTTAGAAGATTACCCTACTTACCCACATCATTATTTTTTGCAAATATCGCACCTTCTTCCGATAAACTTGAATTATTACATTTTTTTGGCAAAATGTCTGAAATTTGGGCGCAGTCCGAAGTTATGGTGTTTTATGGCATATATATATATATATATATATATATATATATATATATATATATATATATATATATATATATATATATTCTTTTTAAGTCCTCCTTATGAAAATTTTTTGTCGGTTTTCCTATGCTACATAATGATCGTTTTGACTTTTTTCCTGCCGACTTCTGGTAGGGTTGGTGAGTGAGTGTCATTCTTACTCTGCTCTCTTATCTTCACCTCATAGAATTGTACAGTACATAATGATCATAGTTTTCTATAGCAGACTCGAAAGGATCATTACGTTTGTTGCTGTTTACTTTTCTTTGTGTCATCTGTCATTCAACCCAGTTCTAAGATGGTAGCTGAGGAAAGCTGAGTGATATCATGACCTAAGCCCAGCTAGACGAACTCGATCACATAAACAGTATTTAAAGAAACCTCCGATGGGTAGGTGTAAGGAGGAAGGACATGTAATATAGTGTTCTGATCGAAGTGATGCACATATTACCCTGCACGTGAAAGATGTAGAAGTTGCATCGTTGTTAGTTTGGAATGCCTGATAGTGGAAAATTACTGTAGACTCCTGAGGATTTGAAATGTCCGTATTGTTACTGTTACTGTTTTATGCGCTTAGGTGTGTTGTCTGTCTTATGTAATGGAAGGGGGTTATGCGTATTGGCACAGGCTGTTCATTAGAACAGTGCGTCTCTCATATCAAGATAGTCTCTGACAGAGGACCTTAGTTTCAGAGTGTAAGAGAGCTCTAGGAGTGGTTTTAGTGCAGCCAGTGGTAATACGTGGCCCGTTGTTCTGCGTGGCTTGCACGATTTGTAGAATAAGAAGAGTTATTCTTTTATTGTCAAAGTCTGGCCCAGTAGTTGCCCAGAGTGAATTAAGTGTGAGGGAGCACCGCATCTTGATCTCTTGTACTTTATACATGGTCCTTGACGATGAGTCCGATATCATATGTCACCCCAAAGATCTTGGTGAGGGTGTGTGTGTGGCACATGTGCTGTTCATTGTTAAGCGTGATGTTGGGAGGAGTACCTGCGATCATGTTTACTGCTGGCGGTAAGTGTCGTGTTGGACTGGAGTAAAACTGCTCATCTAAAATTACGTCAGGTCAACGAAATTCATCCTTTTTTATGAACTATATGGACTATACACAATGCTTTTTGTCCGCTGATGTATTCTGTAGTGTATCCTTCTTACCATCTGATTATTTATTTTTCTTATTTTTATTTTTATTTTTTGAAGGAAGGGAAAATGTCTGCTAGTAACGGGATTTATCGCTGCAAAAGCTGCTTGTGGCCCCTTTGAACTGTTGCCCCTCGTGCTGGTCAACCCCCATCGTTCTGTATATATCTGCATCATTACTTCTGCTAGGAAATGCAATACTAAAATCCCTTGGACGTCGACCTTTGAAACATTATAAAAAAATAATAGTATTGTTTTTGCTGAATTTACCAGTAAGTGAAAGACAACTTAGGTTTATATGAATTTCCATCTGTTTGCCCGTCATTTTTTTTTTTTTTTAATTTTCTGAAAAGTTTTACCTTAAAAGTTCTTGTGTCTTGGAAAATCCTGGGTAAGGCAAAGGGACGGCGTGGCGGCGCCGGGGCTCAGTGTGTTGTGGGAAGTAGGTCAGGGTGGGAAAAATAAAGCCAGAAAAAATTTCCCTTTCTGGCCGAGTGTAGTATAGTAGTTTAACGGATAATATACTGACAGGTAAGCAGGTTCATGTTAACATAAGACCCATGCAAACAATCCTCCTTTTGAAATAAGAGGTGATTAACAGGAACAACTGTTAAGTAAACTGTTTCACTAGGCGCGAAAAGGCAATTTTCACCCAGGCCATTTACTGTCTTTTTACTCTCCCTGTCCGGTCTGCTGTCATATTTCCTGTCCGTCATTAGTCGATCCCCTGTTTAGCTTCCTGACCACCTTTTCGTCCCCTCCCTCCCCCTCTTTTCAATTATCCTATATCTCACCATATAAACATCTCGTGCATTCTCTTACTCCTTCACCATCCTTCTCTTTCTAGTCCTCTCTTCTCTTTCCATTCCGTCCGCGTCTCATGCACCTACTGTCTCATCTCTTGGCCGCCAGATCGGTGTATATCAATAGACACATTTTCTCATGGAGGTTTACCCTTAGCTCAGCAAAGTCATCTAGCAGTAGGCGGAAAGATAATAAAAAGTTCTCATCTTTTTTAACATGTTAATGAGAAAAAAGTTTAACCCCACCACTACGAAAAATCTTCCCATCACTGACGTTGACCGTTAGAGGGTAGCAACAATAAAGTTAGTGTAAGCATAATGAAAAGTATAATGGAGATGGCTGTTAGCATCTTAAATTTGAGCTGTATCCCCTAAGCTAGAGAACATCATTTGGCGGCAGAATGGAGAAGAAAATCTTCATTGTATCCGAACAGCTAATGGCGACTATTATTATTATTATTATTATTATTATTATTATTATTACTCACCACCTGACAAAGTCAGAGGAGGGTGTTGTTATCAGTGGGATCAATAGGTGTCCGTCCATAGGGGTGGGTGGCAGGGCGTCTGGCTGCACGTAGAGATTTCGTTTCTGGACCCGAACTCAGAAACTATTCGCTATAGTCATGAAATTTCACATAGTTTTGTGTCTTATAGTGAACTGGTCCCTTTTGATAGGTAGAATGCTGTGTCGTTAGTAGTTTTTTTGAAAATAATGAAGAAAAGATCATTTTTGCAGAGATATCAATGCGACCTGCGCAAGGAAATTGAAGGGGCAAGGTTATGTGTCCTCAAGGCGTTCTCCTTACGGCCACCTTTAAAAGAAAAGATGGGGGGAGGGGGGAGGTCCGTTATGCTCTTGGTTAGGTATGCAGGGAGGTGGGAGGTATGTGATTGATCAGATTGAGGGTTGCAGCAGCGTAACGTTGCCTTTGTTTATTATTATTATTATTATTATTATTATTATCATTATTATTCGCAGTAGTAGTAGTAGTAGTAGTAGTCGTAGTCGTAGTCGTAGCAGTTGTAGTAGTAGTAGTAGTAGTAATAGTAGTAGTAGTGGTAGTCGTTGTAACAGGAGGAGAAGGAGGAGTACAATTCCTATTATCACCATCATCACTTTTCTGAAGGACTGTGTTACCGAGCTGCCCTCTCTACATTCTTCACTGACAGCCTTGAAGTGAAATAGCGGCGAGCTGGATGAACCGCACTAACCTCTGGGAGATACTGTAATCCATTCCAGAGGAGAAGCCGGGGAGGGAAAAGGAGGGAACAAGAGAGGGAGACTAGAGGGGACAGGAGGGGAAAATAATTGAAACTGGGGGTGGGAGATCGAAGACTGCGAGAAAAATGACTAAGTGAAAACCGGAGAGAGATAATAGGTTAACTGAGGGTAGTTTATGGATTCGGGGACATCTTTCGGAGCGGCACATTCAGTCAGTCACCCTCTAAGGATTTACTCCCCTTCACCCGAGCGACGACCCCTATAACGGCTGTCATAGTCCAGCATGTCTAATATTTTTGTATTAGTTGAGGAATAAAGGGATGTATACTGTATCGAAACAGACGAGAGAGAGAGAGAGAGAGAGAGAGAATGACTATGGTTACTTAAGATGAGTGCAAAATGAACTACTGTATGGGCAAAATGGGATGGGGACTTGTGAATTGCTACAGTAATTACCTGCTGTTTGACAGAATGGTATTTGACTGCGACTGAAAGCTGGAAAAGAGCCAGCCCTCTTTATGCTCCACTCTGGTAATTAATTGCATCAAATATTCAGTCCAATCTGGCTTAATAATCCTGTTCATTTACCTAATAATGGAGAAAAAGAAATTGATATGCATATACTGTTTCTGTTATTGAATTATAATGCACAGAATAAGTAGACCTATCACAGATAAATCTTTTTTATTACTGCTTCACGCTTTTGTACGACCATACCTTCATGATTTAGTACACTGATTATTTTCTTTAAAGTAGCACCGAAATCCTTGTCTGTAAGAATTGCTAATTTGCTCATTTTTATTTGAATACCAATGAGGGTTCCGCAGAGAATTAGAGTGTACTAACATTTTCCACCGAATTCGTGTGTGCGTGTGTGTGTGTGTGTGTGTGTGTGTGTTACTTATTTCTTTGAAAATTTCTTCCTGCTGGAGAAGTAGGTCCACAAAATCAAGTCCTGCTGTCTTCTTATTCAGTGGAAATTGATAATGGCTTCTGTTAAACACCTAAATTGAACAATATTGAAACAGGCAAGCACTTTGCAAGATCATCCCGGCAGTTTTACGTAACTGTAATATCCTAAGCCGAACCGCTACAGAGATTATTTCCAACTGCACACAGATAGTGAAAGTGAGGTTTCATGGTGGTAAAACAGTATGTAATTAGATGGTCTTTTGACTGTGATGTGAATAATCCAGAGAAAGCTTCTGACTTACAGAATGACAAATAAAATCAGGCATCGCAAAATGCTTTCATATCAACACCACTACACTTCAAATACAGAATATCCGGACATTAGCTATTCAGTTTTTTACAACGAATTTAATAGAGGAAAAAAAAATGATTTCAAGCAGTTTCCTTCATATTAGAAAATACATTTGACAATAACTGATACAGCACTTACTGAGTTCCAGCAGTAGCATGAAGCCGTTGGACAATTTTTTCCAATGCATCATTTAAGACATATTTTGTTTAGGAACACATGAACAACCAGATCTCATTAATACGATGCACCACGTTGCTTGTAGGTGATGATTAGTTGATGGTCTTCCCACTGTGATACGGCAAATTTACTCAAGATGTCAGGGTAAAGTTTTGATAGAATATAAACATAATTTGTCGACACCCTGTGGTTTACCTATCTTAAATATTTTACCCGTGTTTCATATGGTGTATAGTAAGAATGATTGTCTTCAAATCACTTAGTCTGGTCGGCTGGGGGGGGGGTATTCGTGTAATATCTTTACTAATTTTGACAAAAAACAACATCCCATGGCTGTTAATCATTTTCAAAAGCCTCTTTTTCCTTTAGTGTGCACTTCTTTAATATTTACGCTATTTTAGAATTCTGCTGCGCGGTAAATGTATAAGTGACAAAAAAAAATTAACAAGTAAGCCTATATACAACGCAGGATTATGCTTGTGAATATGGTACTATATTAAAGAGAAAGATCATTGCTGTTTCTGAGGGTTGCTAGTGAACTCCGTCACGGATATCTTTCACGCTGGATTATAGAAAATTAAGTTGTTTTCCTCGATATCAGTCTTTTTTACTATTTATTTCCGTTTGCTAGAACAACAGGTTCCCTCAGTCATTATATTTTATCACCCCGATTTATAAACCACATTTTATTTTTATATCCTCCCTTTTCTCCCATCCTGTTCTAAAGGCTTCACCTCCACTTCCTTCCCTCCCCTTCCCCTCTCTCTCTCTCTCTCTCTCTCTCTCTCTCTCCTTCTTTCTCTTTCTCTCCTGTCCCATTTTCACTTTTGCTCCTCCTTCTCTCTGCCTTTGAACTGATCAAAGCTGTCTCAAACTGCTTAGTCTTCTGATAATTATTCATTGATTCACTCGTCAGTGCCAAATTATCAGCAGCGAAAATTTGATACCTAGTATCCGAACTAGTAAAGAATGAATATAGATGTTTCCCATTACAATGTTTAAGACACACTACATTGAAATCCATAGAAGTAACTTGTCATAACCTGTTATTAGACTATTGATCCATTTTCATCCTTGGCCATATTTTCCCCATTGACCCATTTCTCCTTTGGAACTTCGTTCCCCTATGGACATATTTTACTTCGCCAACCTACTGTCATCAGAGACCAGAGTTTCTTAACCTGGAGTGCTAGCACCCCCAGTAGACGCTGAAATCAGGTTTAGGAGTGTTGGGAAATGCTGCATTATTGGTTTTTTCTTATTGGTTTTGCTTAGTATTGGCATCCTTGATGATTCACTTTTGGAGAATGTACAAAAGCAGTACTTCACTTTACTTTATCTTTGTAGTAGTGTAGCAAGTGCAGTACTGTAGCAACTGTAGTACAGGAGTGCAGCAACTGTAGTCCCAGTAACCAGATATAATGGGGTGCTGGACTGAGAGACCTTACTACTGGGTGTTCTGAGGTAGGAAAAGGTTAAGAAACGCTGCCATAGACCAATATTCCCCATGAACCTACTTTCCCTCACGGACCAGCTTTGCCTATGGACCTTTTTTATCCCACAGATCTATATTATCCCTGTGGATCCGTTTCCCAAATGGAGTTATTTTCCCCACTGACCTATTGTCCCTGTGGACGTACTTCTCCCATTTGACGTATTTTCCAAAATGGATCTATTTTTCTTCCTACGACTTATTTTCCTTCAAATGGCCTGTGTTAATCATGGATCCCTCCCTCCTGCATGGTCTTGTGTTTCCTACATGGACCCATTTTCCCCATGTAACTATTCTCTCGGCCTGGAGACATATCCAAACCCCACGCTGACCTATTTTCTCCAATGTATCCAAATCATCCATGAACCAATTTAACCCATTAGATCTATACCCCACGGACCTTTTTTCTCACATGAACTTAATCCATCTCTCGGCCATTTACGCCAGGGTCTTACTCATCAATGGGCATATTTTTTCTCTATCCATCTGCCCACCCGGTCACCAACCCACATACCTACCGAAGCACCCAGTGCAGTAAACCTCTCTCCTGCCTTGTCCTCCAGGGATTTTATATCTGCCCACCCACCTACAAAGCCCATCCATCCACTAAGCTCACGTACGTACCTACCAACACTACCTACCTACCTACAAATCCCACTTACTCAACAATACCACCCAAACCCTCCCCTCCCATTCCACCCACTGCCCTACCACCCACCCCACCAGTTCACCACATCAACTCATCCCACCAACAGCCAACACCCACCCACCCAATCCACCTTGCCAACCTACTCACCCGACCACAAACCCTGTCCAAAAACCCACTCCACCCTCCATCCCCACCCCTCCCACCACCCTCCACCAACCGCACATGTCAACTCACCCCACCCCACTCCACACACACAAACACACACACACACACACACACACACACACACACACACACACACACACACACACACACACACACACACGTCTCTTCACTATCCTACCCACCCATCACTCAAGCTTTGATCATCAACAAGATGACTTGTAAGTTGAGAGAGAGAGAGAGAGAGAGGAGCACACCTGCTTTTATAGAACAGATGGTGTGTCAGGGAGTAAGGGGTCGTTGTAGAGAGGAAACGGAAATTGATGGAATTCCTAATCTCGGGTCCATTCCCCACAGAAGGAGACATTTAGCAAGAGGTAGACAGACCGGAAGACAAATTGCTGTTAACAGCTTCACCACCAGATCCCCTCCCCCTCCCACACACACACACAACCTGGAGAGCATCGTCCTGCGTTAAATCGTGATGAATAAATAAAACGTCAATGCATTTGAGCAGTTTCTAATACCACCTAGAGCTCTGCCTAGAGATCTCCCTTGAAGTAAATAAAATAAGCAAGAGCGAATGAGAATGAAATATATTATATACGTCATCGTCTAGTACAAGATAGAGATATTAGCTTGTTGCTGAAATAAAGAGAAGGGGTTCCGTCCAACACATGCGTGCCGGGACAACAAGCTGCCGCACTATAGTTTGCCCAAGACACAGGGTATGCCAAATAATTAAGCATTTTCGCTAAATCTCCTCCCTGGAATTCCTGCTATTAAATTTTGATATGAACTTGTATAGGATAGTAATTCACTCCAGTCATCATCATCGCATCATAGTTTAATTGGATTCATTGGAGAGAGAGAGAGAGAGAGAGAGAGAGAGAGAGAGAGAGAGAGAGAGTGACAGACAGACAGACAGACAGACAGACAAACAGAGACAGACAGACAGACAGACGGACAGAGAGGAGAGGGGGAAGACGTCGGAGGAGATGAAGTTGAGGAATTTAGATATTAGCTTGAATACAGAAAAAAAAAAAACGAGAAAATGTGGTAGTTGAGACATTATTATAGCGGATATCAAGGCACATATTTGATGAGGGTTTAAGGAGCGTACGGCCCCCGTCCCACTTTCAGCAGACCAACGATTACCGATTCTTAAAATAATAATGTTGTTTATCAATATATATATATATATATATATATATATATATATATATATATATATATATATATATATATATATATATATATATATATGGAGTAAGAAAATCATTGCACTTGCATTTGCCTATATTATTATATCCCTATGATTAGAATGATAAAAGCAAGTAAAATAATAGTAAATTTTAATTACTGGACGTCTTAAATGTATTACGTGGTAATTCTGTCAGAAGTCACGTCCCTCCTCCCCCGCTTTTCCAAAGTGTTGGATCCGACCCTGGATATTCATACTATATAGTAACTCCTCTGTTGAGGCGTTTACACGCTTATATTAGTGACTCATATTATTTTTCCCCTCCCTTTTTCCTGCTTCATTTTCACTTCCTATTTTTAGCCCCTTGCTTCCACGTCCTTGTCCTTATTATCCATCTCTTATTTCCTCACTTTAGCTTTTTAGCCTTGTCATTAGTTCCTCTTTATGTTTCTTATCTCAGTTTGGCTTCCCTCAAGCAATTTTCGGCATTGGTAGTATATTTCTTCCCAACTCCTACACTCTCCTCTTTTTCATGCAACAGACTTTTCATTCCTGACAACCAAATTTTTTTATTCCTTCTCTCCCCCTCCTTTTTTTTTCTTTCTTTTTTCACTCTCCTACCCCATTTTCAGCTTTCACCCGCTGTCCTTAACTTTCTCCCCTGAACCTTGTGCTAACCTTCATTCTCCCGGCACTTCCCACTCTTCACCCACATATCTCTTCGTTCATGCGGCCCTGGAAAAAAAAAAATAATAAAATAAATAAACTAAAGGATTCCGTTCTTTTGCTTCTTTTTCAGGTTTCCAGGAGTACAAACAGCTTCATGGCCTCACGGCTGTATCCTTGAAACAGAGATAGCAAAGGTATAAGGAACCCTAAATTTCATAGCAAATACCCTGGCAAAATACCTTTAATAATAATTTTAGATAAAAATGTATGAAACAAAGACATCATACTTATTATGCAATATCATATCCCTTATTAGTAACCGACTGAATTTCTTGGGAATTATAATTAAAATTGGTACGAAATACAATACAGAATATTTTGAGAAAATTATACTTGAGAAAACTGTCTCGAAATCACACTTTCTTATTTATAACGTTGATAGTTTCTCAATATCTTGCCTTCCGAGATTTTTGGAATAATATCACACCCCATATTCATCATGACTTTGGGCATATTATTATACTATTCTATTTATTTTAATCTTCCTGCCACCAAGTAGTTCCATTAGGCCCAAGTGACACCGTCCAATCCAAATATGTTTCCCGCTACATTGCCCTCTTCATCTACAGTAAGCATTATTTATGGTCTTTCTGTCTAACCCTTTCACTTTTACCTGTATGCCTTTTTTTTTTTCATCTTCATACCTTATAATTCTAAAATTTTCTACATTTTCCTGTTTGCAAAGAAATCATTATAACTCTCTATCTCAGCTAATATCTTTCTACAAAGAGTAACTCTTTGTTTCATCCCAGTCACTTTCGCATGTCCATTCAACTATCTTCCTTCGTTTCCCTCCCACTGCTCTTGCTGCTTTTCCATCCCACCATGCTGTTCCGAGCTGAATAGCTGACGCCCTGGCCGTACTACACATTCCTATAGCATTCCTAACCAAACACCTGTTTGTAGGATTTTCACAGTTTTTCTTTTAATCCATCTATTCCGAGGTTGTATGGTTTCACTTTTACTCTTTTCCATTTATATTCATTCACTCTCAATACCCTTCCCAGGCTTTTCTTTTCACGTTCCTCTCAGCTCTACAGTGCTAATTATAACCATTCGATTATACTATTCTCCACACCCTCTTCTCATGCTTCTCGTATCACTAACACACGGAAATAAGCCTCGTCTCAGTACAAGTATGTAATTATTGAGGCATTTATAAGTATCGTCTGTAATATATTTGTACCTTATGTAATTAAGTATAGTGCATCCTTTTTGCGCCAAATATGAATTACGTTCAACATTCTTTCTTGACGTGTACTTCGCTGGACTAATATTGTTTTCCTGTTATGCAGTAAATAAAAACACTGTACAGCCGAATGGCATGTGTTTTGTAACTCTTCCCATTTGAGTCGCAAAAGCTTTCCTTCTTTTCTGCATCTGTATCGCCGAGCAAAGACTTCTCATTAATCAGAAATAACTTCGCAGTCTCAGATTTGAATTTGATGTTGGCACTTTCATAAACAGGGAGCATCTCGTGAACCCAGATAAACCTGAACCAATGAATATGAAACACCGCAGGCAAATTCTTCATTTGCCCAACAGATGGCAGTTGGCCATAAATACAAGTTCGAGGTGATTGGGGTAATGAGTAGGGTGCTGAAGGAGATACCACTGAGTTAGCAGACAATAAAGTTGAACTGGGTTTTGTTAACCATGCCGTGTTGTATTGTAGTAAAAGTCTGTTTCATGTCACACTTTACTCCAGAAAAAATGGTTGTTAAGTATACATTAGCCGAACAAATGGCTGTTCTGTTTTCACGGGGAACCTTCGGGAAGTAAAGGCGAGGTAGGGGGAGTGGTGTATGTGCAATCACGTCATGTTAATAGCTAAGCTATTAACCTTTATACCCCAAAACACCACATTCACAGCTCTGTAACCGTGACCCAAGGAGTCATCTACCTGGCTTTTAATCGATTCGCCAGCTGATTTTCTAGTCGTTATATTCCTACAATTGCACCCTTACACACACCCATTAATGCTCCGAAATGGGGAGAATTTTCATCGGTGTTTCGGTAGCATATACATAATAATAGCGTTACTCACTGCTCTGACACAAATCAGCCTTCTCATCACGGCAGTAGGTGAAGAGTAAGTTCCCCTGTTCAGTTATCATCTCTCGAGAATTTATTGTGTCCCTAATAAACCAGCATCGCCAGTTCGCTTAATGGTAACATGTACTTACATACTTCTGTACTTCTATGTATGTCATTCTGCGCGTCATCAGATTTTATTAAATGATCAGTTACCTTTTATCACCAAACATACTTAAAGATTTGGGAATTGATTTGCATCACAAATTGGTCCGACACGTCTTCGTGATTCTGGAGCTCCATTTTTGTGACGAAATTACTCTCTGCCCATTTGTTAAGGATTTACGTCATATATGATAATATATCCTTGGCTGTTCCATATCCCTTACTCCCTTCTCTTCCCTGTTCACACCGGCTTCTGCTACAACATTTCATTTCCATATCGCCCACACTTTTATTTATTTATTTTTTTAAAATTCCCCGTTAAATGTTCTTCATTTTTCTGCCGCTCTTTCCCTTACCATATATTACAGTATCCACTCTAACGGTTCTCATTAGCTGTACCAGCACCCTCCACCTTCACATATCCATACAGAGTTTTACCATGCCTCATTTTCAGTGACCAGTCGTACTTCACATTTTTATTCATTCAACTGCACCCATGCTTTTGGCACTGTTTCTCAAAGCCAACTATTTCCTACAGCGCTCATTTTTCCCACATATGATCATGGCAGGATAGATTGATACAAAGCTTCTCATTCGGACCGTGAATTTCCGAAGAAAATACCTAGTACATGGAAAATAGTATTTTCAGATATGATAAACCAACTAGTAATTCTAGTCATCATATTTCACTCTCCTCTTAGCACCCTCTGCTGCAGTCGGGTTACTTGCAGTCGTGACTATTGCCTAACCGTTATGTGCTCTAGGTCTTCTCATTTCACGTTTCTGTTCTTTACAATTGGCCTGCGTCCCGCAATGAGGATCTCGGTCCAGCCTTGCAGGTCACCGCCTCTCGCATAGGGGCAGGCGCTCTCAACAATGTTTTTAACACTAAAGGAAATGGTTCTCTTGCGGTCATTTCCATGCCTCTCACACTAACCGGAGACACTGAGAGTAATCCTGGGCCCCCAAAAGGATACATATGCTCTGTTTGTTCCTTACACATCACAGGCTCAAGACAAATACGTGATCTTTTCATGCACTTCTTGCAGAGAATGAATGACTACACGTCACATGCACTACACTAGCAAATGGGTCGTGACAGGCTCGACAAATGCACAAACACTCTTCCTGGGACACAAAACATATCTTCCCCATCCCCTCCAACAACCGCCCACTCACTCAACCAATGTCAGTAAAACTAAGTTCCTGTGCATATGCATTGAACCTACAACGCAGATACATACAGGATGCACACCGCCTCGAATACTCATAAACATATTGCAGCTCAACGTTAACGCCCCTCCCCCCTCCAAAAAAAGAACAATTTCTTTACGACCACGAAATACACATAGCACTCGTAGAAGAAACAAAATTGACACACATACAACAGACCTCCAAAGTCAAATACTACTCACATCCACCCAGACAGAACTGACAGCCATTGAAGGGGCCTCTTTACATGTTCACCCATTAATCCTATACAAAGGCACAAGACAAATAGCACAATCTTTTTCAAGAATGATACAACGTTAGACATACTGTCACTCAGTGTATCTGGTCACAAACAAGGAACCAATATTTCTAACATTTAAATTCTCTCTAATCCTCCCGCAGCGCCTTTACGGGCGAATTTCTAGCTGATAACACAATTTATTGAATGACTGTATCACATGCAGAAAGAATTTCAACTCCGCTTCACATAGGACTAAATTTATCAGCTTCTGATTATCGTGACGGTCGGGTACGGCCAGCTCAAGTCTGGCTGCTGATTTCCAAACGTAAGTGAGAGTAAACACCGCTAGCTTGCTTCGTTCGCTCGCTCGTAATCATAAATCAAATGCTATCTGATTGCTCTTGATAATTTTCCTTCCCTGCACAGAGTCCATTAATTATTACCTCTTTCAACGAAAGTTGGGGG
This sequence comes from Coenobita brevimanus, assembly GCF_032717465.1. Lineage (NCBI taxonomy): Eukaryota > Metazoa > Arthropoda > Malacostraca > Decapoda > Coenobitidae > Coenobita > Coenobita brevimanus. The sequence continues at coordinate 48,524,142 of NC_137053.1, read as the reverse complement.
AGCTTATGCATTTAACCCTGTTTGTCTGTTTGTTAGATTAACAACAAGATACATCAAGAAGGTATTGATGAATTTCAATGAAACTTTGTGGATCTGTGGGTCATGGGCGAAAGACGACTTGATTAAATTTTGGTGGTGATCTGATTTATCTGGTATAGGGTTGGAGGCGGTATGCACTGTATGTGTGCTGTCTGGTTTATATAACGCTTTTGTAGAGTTTGATTGCCATGTTACAGCGATGTCTAAAGTTATCTCCTGTAGTTGGGTTTTCCTATCTAAATGTCCACTGTCCTCTCTCGACCTTTCTCGTCATGCATTAGTCTGTGCTCACCATCTGCCTACTGTGACATCTGCTTGGAAAGAACAGGTAAGCATTGTTCCTTAATTTCTAAAATGACATTTCTTCCACAGAGGTTATGATGATGTATTTTGGTCCCACAACAGCCAAGGGACGCTAGAATTATACAATAAGCGATAGTGACCCTTGAATTAAGTTATTAAATATACTGCTATCTTCAGATGATTTATTTACACTTAGGTGAATGAACCCCATCTCCCCACCACAAGACAGAGATAAATAGACCTACATAGACAGGAAGACGCAGGGGCAGGCAGACACTCATTCTCCATGACTGATTCAGTACTGTGAAAAATCTCTGCATTATCTACCTACTGTGATTCTTCTTTTTCCATTCTGCCAACTGATGTTTGAGCACTGAGACCTTCCATAAATTATTATTCTTTCAATGGACAATACATAACAAAGTCGAGTAATATGAAATGAACATTATGGGTCATTGAAAATGTACTTACGTAACACTACGAACTTCATCAATATCGTTCTTCATGGTTCCTTCACTGCATTCGTCTTAGTTCCTTCACTTTCCCTCTTCGTGGTCCCTTCACTGCACTATTACTGGCCCCTTCAGTGTTCTTACTCTTGATCCCCTTCACTGTTCTTACTATTGATCTCTTCACTGCCCTGAGTCTTACACTCTTTACTATCGGTACATCTGGTCTATCACTTATTTCCCGGTCCATTTCGTCTTCATCTATGTAATCACCGTTTTTCTTCCTCAGGTCCCCAGTGATACAGAGAACGATCACGTGTTTAGAACACGTGATCATTCTCTGTTTGCTCGTCCTCCTGGTCAGTGGCTCCAGCCTGTCCATCCATCACTGATCGTTGCTGCTGGGAGAGTAGTTTGGTGTGTGCTTGTAAAATTTTCTGTTCGTCCATTTTTACGACGTTAGCCCTTTTCGGGGTTCCACTATCACTCACATTTTTATTTTTTTATTCACCACCAAACTTACTCTAGATGAATTAGATTATAGAAGGAACTAACATAGGGTCTTCTATTCACCTCCAAACTTATATACTCTAGATAAATTAGATTATGGAAGAAACTACGGTAACATACGGTTATGCTCTCAATTCACTTGATTCATTAAAAGCAGCAAGTATCAAACGTAAATAGTTTCACACTATACGTTTATGCTATCTGACAATCTTGCTCTATCATTTCTGGAATCTATTAATGAAAAAGAGCGAGGCTTGAGTGAAACAAAACGAACGAAAGTTCGAGGAGGCAATGAATTCACCCGTGTTTCTCTGCTTTTTTGTTTTTGTCCGTGCGATATCTAAAAAAGATATCCATGGATTTCAATTAAATTTTGGTGATATGTTGGTCGTGGTTCAATAAAGAGTTGGTTAAGATGTGGAGGTGATCTGAGTTCGAGTCCAGGTTCAGGACTTTTTTTTTTTTCCCACAAGATACTTCAAAACGTTATGGGTGGATTTCAATGAAAATTTGTGGATACGTGGATTATGGGCGAAGGAAGAGCTGAATAAATTTTGGTGGTGATCTGAGCTGTCTGGTATAGTTATTGCCGAAGGTATGCCCAGTCGGAGTGCACTCTAGTTCAGAGTGTTGTCGCTCTGTTATCAGAAAGAGGAAAATATTTCACATGGAGTCGAGGAGATTTATGGATTCTTTTCTAAGTTTAAAACGATAGTACAGTGTCTTCGCGGTACGTACACAACCACCGAGTCTGCTGCACTGACTGTACTTGTATAGTGGTGCTGTGCCTGCTGCAATGATTGTATTCGTATAGTGATTCTATGTCTGCTGCACTGACTGTACTTGTATAGTGGTGCTGTGCCTGCTGCAATGATTGTACTTGTATAGTGATTCTGTGTCTGCTGCACTGACTGCACAGTGGTACTGTGTCTGCTACACTGACTGCTGACTGTGTAATGGTGCTGTGTCTCCTGCACTGACTATATAGTTGTTCTGTGTCTGTTGCACTGACTGTCCAGTGGTTGTGTGTCTGCTGCGCTGTGTATTGGTGTTGTGTTCGCTGCACTGACTGTATCGTGGTGCTTTCTCTGATGTACTGCCTGTGTAATGGTGCTGTGTCTTCACTGATTGCGTATTGGTGCTGTGTCGACTTCACAGACTGTGTAGTGGTGTTGTGTCTGCTGCATTGACTGTGTAGTGGTGTTGTGTTCGCTGCACTGACTGTGCAATGGTGTTGTGTTCGCTCCACTGGCTACATAGTTGTGCTGTATCTGCTTCACTGACTGGGTAGTGGTGCTTTGTTCACCACACTGATTGTGAAATGGTGCTGTGTCTGCTGCAGTGACTGCCTATTGGTGTTGTGTCTGCTGCACTGGCTGTGATTTGGTGCTGTATCTACTGCACTGACTGTGTATTGGTGCTGTGCCTGCTGTACTGACTGTGTGGTGGTGCTGCGTCTGCTGCACTAACTGTGTAGTGATGTTAAATTCACTGTATTGACTGTGTAGTGGTTCTGCGTCTGCGGCACTGACAGTGTAGTGGTGCTATGTCTGCTACGCTGCCTGTGTAGTGGTTCTGTGTTCGCTTAATGTAGATTAAGATAATGAGAAATTAAGAATGATAGAAAGTGGGGTTGTGGCTATTAGTGATTCTGGAAATGAGCAAATGAGAGTACGAGTCTATGTGTAAGACTGATAATAACTGAAATGAGAGAAATTTTGTGACCGATTTATTTAAGAGCAAGGGAGAATGAGTGAGAAAGTCAAAGTGCAAGAGAGCGTGAATAAACGTGTTAATTAGTTTGTGATTTAGTGACTGCATGTGGGAGTGAGAAAGAATGGGTGAGCCAGAGTTTAAAAGACCAAGTGGAGAGAGTGACAAAGTGTAAGAGCATGAGACAGAGATAAACTGGGAGAATCTGAAAGTCATTCGGTGATATTTAGTGGCAGAGCGGGAGTGAGTGAGGTAGACATTGAGAATATCATGAATTATAATGAGTGTCTTAGACTGAATTAGTAAGATAAGGAGTGTGAGTGAGGATGAACATGAGTAAAAGTGGGAAAGAATATATATATATATATATATATATATATATATATATATATATATATATATATATATATATATATATATATATATATATATATATATATATATATATCCAACTGGAGCCCAGTCTCCACAGTGTTGAACAGAACTGGCAATTTTTCAAACCTTAATAAAGTAGGGAACCCCGGGTAGGGACCTATGAGCTTCACGACTATGAGCCGATAGGCGGAGGGCGGTACGCTTAGGACCCTCCAGGAACAGTGCCTCGCCCAGCAACTCGGGGATCCAATGGGTTTTATATATATATATATATATATATATATATATATATATATATATATATATATATATATATATATATATATATATATATATATCCGGTACAGTGGTATAGTGTGAATTTCGTATACGGGTGAGCCAGGGTTCGCGCCCCGCCAGGGTAATAAACTTTGGGAGTGTTCACCCCGCCACGTACTGCATTGGCGGACACAAGGGATGCTGTGATTGAACTAGTGTCACTTACTATAAAGTATGCACCCAGTCGGCTTGCGCGGGCCGATGATGCTTGGTTCACAGACTGCACACACATCTAAAGCCACTACAACACTACAGTTACACTTACAAGCACTTCTCACTTTACATACAACCTCTACCAGACAGCCTAAGCCACTTGGTAGAGATACATTGGCTGTATTGTCCCGAATTCGGTCGGGATAGGCCGGTCCTGCAGTGGACACTCAAACGGCTGATGATGATATATATATATATATATATATATATATATATATATATATATATATATATATATATATATATATACTCAAACGGCTGATGATATATATATATATATATATATATATATATATATATATATATATATATATATATATATATATATATATACAGTATATATATATCATCATCATCAGCCGTTTGAGTGTCCACTGCAGGACCGGCCTATCCCGACCGAAGTCGGGACGATACAGCCAATGTATCTCTACCAAGTGGCTTAAGCTGTCTGGTAGAGGTTGTATGTAAAGTGAGAAGTGCTTGTAAGTGTAACTGTAGTGTTGTAGTGGCTTTAGATGTGTGTGCAGTCTGTGAACCAAGCATCATCGGCCCGCGCAAGCCGACTGGATGCAAGCATACTTTATAGTAAGTGACACTGGTTCAATCGCAGCACCCCTTGTGTCCGCCAATGCAGTACGTGGAGGGGTGAACACTCCCAAAGTTTATTTATATATATATATATATATATATATATATATATATATATATGTAACAAAATATGTAAATTATATACGTACCGTACACACATATATATATATATATATATATATATATATATATATATATATATATATATAAATCTGTCTACCTATCTATCTATGTATCTACCTAACTATATCTATCTATCTATCTATCTATCTATCTATCTATATATATATATATATATATATATATATATATATATATATATATATATATATAAAAATATATATATAGTGTGGTACACATATATGTACACATATATGTGTACCACACAACAAAAAAACTATCGTTACACCTTCTGCGCGATATAAAATGACACTACGAATGAAGGTTTTTGATAACCTCCTCCTCCATTGGTATCCCTGCGTGTGTTTGTTGCATAATTATTATAAGCTATATCCATTGTTTCTCCCATGCATATTTCTACCTCGTCCTATTTGGCAACTCACCCACTGTCAGGCTTACCAACCCTAGCGAGACAGCCAGGTTGTTCAGCATCAAACACATCGGACCCCTCTGTAACGATATTTTTTTTTTTTTTTTTTTTTTGCTGTGTGGTACATGTATAATATACCTTAATATATTATATATATATATATATATATATATATATATATATATATATATATATATATATATATATATATATATATATATATATCATCCAGTCCTATGTTGCTCTATGAGGAGCGAGGGAGCCCGGGGGTAGGCAAATTGGTCCTGACATTTAAGGTGAGAGTGAATCTCTCTCTCTCTCTCTCTCTCTCTCTCTCTAAAACTTCCGTTATTATAAAAAGAAAAAAATATACTGCTAGGATTAATTTTTCCACTGGCACTGAATATCGTATGCGCTGCAACCCACACTTGGGTCTAACCTCCCTGAAATATTTTCCACTGCATTTGCGAGCAGTGTTGGAGTAATGGTGAGATACACATTTTTAAATTATATTAATATAATCGTTTTTGTGTTTCGAGTCCGTAAAAATGTATAATGTTCCAACGGCTCTACATTCTTTGCTGCATATAGTACAAATGTGGTCAATGGTTCTTCATGATGCCTTGAAATCTTATCAATGTCTACTATGATCTTCCTAATCTAATAAACAGTATTTACAGAGGTTGGATTTTCGTTTCATTAGTTCGAAAACTAAGAAGTAAAACGAAATTATTCACCAGGCCTATACGATAAGGAATAAAATATTGTCCCGGAAATAAGCTGGGTAATATTAGGTACTTTATATCGGTGCTCAGAACTTGCAGTAAAATTATGGGTTAAAATTTTCAGTATCACGACGTCTTTTAAGTGTCTTTAATTCCACCTTCGCATTTAAGCGCCATACTTTTATGTGTTTGGTTTCATTTATATCTCAGTCATCGTGTCTGGCAGCAAAATTTTAGAAAAATATTGGATGAAATTGCACCATATCTGGCATATTAATTGAGGACCATGGAAGGAACAGGTGAGTAATTTTCGGTCAAATAATGTGATGTCATAGGTTAACAGGAAGGTCAACTCAAAGACGTTTGAACCGATTATGTCCAAATTTGATGGCAGGATTGTAGGACATGAAAGAAATGAAGCGAATCTGTTTGAAAACTATTGTTCAACGGGAGACTGCATCTGGTTGTTACATGGTCAAGTTGTTACACTCTCAACATCTCCATAAATATTCAGTAGATGATAGAGTGGCCGTTGCCACGTTATGCGGTTTTTAAGCACAGGTGGGGCCTGAAATGGCAACTCGAAGGCTTCGCTTTAATAGACCACAAAACACACACACACACACACACACACACATTTTAATACTGTGATTTTTTTCCTATGTTCAAAGTTGTTTTGATATATCTGTGTCATCTGTTGATGCAACTGAGCCACTAGGTATGCGGTACCAAATATGTGAAAAGGCTATAGAATTAGTTATGGTGGTGATGCAATTTTTTTTTTAGAAAAAAGAAGAAGTCAATTTACAGGAAACTAATGTTAAGGTTTGTTATGGTTTGGCGGGTTAGGGGTTGGCTGCTACAGTATTAGTTTACCCCCTTCGAGAAGAACTGTAAATTTTGACCCAATAAACTTAGATATATACCATATAAACCATGCAGTAGAATTACCAATGGAAAACAGTAGCAGTCAGCAATTCTGTAGAAAAATCACTTAAAACAGCTGCACATCTGTGAAGTTTAATGTATAAGTCACTGATTGATTAATGAGCAGTGTCGGTCAAGGTGATATTTTTGTAGATATACAGAATGTACAACAGGTGGAATCTGTATTTATCTGTCCGTATATCTATCAGTATCTGTCTGCCTCAGTTTATCTTTATATCCATCAATCTATCTATCTATCTGTACCAATCAATCATTCTAAATCAGTCATTCTATCTATCTTTCAATCGGTCTCTCCATCTATCTATCTAAAAATAGTGTAAACAGATCAAGTAGATGGTTCAGTGTGTGCTACTGATGGTGGTGGAGTGACTGAATAATAGTTGACTGAGTGATTCAGTTATTGCTAGAGACAATGATAGAGTAACTGAATGAATGATAATGATATACTTGAATTATGCTTACACTACATCCCGTGTCCCAGTACGTTTGTATTCACATGTTAATTACATCTAATTTAGTATGGGCATATTTGGGTTCTATAAAATATAAATCAGTTTACCCAGGGGTGCCTAACAAGTTGTCCCGTATATGAGGAAATTGTGACGGAAGATGTCATCACAAATTTTTAAGTAACCCTGTGAATTTTTTTTTTTCGCTTATATTTTCCATAAATATGATGAAAGTACGAATATCCTTACATCTTCACAAAAAATCATTATGTTTTATTTTTGAACTATAAAGCAATAAGTAAAAAAATATAGAAATAGTCACAACTAGACCCTAGCTTCGCTAGATTAGGTAACGTGGCAAAATCAAAGGATGGACCCTCTAACTCAAATAGTTATTGTCTGAACACTATGGATGAGATTGACTTGTATTTGTTCAGGTTTTATATTTCATCGAAGCAGTTTCTGATCTGGTATAATTCTCTTCACCAGCTCTCTGCAGACTTTGTGTCTCCTTGGTCAAGAGCCACCGAGTGGCACTGAGTACTTTGCCGGTAGACGGGGTTGCACCATGTGCAACGGTTTTCTGCTTGACAAAAACTAGAGGTAAATCAGTCAGAGCACTCCTGTGTTTGTAACACAGATATATATATATATATATATATATATATATATATATATATATATATATATATATATATATATATATATATATATATATATATATATATATATATATATTCCCCTCGCAAATGTTGAGGTAAAACTCCACCAAAGTAATTGTGGTAGGTAACCAATCATCAGAGAGTATATCGATAATGTGACATAACGTGTATATATATATATATATATATATATATATATATATATATATATATATATATATATATATATATAATGTAGTGCTGCTTTTGGATGGCTGCTCTTTCCACTCTTCCTTCCTTCTTTCCTTCCTTCCTCTTATTTCGATCTTTCCTTTATTCTTTCCTCTTCCTTCTGTCTACGGGTAACTCTACACTGAGTGACAAGCCAAATGGTTTCCTGTCCACCAGCGAACCCTTTACTAACCTGGGTGGTAACCATATAACCAAACTATGACGCCTGGTGATTTAGTGGGTAATTAAGGCGCTCCAATCGGATTGACCCTGTGTCGTTTCGTATCCAAAGGGTGGTTGGGGTTTATTGCTCACATACTGCCACTCATGGTCCAGGGACGAATGAGGCTGGTCTTTTTCGTCTTCAATGTCAGGCCCAACTAGCCTAGCCCCGACTTCCTACGCTTCTCCTGGGAGAAAGGTAAAAGAGCCGCGTTGTTTGTTTGTCCTTCACTCACGCCGAAACCAAGGACCAGAGACACCCATACCCATATATATTCTGATTCAGGGTGACCCAAGGATGGTTTTAGGGGGGTCAAAATTCATACCTAAAGTCATTTGAGGTCACCGGTAGAGTGTTCACCTTTTTGGCTCGGGCAATGCCGGGTACCCGTGCAGCTGAATTTTTGGCATGGAGACTCACATGACCTCTAGTTCGGACAATGGCTATGTGAGGTTGACCTCCTGAGTCATTTGAAGTCACAGGTCAGAGGTCATTTGAGGTCGGTAATACAGGCTCGAACGACTAGTCCCAGCAGCCCAATTTTTGGCCTGGAGACTCACATGATCTCCAGTTCGGACATAGGCTATGTATGATTGACCTCCGAGGCCATTTGAGGTCGCCGGTCAGAGGTCATTTGAGGTCACCGGTAACAGTAAACAAGTGCACACGAATACTGTGCGTTAGTCTGCGAAAACTGAAATAGAAATTTCCTGGACCTCTTGTAATCCCTCCTCAAAAACATAAGACGTACTGTTGCGGTCAGGAGTTCTTAACCACCCTCGTCCAGCCAACCCGCGTATGTGGCAGAGTCGCATTCACGAGCACAGAAGTTGCCTTCGATGCATTTCTGTCGAAAAATATCCCTTCAGCTTTGGGTTTATATTAATGGATAAAGCAATAGTAATATTTACACTGAAAGTTTGACTCCGATATCACGAATATATCATACTGATTATTTAATAACTTGTTTCTCGTATAGAGCCAGGCAAGTGATAAATATGCATATTTGGTTCCACTCCATGACGTCTTGTAGGTTTGAACCAACGAACAGAGTGAGCAAGTTCGAAACATTTATTTGTTAACAGGAGAGAGAGAGAGAGAGAGAGAGAGAGAGAGAGAGAGAGAGAGAGAGAGAGAGAGAGTAGCGGGTGCCTGTGAATTTTAGAGGAATGAGGTGGAGAAATGAGGTACTCAGCACAGTTAAACAGGGATTTTTCCTTTCGTTTCGGTTGGCTTTCTATGCTTAAATGGCTAAATGAAGGTAAATTATGAAATATAATAACTTTATGACGAAGTGGTAATAGGGTCTGGCTAATGGTTGTTTGGTCCAAGGTGTGCAGTGGTAAGCCTAATTCCAGGCAACGGTCGCTGATAAAAGTTGGATATTTTAGGTCCCACTTATTTTAAATATTCCATGTATGTTTACAGTACGTGTATGCCCCTATGGACCTATTTTCACCCCATGAATATTTTTAGCAATGGACATTTTCACCACTCGGAGCACAATCCTCCATGGATCTATTTTCCTTAATGACTTTTTTTTTTTTTTTTCAAAGACGCCTACTTTTCTACGTAACCGATTTTCCCACGAACTAATTTTCCTCATTGATGTATTTTCTCCCCACGGACCAATTTTTCCGTCGACCTTGAATCTCTCCATGGATACAGGTTTCCTACATGGTCGTATACCCATGGATGTATTTTTCATAAATGAACCTATTTTCTCCATAAACCTGTTATCCGACGTGGTTATATCACCCACTGATGCGTGCGGTTGAAACAGACCTCTTAACCAACAGACTTATTGCACGAGGACCTGCTGTAACCCACTGGATATATATACCTTTTTCAGAATAATTCCAGAATAATATCCCCTGTGGACCGATTTTCCGGACACTAAACTCTTCCCAACTCGGACATTAACTCATATCACCTAGTCCAAGTGGCCTGTTTTCCCACAATCCGTCCATCCACCTACACACCCACCCATCAACGCACATAACCACAACCTTACTCAATACAGAATGTCTCAAAAGTAGGACGACACAAACCCGTCTCTTGCCTTGTCCTACTAGTAGCCCCACCACCCACCCCACTTAAACAATGCACGAACCCCACTCCACCCCACTTAACCAGCCCAACAACCCTTTCCCCTCCATCTCGCCCACCCACTCCACCTAATCCGCCTGTGAAACAACCAGCCTACACTAACCAGTCCACCCACCTGTCACCAATCGACCGTCCCGCATACCATGCTCCACAAGTCAGATGACTCTCAATTACACAGGATTACACACAGGAAAGCAAACAGCAACAGACCTTGTGGTCCTTTCGAGGCTGCTTGTTAGAGAAAACTATGACTACAAGATCTAACTCTACATGTTGAAGGATAAGGATAGTAAAGCAAGAAGGCTCCCCCCACCACCAAACCCTCCAGGAAAAAGTGAGAAAAACCACCATGCAGCATGGAAAAACTGACATGGAAATATTATAGGAAACACTGGAAAGGAAAAGTCACATTCTATAATACTTTATCTATGAGCTACCCGATAGAGTAACCTGAAAGAGAAAGTAAACAAGTAAAATAATAGTTACGGCACGACATTATAAACTGGTTACATTGAGTTAGTGGGAAGTCTGTGGACATAACGTGGAAGCTACACACTGCACAGTGTGGATGTTTAGGGGTGGTGCAGCAGCCTTGCCTGGCGCTTTTAAGGTAGGCAGCAGTCAATCAGGCCCTAGCTCCGTTTGCTCCACTGAGACAAGGAACTCTCCCATGTGGGACAAGTACACAAGTTTCATCCTGAAGCAGTGACCCCTGGTACATTAAAAAAAATCCCGATGGTGGTCACTTGACTAACAGGGACCCTCAGTGATCCACAGCCCATCACAGGTCGAAAGTAAGAGTAGTGACCATTAACTCAGGGTTATCTGTGCAGCTCCTAATCTGTGCTTATATTGCTTTCTTTGCGCTGGGGAGATTGAAAAGTATATAGGACGGGTGTCTTAGATAAAAGGGGACTGCACAGTGCACAGTGTGGATGTGCCATGCACATAGTGGATGTTTAGGGGTGGTGCGGCAACCTTCCCTGGCGCTTTTTAGGTAGGCAGCAGTCAATCAGGCAATAGCTCCGTTCACTCCACTGAGACAAGGAACTCTCCCATGTGGGACAGTACACAAGTTTCATCCTGAAGCAGTGACCCCTGGTACATTAAAAAATCCCGATGGTGGTCACTTGACTAACAGGGACCCTCAGTGATCCACATCCCATCACAGGTCGAAAGTAAAAGTAGTGACCGTTAACTCAGGGTTATCTGTGCAGATCCTAATCTGTGCTTACTGTATATTACCTCATTTGCTTTGGGTAAATCGAAAAACGTATAATGACGTGATGTGACGCTATGTTAAGTTTACGAGGTGTCCTGTAGACACGAGGGGACTGCACAGTGTGGATGTTTAGGGGGTGGTGCGGCAGCCTTGCCTGGCGCTTTTAAGGTAGGCAGCAGTCAATCAGGCCCTAGCTCCGTTCACTCCACTGAGACAGGGAACTCTCCAATATGGGACAAGTACACAAGTTTCATCCTGAAGCAGTGACCCCTGGTACATTAAAAAAATCCCAATGGTGGTCACTTGACTAACAGGGACCCTCAGTGATCCACAGCCCATCACAGGTCGAAAGTAAGAGTAGTGACCGTTAACTCAGGGTTATCTGTGCAGATCCTAATCTGTGCTTATATTGCTTTGTTTGCACCGAATAAATTGAAAATGTATAATATCGTGACGCAACACTATGTACGGGTACATTGTTTACTGGGTGTCTTGTAGACTAAGGGGGCATGAACTTACATGTACCGTAGCTATAAAAGCAAGTTATTCGGACAGAAAAAGAGTCAGCTGAGGATTTTCGTGCAAATACTTGTCTAATTTGTTTTTGAATGTCTCAATTGAGATACTGTTCACGGTATCTGAGGGTAATCTGTTCCAGATATTTACAACTCTGTTAAAGAAGAAGTATTTTGCTTCGTGGGATTGGAATCGCTTTCCCATGATTTTGCAGCCATTACTTCTGGTTTGACTCGACCGGTCTATATCAAAATATTTATTCATGTCTAAGTTGTCATATCCCTTCATGATTTTGAAAACTTCAATAAGGTCCCCTCTTAACCTGCGCTTCGTTAGGCTAAATAATTTAAGTTCTTCAAGGCGTTCCTCATATGGTTTGTTTCTAAGTCGTGGTATCATTTTTGTGATTCTTCACTGAATTTTCTCTAATTTTTCAACGTCCTTTCTGTAGTACGGAGACCAGAATTGCACACAATACTCAAGATGGGGGCGCACTAGCGAGTTGTACAAGGCAAGTATGACTTTTTCCGATTTAAACTCGAAAGTTCTTCCAATAAAACCCACTAGCTTGTTTGCAATTTTAACCGCATCGGTACACTGCTTGCTTGGTTTTAGGTCATTTGATATTATCACACCAAGATCCTTTTCACTGTCTGTACTTGATAACTGAATATTGTTCATTTTGTAATTTGCATGGACATTGTTACTTCCAATATGAAGTACTTTACATTTTTCTGTGTTGAATTTCATTTGCCATTTTTCTGCCCAGCTTGCTAAAGTATTAAGGTCGTTTTGTAACTGCTGCCACTGTAATTTTGAAGTGACTTTACTGGTTATTTTAGTATCATCTGCAAAATTTGGATACTTTACAATTTAGACCCTCATCAATGTCATTTATATAGATAATAAAAAGTATCGGTACAAGTACTGAGCCTTGGGGAACGCCGCTGATCACATTACGCCATTTGGATTCCTTTCCGTTTATCACAACTCGCTGTTTTCGGTCTGACAGCCAGTCTTGTAACCATTTTTGCGTCTTTCCTTTTATTCCATGTGCTTCTATTTTTCTTATGAGACGCTTGTGAGGGACAGTGTCAAATGCTTTCTAAAAGTCGAGGTAAATTATATCTACTGCTCTTGAGTCATTGTATGATTTGTAAACATCATGGAAGAAGTCCAGTAAGTTAGTTAAGCATGAACGACGATGTCTGAATCCATTTTGCGAGTCTTTAATTATATTATTTTCTTCTAGATAATTAACTATTTTATCTCTTATGATTTTTTCCATTAACTTGCACACTACTGATGTTAAGCTGATTGGTCTGTAATTTCCTGGGTGCGACTCATTTCCTTTTTTGAAAATTGGTGTTACATTTGCTAGTTTCCATTCGCGTGGAACTTTCCCAGTACTTAATGATTTATTGAATAAGACAGAGAGTGGCAGCAGTAACTCATGTTTTGCTTCTTTGAGAATTCTCGGTGATGTTTTATCGGGGCCAGGGGTTTTGTTTATGTCCGTACTATTTATGGCTGAAAGGATATCGTTATTATGGATAGCATAGTTACTAAGGACTGTGCTATTTGCTTGGTTTAATGGGTAACAGTAGGTTTCTGGTGGTGTTTTCTACTGTAAAAACAGACGCAAAGTAATCGTTAAGAATGTTTGCCATTTCGACCTCATTTTCAGTGTGTTTGCCATTGTTTGTTTCTAGAGGACCTATTGATGTAGTCATAACCATTTTCTTTCTAATGTAACTGTAAAATTCTTTAGGATTTGATTTGCACGTATTAGCAATGTGGATCTCCAGTGCTCTTTTGCTTTGTTTAATAAGTCTTTTCGATGTGCGGCGTAGATTATCGTACTGTAATTTATCATCATTATTTTGTGTAGCTTTATATTTATGGTATGCCTGTTTTTTGGCTATTAAGTTACTTTTTATTTCACTGGACCACCACTTTGGTTTACTATTTCCAGCTGGACGTCTGTTACGTAGTGGCACACATGACTTTACCACTTCATTAAATTTTTCGGTGAATATTTCCCATGCTTGGTTTATGTCATCGGTTTCAGACATTTGATTCCAATCTGCAGGTGCAAGTAGCGCTCTGAGCCTGTTGAAATTAGCTCTACGATAATCTGGGACCTTTTCTTTGTTCTTCGTTTCTTTTACTTTTTCAGTAGTAATATTAAACTGTATAGTTCGATGATCACTAGAACTAAACTCAGGTCCTATTTCAACGTTGTTGACTAGGTTATCATTTGTAGTCAAGATGATGTCTAGGATATTGTTTCCTCTCGTTGGGTATTCTAAGTGTTGGGAAAGGGCGCTTTCCTGAAGATTCGTATAAAGCTCTTGTCCTGAGTGTGCCGTCAGTGGTTCACCCCACTTTGTTACCGGTAGATTAAAGTCTCCAAAAATTACGCTATCCTCTTGACAACAAATTTCCTCAATTTGATCATAAAGTTTTTCATCTGTCTCAGTTGACTGTGCTGGAGGACGATAGATGAGACATATATTAGTTTGTGTGAATTAATACTTAGCTGAACATAACTGGCATCTATGTTGGTAATACTGAGTTTGGATAGCACAAGCGGGTCGAGACTAGTTTTCACATATAGTAAAACACCGCCACCAGCTCGATGTGGTCGCTCACAGCTGAAAATATTGTACCCTGTTAGTGAGTATTCCGCTAGAAAGTCACGGCCAGATGTGTTAATCCAGGACTCCGTGATGCCAATGATGTCATAATTTTCTAGGTAAATTAGAGATTCTAAAACCTCAAACTTGTTACGTAGACTACGTGCGTTAGCATAGCAGACTCTAATTCCGTTCCGAACAGTTGGTGATCTGACTTTGTGGGTATTTACGTTAAGGTTACTGTTCCTGGACGTGCCGCGTTTTTTTATCTGAAGAGGGCGACTTTATCATGTAGAAGTCTACCTAGCCGTGCCGCTGCTACTGAGTTCAAATGGAGACCATCTTTCTGGAATAGAGTATGTTGCTCATAAAACTGGTCCCACAGATTGAGAAAGTCGACTCCCTCTTGCGTGCAGAGAGATTTGAGCCGGTTATTTGTGCTGAAGGCCTTATCATAGAAACTATTTTCTGCCTTGATCCTTGGGAGTATACCAGATATTATCATATTAGTGGACTTAGTTTTGAATCGTTTGATCATTTCATGATACTTTGCTAGCAATTCCTCTGATCTATTGCGCTTCAGATCATTTGTACCAATATGGATAACGTATAGAGTTTGATCATTTGTGTCTTTTTTGACCTCATTCAACACACACACACACACACACACACACACACACACACACACACACACACACACACACACACACACACACACGCACGCACACACACACACACACACACACACACACACACACACACACACACACACACACACACACACACACACACACACGCACACACACACACACACACACACACACACACACACATAGGCGGGGTGGATTTCCTTACACGAAAGATGAGTCTCACCGCTTAACTCAGTCTGTCGGCAGAAAATAGTACCGGGTACTCTTTACAGGGAGTTTGCCAGGCCGTAGATAAGGGGCTTCATTCCGGCTACATACACATGATTTTATGCGATACAAGTAAATAAGGTGCTCGAGCTAAACAGGGAATTTTTCCTTTGACTGATGAAGGAGTTTAATCCCAGGATAACGTCTCGTCGGACATAATGAAAAATGGGTTTTATTCTGGGTAACGCCAGTTGACTTTGTCAAATTATTAGGCAGGCTGAGTAACTTCTGTTAAATGCCTTATGTTCGCATTTTTTTTCTCTTTCTGGTGGTTGGCACCTGGAGATTTTTGGCAAACTCATGAGTATTTTTCCCATTAACTGGATATCTCTCACTGGACAGAGAGGCAAATTACTTTCTTAACCCTAGATAGGTAATCTGGGGTCTCAGAGACCCCAGTCCCCGAAATTTAATTTAAAAAAATATGAGCATAAGGTCTACAGATCTGTCCGTCTCAGTACCTTCCTGCCTAGTGATGCTCTTCATGGGGATGATGGGGTCATAGCTGTACCTGGCTCTGATTTTGCTCTATAGAGCCACTGGGGTCTGTTAGACCCCAGATTACCTATAATGTAACCTCAGTTGAGCCCTCTTGTGGTTTTTCAATTTGCTGTCTTTCTCCTTTTGTATACAGAAGGTCCCAACATCGGTCTACTGCAGACCACCCAAAGAATCATGATATTACTTTTCAATTTTGCAAGATTTAATTTTAAAATTTCTATACCTAAAATTTAATCATTTTTGTATAAACTTTAAGAAAATATATATTTTTTCGATTAAAAACTATTTTTTCTGGCCCTATTTACAGATAAGGGGTTGAATTATTTGTGTATTGAAGCATTTTCAAATATCTCAAACGGAAGTTTTTTTTTTTTTTTCCGTGGGGTCTGTCAGACCCCACGTTACCGAATATAGTAACAAAATCAAGATTACCTTACAAGGGTTAAGCACAATTTTTTGTTAAACCAACAGCATTTATCTCCTAATTCATTACTTCAACGAAAGCAATCCTAAAAAAAATTATCACAAAGCAATGCAAGTTCTAGTGACTGATGGAAGAAATAATCACATTGTGGCCTGTTTTCAATGGATCACAGAAATCCAGGGTTTCTCATCCCTTGCATTTCCCTGTGCCAGTCTGCCTCCACCTCATTATTCCAAATTCACAGGCGCCCACCATACACGCTCTCTCTCTCTCTCTCTCTCTCTCTCTCTCTCTCTCTCTCTCTCTCTCTCTCTCTCTCTCTCTCTCTCTCTCTCTCTCTCTCTCTCTCTCTCCTGTTAATAAATGATGAATGTTTCGAACTTGTTCACTCTGTGTTCGGTGGTTCAAACCTATAGGAAGTCTTGGAGTGGAACCAAATATATATATTTGTCACTTGCTTGGCTCTATACGAGAAACAAGTTATTAAATAATCATTATGATATATTCGTATTATCAGAGTCAAACCTTCAAAGTAAATAGTACTATTGCTTTATCCATTAGTATAAGCCCAAAGCTGAAGGGATATTTTTCGACAGAAATGCATCGAAGGCAACTTCTGTGCTCGTGAATGCGGGGCTACCACATACACGGGTTGGCTGGACGAGAGTGGCTAAGAACTCCTGACCGCAATAGTACATGTTCTCTGTGGAGTAGAAAGAAAGATTGAACTAGAACAACTTGGATTAGTGTTCCTTTTTTTTTTTTTTTTCGCCCGAGCAACGCCGGGTACCCCTGCTAGTGTGTGTGGAGGGGGGCGTATAGATAGATATTGATAGATAGATAGGTAGACAGATAAAATTGCTACGAGTACACTCTAGGGCGATTGCCTCCACATAACTTTTAACCCCTTTTGGACTTCTTGGTCGTGTTTGTCCCACTTCTCTGTCCAACGCTACATTCCTATCTACAGAAACACCCGCGACATTAAATAATGGATCGTCGATGATTTCCTCACTTGATGCATGTAAAGCTGCGAAGAACGTTGGCCTTGCCATTTTGAGTGTTTTGGTTGGTCTCCGATCAGCTGATCGAGCATCTACTTGAGCTAGAAATTATTCACTCGCTCTGAAGTACGCGATATTGACCAAGTGGATGCAGGTCTGGTATACTTGTTGTTGTTTCATGGGAATCACTACCCAACAAGTTTCTTCACTTTTTTTTTTTTTTTTTTTTTATAGGCTTATGTCTTTTCAAAGATGTTTTATGATGTCAAAGATCAAACAACACAAACACAAAAATATGGGAATCCTATGTTCTTGTACTGCAATTTGTATACAAGTGTGTCAGTGTACTGCAGCTATGTAGAGGCCGTCCTATATTCCCTTGGCAATATTGGCAGTGGTAGTAGGTGGTGGCGACCATCATCCACTCACTTGATGTAGTGCTGCCTACTTCTTCCTTAGCCATTATCATTCTTTTTCTGTGCCTGTCGTCCTCTCTTCCTATTTCTCCCATCTCTCTTGTCACTTATTGCTTTTCTTTCCTTTACAGGTGGCTTTACATTGAGTGACAAGACAAATGGTTTCCTGTAAGCCAAGAAACCATTTACAACGCTGGGTGGTAACCATATAACCAAATCATATGTGCTCCCTACGTGTCAGCAGGTGGGTTGGTGGAGGGTTAGTGCCCCTCCCCGTTAAACAAATAACTCAGAGTCAAATGACCACCCCTTACGGGATTATGGCGTCTGGCAATAGATAGATAGATAGGATATTGGCAGTCTTTAATTTTGACTCGATTCCAACCTAATTTGGTGGAAATGTTTCAAGTTAAGAAAAATACGAACTGACTCTATTTTGACAACGATATGGCAAAGGTAAGGTTCTCAAATAGATGAAGGTCAACTTACACACATTTGGTCTGATTAAGACCAAACTTGGTGAAGGGATCGAAGACTTCGTAAACATGCAGTTCGTCCATATTGAGAACAATCAGTCAAAAGTCAAGAGCATAGGGCAGGCTTGAATGTTTAGCCTTAAACCATATATAGGCACATGTGTTTGCACTCCGTGATTGATCCGTCTTGCGTCATTGTTGTTCCGCTAGATGATAATTTTACGATAGACTTCGCGGTTAAAGATTTTTAAAATAATCTGCTCACCCCTTCAATGCAATGATGTCCTTATATTATACGCACTTTCATCCAGTAGGAGCTGGAGTTATGAGTTGACTGGCCTCTGTGTGTGTGTGTGTGTGTGTGTGTGTGTGTGTGTGTGTGTGTGTGTGTGTGTGTGTGTGTGTGTGTGTGTGTGTGTGTGTGTGTGAACAAAATAACTCGCATAGTTTTTTATCAGTCCTGCAAAGCATGATGGTATCGTATTCGGCAACCCACCCTATATCGTTGCGTTGTGCTCACGCTGTGTGTGTGTGTGTGTGTGTGTGTGTGTGTGTGTGTGTGTGTGTGTGTGTGTGTGTGTGTTTTAACTCCTCCTAGCCTATTCGATGGATTTCAATGAAACTTCTGAGGTGAGTTCGTTGGGTTCTTGGGAAGGTTTTCACTATATACAATTTTCTCATGATTATAAGAGGGGTGTCAGCCCCCTTAGCCAAGTAAAAAATTCTCAGAAATAGTGAAAGGAGGACAGATATAGTGTTGTAAAATGTACTCTCCTCCGTAATGCGATATTTTGGGAGAGTGAGCCCCATCATGACTCTTAGAGGGGTCAGTCCCTCTAAAAAAAAAAAAAAAAAAAAATGAAATAATTGAATTACATTTTCACGTTGAGTTCGTTTGGATACTGAGAAGGACTTCCACTATATACAGATATTCAACTACGACTTTTTATGGGGTCAAACCTCTTCAACAAATCAAAAATTCTCAGAAACAGTGAAAGATGTGCTGATGTGGGTTTGCTATCTTAGTACATGTTATGTACTGGACTCATCCGTAATACAATATTTGCGGAGCATGAATCTCTCACCATAATTGTTGTAGGGGTTAGACCCCTACCAGAAATAAAAACGATCAGACATAGGGGTAAGTGAGCACATGGATTTCAATGAAATCGGCATACATGTCGCAGGACTGGGTATGCAGTTTCCCTTTTTTCTCTGAATGCACAGGAAGAAACTACATGCCTGTACAGCACCCTACCCATATGCCTGACTGCCTTGGAGAGAGTTCCAACATACTTGACCTCTTCCTGACAACTAATCCTTCTGCTTATGCTGTTAATCTTTTCTCTCCGTTGGACTCCTCAGGTCACAGCCTTATCACCCTTACCTATCCTATCGCTCCAGCAGAGTCTGTTGATCCTCCATAGAAACGTTGGTTGTGGCAATTTGGAGCCGCTGACTCGGAGCCCTTCAGGCACTTCTTTGATTTTCCCTGGAATGATTGTTGCTTCCATGGCAGAGAATTATCTGAGTGTGCCTTGCGCATTACGGATTTTCTTTTCTCGGGCATGGAACATACAGTCGTTTCTCATATCTTTCGACTAGTGCAAAAAAAAAAAAAAAATGGTTTAATCACTTTTGTTCTAATGCTGTCCACAAAAAAGCCTACACAAGGCACCAGAGCCAACCCACTCCTGAATCTCATCTCTTCTATGTTTCTGTCTGGAATCGTGCTATATCTGTTCTTCGCTCTGCTAAAAATAATTTCATCCGTACTAAATGCTCTGAACTCTCCAACTTGAATTCTTCCCGCTCCTTCTGACACCTTGTCAAAAACCTTTCTAACAACTTTACCTCATCATCCTTCCCTCTTCTTTTCCACTCTGATGGCTCTATAGTTATTTCTTCTACTGATAAAGCAGAACTCTTGGCTCAGACTTTCTCCTCCAATTCCAACCTAAACAATTCCGGCACAATAATTCCATCACTTCCCTCCTCTGACTTCCTCATGGCTGACATAAAAATTTCTTCAATTGATGTATTCTCTGCCATCACTGGCCTCAATACTAAGGAGGCATATGGGTCTGATGGAGTCCCTCCTGTTGTCCTCAAGAGCTGTGCTTCTGTGCTTACACCATTCCTAGCTAAACACTTTCACCTTTGTCTATCAGCTTGTACCTTTCCTTCTTGCTGGAAATTTCCTCTCATTCAGCCAGTCCCAAAGAGGGGTAACCATTCCCAGCCCTCTAACTATCGCCCAGTTGCATCCTGTATATCAAAAGTTTTTGAGTATTCTTAACAAAAATGGTTAAAGCATCTTTCCTGTCACAACCTTCTTTCCAGTTGTCAGTATGGGTTCCACCAAGGATGCTCCACTGGTGATCTTTTCACCTACTTTTCAGACTCTTGGTCATCCTGCTGTTGGGACTTTGGCGAAAGTTTTGCCATTGCACTTGACATCTATTCTTTCGATCGAGTCTGGCATAAATCTTTAATTTCCATACTGCCCTTTTATGGTTTCTATCCTTCTGTCTGTGCCTTTATTTCTAGCTTCCTTTGTTGTCGTTCTATAGCTGCTGCTGTAGACGGCCACCGTTCTTCTCCTAGAGCTATCAACAGTGGTGTTCTTCAGGGCTCTCTCCTATCACCAGTTCTCAGTTACTTCAACAAACAAGGGATGAGGCAATGACATACATAATGTCTGATTTGGCTCATATCTCTGATTGGGGTAAAATTAATTTTGTTGTTTTTAATGCATCAAAACTCAGTTCTTACTTCTATCAACTCAACAAAAGCATCCACAGGAGTATCCTCTAATTTTACATCCCTGCCGCGCTCATCGCCTCATATGAGGCAATATGCAGGCCACCCCTGGCCGCGCTGATCACCTAATATGAGGCGATGGGTCTCTGCATCATAATTTCAAGCACGAGGAAGAGTCAGTCGTTTCCATGGGAACGTTGAGTCTCTCTCTACACCATCAGAGCAGTTGCAAGCCTTGCCACACCGCAGTTGCCAAATGCCGCATATTTAGTAGTTCATTTCTCATTTATAGCCCAGCAATGGCAGATTTATGCCCCTCTTCCTCCCACGGTGCTGGTAACTTATCTCCAACCTCACATCCCTGCAAAAGGAGTAAATTACAAGAAGATGAGGGTGGTGAAGAGTTCGAGCTCAGAAGCACTTGACCTGTTGACAAAAAAAAACTTAATTAAAAAAAAAAAAAGTCCAAGAACAATGACTCAGGAAGCTAACTGGGTTGATAAGAATCAGCGTGGTGGGGGTAACAATAACCAGCTTAATAATGAATCATCTTTTAATATACTTGGGGTTTTCATTCTCTCGGGATTTATCTTGGAAAGAACGTATTACCTATCTCGTAAAATCTGTTTCCAAGAGATTAGGTGTGCTAAGCCGACTCTGTCCCTTCTTTACCCCTGCGCAGTTGTTGACTTTATACACTGGTTTTATTCGCCCCTGTGTAAAGTGCAACTCTCATGTGTGAGGAAGCTCCCCACATACGGCTCTTCTCAACAAGGTGGAGTCAAAGGCTTTTTATCTCATCAACTTTCCTCTTTATACTAGCTCCCTTCATCCTCAATAATTTCACTGGACTGTTGTATCTTTTATCTCTTTTCTATCACTACTTCAATGGTCACTGCTATTCTGAACTGTCTGCTTGAATTCCTCCTCTACAATGGCGGACGCGTAGCACCCGTCTAGCAACAAACTCACACCCTTTTTCTTTCCAGTTCTCTAATGCAAGATTTAACCGTTACTCTCAGTCCTTCATGTATTCAACAGGTCAATTCTGGAACTGTCTCCCCCTGTCTGTATTGCCTACTGCCTATGATCTCCAGTCTTTCAAATGCAGTGTGTCCAAGCATCTCGAAATGAACAACTCTTGAATTAGGCTCTCTTATCTTGTTTTTTTTGCTCTTGTAAGGAATAATTACAGGCCTTTGGTTCCTTTTCATTGCATAAAAAAATACCTACTTTGATATTTGATATGAAATCCTAACATGGTGGAAGAGTTGAGAGGCCGCAGTTGAGGATGCTGCTTGTTTTGAGGGAAAATGGATGAAAGTTCAAGGTTTCAGGACTAGGTCAAAATGTGACCTCCCAAAACCGGCTTTAAAATTTTTCATTTACTTCTGCCCACTTGCGAAAAAGGTTGAGACTAAGGTAGGAAGGATGGGGCTCAGTTTTGAAAACCCACATTCTATTCGTGTGCGTGTGTGTGTGTGTGTGTGTGTGTGTGTGTGTGTGTGTGTGTATGTGTGTGTGTGTGTGTGTGTGTGTGTGTGTGTGTATGTGTGTGTGTGTGTGTGTGTGTGTGTGTGTGTGTGTGTGTGTGTGTTAACACAGTTTTGATCCGATTTTAGCTGAGAATAGCAGAAGAGTTTGTCGTCTGCCAAGTAGTAATCCTATTGTTTCCGAGAACAATAGTTCAAGGGTGAAGACCAAAGGTCCGCCATTCTCAGCCTGACTCACAGAGGGGTCAGTGCGATGGATCTGGTTGATTACTCTTACACAAGATCAACTTATATGTTTATCCTACTTTGACCAAACTTTCTGGATGGCTTGAGAAAAAGAGCAAGAATAAAAGACTTTGATTTCGAGAATAATTAGTCAAAGGTGAAGGTCACAGGGAAAGGTCAAAACCCAAGGTCACTGGTAAAGATTACCTCACACAGATTTGATCTGATTCAAACGAAGCTTGGTAAAAGGTTAAGAATCAGGCATGAACAATGAGATTCAGTTTTAAGAACCAGCAGTCAAATGCCAAGGTCACGTGTGTGTTTTTGTGTAGAAGAAATGTCTTGAAGCAGTTTTGATGCCATGTGGATTAAACCTGGTGGATAAGCATAGAATTACACGAGGTTTACATACTGCTTTTAGAACAGTAAATCAAAAGTCAAGGTAACATGGCAAGGTCAAATTAAACAAGTTTTATCTGATGTAAACTAGACTTTGTGGAAGAATTCAGGTTAAAACCAGATTGCAGATAGGCCTACTTGCTGTTGAGTATAGTTGGTAATCAGTATCAGAGTGAATGGGCCAAGGCCAATGACACTGGGCAAAATCAACTCAAAGTTTTAAGCTGATGTGAACCAATGTTCATGGAAAGGTTATAAATTAGTCAAGAATGAAGCAGTTTTAGAAATTTAAAGTATTCTGTCAAAAGTCAAGGTCATAGGGCAAAGAAAAAACACAGACCGTAGAAAAATCGATGGATGTGAGTGTTGTACTCCCAGATTGCTCCTTCTTTGTTATGACTCCTCCCACTTACTGTGGAGGAGACATGAAGTGACTGGTCTGGCCGTCCGTGTGTGTGTGGGTGTGTCCGTTGGTGCATGCACGCACCTGTAACACTTCTCTGGGTGTGATATCACTTGAACCCATTGACAAATTTCCACTAAACTATTAGTGATACACCATGAGGAAATGATAAACTTATTAGGTCAGCTAGGTCAAGGGTTCAAAGGTCAAGGTCATATGGAGTCGACATGTATTATCTTTTTAGACGTGATATCTCCTGAACTGCTTGATGGATTTCGACTAAACATTTGTCAGTGATACAGTATGAATGGATGATGAACTGATTAGGTCAGCAAGGTCAAGGGGTCAAAGGTCAAGGTCAGATGGGGTCAACTTAGTTAATATAGTCTTATTTTGAACATCTTTTCTTCTCATCTCCCTCCACCTCCCTCCATCCCTGTACCTGTCTTTCCTCTCCATGGACGTGGGCCGATGTAGCATCCCAAGAATGGTAGGCCAGGAAACACCCCACTTTCCCACTTTCCATTCTCTTTCACTCTTACTTGTGTGTGTGTGTGTGTGTGTGTGTGTGTGTGTGTGTGTGTGTGTGTGTGTGTGTGTGTGTGTGTGTGTGTGTGTGTGTGTGTGGCTTGTATTCTCGTTCGTTTAGGGACTCAATGGCGACTTCTCTCTAATGATTTATTTTGCATATTACACCTATATAAACCTTAGGTGTCAATATGTATAAATAATATGGCAATGGGGAGGTAGAGAGTGCCATTAACCAGTGGGAATATGAGCCAATGAAGTGCAGGGGTGGTGGGGGAATGGAAAAAGCTGGAGGAAGGGGAGAGGAGGGGTGGGCTGGGGTTTAGACAGGGCCAGATTATCCATCGCCTGTCGAGAATTTCGGTGTTGGCCTGCCGGTGGGGGAATCTGTTTCCCCGTCTTCTCCACAACTCGTCGCTTTTCTTACATTTCACTTCTCCCACCTGGCCAGTGGGTTACCCCCCCTCCTTCCATAAGGGATCAAAAATCAAGGTCACATGGGTCGACATAGTGTGGCCATGATAACTCCTGAACCGCTCAATGTATTTTGACCAAACTTTTATATACGAGCTATAATACAGTATGCAGGGACAGTAAACTACGAGTAAGTTACCAAGGTCAAGGGGCCAAAGGTAATGACCATATGGGTGAGGGCGCAATATAGTTTAACTGTAGTCTCATTTCAAACATCTTTTCTTCTCATCTCTGCCCACCTTCCTCCATCCCTCTACCTCTCCTTCTCTACGGCTGTGGGCCGATGCAGCAGCCCAGGAGTGGCAGCCCAGGAATCATTGACTTTATCTCTGTCCTTTCTCTTTCACTCTCACTTGTGCTTGTGTGTGTGTGTGTGTGTGTGTGTGTGTGTGTGTGTGTGTGTGTGTGTGTGTGTGTGTGTGTGTGTGTGTGTGTGTGTGTGTGTGTGTGTGTGTGTGTGTGTGTGTGTGTGTGTGTGTGTGTGTGTGTGTGTGTGTGGTTTGTATTCTTGTTGGTTTAAGGACTCACTAGCACCTCTTCTCTAATGATTTATTATGCATGTTACACTCATATAAACCTTAGGTGTCAATATGTATAAATAATGTGGCAAGGGGGGTGGGGTTGATAGGGAGTGTCATTAACCAGCGAGAATGAGCCAATGATGTGCAGGGGTGGTGGGGGAAGAGAAAAGGCTGGAAGAAGGGGAGAGGAGGGGTGGGGTGGGGTTTAGATAGGGCCAGATTATCCACCCCTGGTCCGGAATTTCGGTGTTGGGCTACAAGGAGGGGAATCTGTTTCCCCTTCTCATGGCCTCTCTCTCTTTCTTTCTCTCTCTCTCTCTCTCTCTCTCTCTCTCTCCTCCCAGGTTTTTACCTTTCACTTCACCCGCCTGGCCACTGGGTTACCCCCCCCCCCTTCCTCCACCCAAAACTTCCATCAGGAGTGATCTGATTCAGTTCCTCACCCCAGCCAAGATGGTTGTGGTGCGATGAACTGATCAGGTAAGCAAGGTTATGGTGGTTCAATGGCGAGTCTGCACAAGGCTTGGATGAGGCATACCGAGCCACGCTTTGCATTGACAGCTCGGGACCTGAGTTCTTGGTGTTTCATTTTATTCATGCTACCAGCAGAAGACATTATTTGGTGCAGAAGGAACTCTTCAAGGAAGAAATGATACTTAATGCCTTATTTGTCTTACAATTCAAAGCATTGATTATTACATATGTTGATTTTTACATATTATACATATGCTGGTGATTACTTAGGTGCTAATATTTTATTTTAATGACTCCGACTTTCCAAAAAGGATTATTTGAAGAATAATATGTTTCATTCAGTAGTCACTTTATCTTGTGGCACTGGCTCTTCCAGTCGTGATATCAAACGAGTGTAGTTTATGGTGGTGTTGGTGAAGTTCCTGGTGTGACTTGTGGCCAGTGACTCCTTTGCGAGTGAAAGCAATAGCAGTGCTAGGTGAATAGATGTGAGTGTGAGCAGACTATGGGCACTATGGATGTGAGTTTGGATAGTGTGTTCGTGATGTTGATGTGAGCGTGGGCAATGTGCTGATGATACGACTGAAAGTGTGAGTAGTGTGGTGGTTATGTGTGTAGGTGTAGTCAGCATGTTGGTGATATGGGTGTGGATGTGGGCAGTGTGATATTGGCGAGAGCAGGACGGTGGTGATACTGGTGAGGACAGTGTTGCTGTGATAAGGGTGCGGTACCAGGTAGCGTGGTGGTGACATAGGTATCTGTGTGATCAGTGTTATGGTGATGTGGGAAATGCGTGTGGTCAGTGCTGTGGTGATTTGGATGTGAGGTTAATCAATATGGTGGTGATATGGGCATTTTGGTGACGATATGGGTCAGTTTGTAGCAAGTGACTTAGTGATGTGGGTATGCATGTGGACTGTTTGATTATGTGGGCGTGGACTATGTCATGATGTAGGTGTGGACTGTTTGATGATGATGTGGGTGTGGACTGTTTGATTATGATGTGGGTATGGACTGTTTGATTATGATGTGGGTGTGGACTGTGGTGATGATGTGGATGTGGATCGTGGTGATGATGTGGTGTGGGCAACTTGGTGAGAGTTCGTGCAGGCACTGTGGTGGATTGTGGGTATCGATATGGGATTGGTGACGATTTGGATGTGGGTGTAGGCATTATACCGGTGATTAAGAGACAGGAGAACCTAGGCCCATTCTAGTACACCATAATCGAGAACCTTCCAGCCATCTCTGTTAGATTCAAGCCCATGAACGCAAAACGTGGTCGTGTTCAGTAAGGCGCCAAACACTCATCATCTAGAGAAAGTTTAAAATTCAGGGTCA
The DNA here is from genome assembly GCF_032717465.1 of Coenobita brevimanus. Taxonomy (NCBI): domain Eukaryota; kingdom Metazoa; phylum Arthropoda; class Malacostraca; order Decapoda; family Coenobitidae; genus Coenobita; species Coenobita brevimanus. The sequence goes on along the minus strand of NC_137053.1, from coordinate 48,497,022 downwards.
CAGTTTAAGGTTAAGTTATCCTATTACAAATATTGTATTAACGTCTGAATGTTATAGAAGTTCATATTCACAAGGCCACATAGCTTTTCTGGAGCGTTCCCACTGCAATTTTTATTAGCATTGCCAATGTTGTGGGATATATTACTTCTCCCCATTACCTAATTCCTAGGCAGTAAGCTGGTGCACTTGGGCAACGTTTTCCAATAACGGAGGCCGTACCTTTTTTTAGCGACCATGGAAACCTGCCATTCTTCATTGCGATGTTTCTTCCATTATTCGCAGCATTTATGGGTCTGTAAACAAATTGTAAACAAATGTCATCTTTGCCTGGTTAGCGCTGAAGGGATCCTAGTTTACGCCAATCAAGGGACATGAACACCAATGATGTTTTGTGCAATCGGACAGTACGTAAATAAATTGTAGCTTAGCGTGGAATGTCAGACTGTAGCCATACAATGTCACAGAGTGTGGCAGTGGGTTGTGGCGCAAACTGTAGCCACACGTAGCGCCACAACCTGTATTCATATGCAGTACTGCATAATGTACTTAAACAGTGTCACAAACTATACCTATACATTATGTTGCACACTGTAACCACAAGCAGTGCTGCATACTGTAGCCACATTTAGCTTCACAGACTGTAGCCGTACCTTATATGGCAGACCGTAGTTGCTGACTGTAGCAATACGTAGTGCCACACTGTTTAGCCATACGATAGTTGTGTAACAGTTTGCAGTCGAATATAGCGTTGCCTAGTGTAGCCCATTTGTAGTGGTTAGTAGCTTTACGGATTGTAGCTGTATGTAATTTAGAAGACTGTACCTGTACACCAATTAAAGTCTGGTGAATTAACCCCCGCAATAAACTGCAATCACTCGAAAATTGCATGCTGAGTAGAACTTCAATTGGTCGTAAATGAACCGTGACGGTGCCGGTAATGAGAGTCTCACCGGACTTGCTTAGTCAATTAAGCTTCAATTCAGTCGTCCCAATATGTTCCTGACTGATGGTAACTGTAGCAAAATCTTCAGGAGGATAATAATCCATTCAGCAGGGCAAATAAACACAATACCATATCTTTAAACGTGGTTAGCTCTCATTAGAATATCTAATGCAATAACCCTGCATAACCCCAGAAATAAAACAGATTCCCAGTCTTCACAACTCGTTACAAATACGTGTTATTAATGGTGACCGTCAGCAGTAATTTTGTTTCGTGAAGAAAGATTTCATGCTGTATGAAATTGAAGTTGAGCACCCATATCAACAGGATGTGTTAGTCCACTGGCATGCAAGTCCTCATCCAAATTTCTCCAATTCATTTCTTCTTCAAACGTTCTATCCTGTCCCTACAGGGTAAAGAAATTTTGCCTCAGTTGGGTCTTCACTTACTAGTATTTTATTCCGTTAGTCCATCTTAGCTGTATTTCTGTTTCTCATATTTCATTTCCTCGGGGAAGGAATTGACTTATTCTTTAATGCCATGTTGTAGTGATTCACATTTTTCCTTTTTTCTCGTTATTTTTGGGTACTTGGGTCCTTTGTGAAGGCCAAATGTTTTGACCTATAAGTTAAGATAGGAAGGAGACGCAGAGTAGAAGTTAACTCTGCACGAGGTTGCTTTCCATTTCAAGAGTCCTCTATCAGATTCTACTCGTAAATTTCATTCTCCAGAAATGGAATGGCTCGAACTACCAAAAAGAGTATGTACAGTACCTCAACACGGTTCAGCAGTGCATCTTTCACTTCCACTTGACTAGGCTTTACACAGTATAATTTAACATAAACTTTCATATTCTTCCTCTTAGTCTTAAGAAAAACATTAAACCTGTACTGTTCATTTTAATCATGAGTTCTCAAACCAGAGTTTACGACCTCCAGAAAAACAGAGGGATTTCAAGGGGTATGCTGAAGGTTGACAAAACTCGTGTTACTGTACCTACCATCCATTCCTTTATTGTCTGATCAGGAGCACGGGGCTCGGGTTAGACTACTTAGTTTAGACATGAAAGGTGAGAGTGTCTAGGTACGTATCCTAGAGAAGTATTATGTAAGTAAAAAACCCTCAACTGCCCCAGGGAGTTATAGTCCATCACGGATCACATGCGGATAGTGCTATAACTTAACAATTAGGTTTCCATTTTAGTTATAACTTACAGTTTTCACCCAGCGCAGTTAATGGTATCCTGGGTTGCGAGAAACTGTCTGGTTCGTCATTCAACGTGTACAGGTACCTGAAGGAGGGTTACATCAAGTGACTCGATGGTGCGTGCCCCAACTACAGTACCACACCAATAAAGTAATTTCATGTGATATACAGTGCAGAAATTCAAAGGCTCATATTGAGAAATAAGGACTCAGTATCCATATAGTATCCATATCATTCTTAATGAAACTTAGTACTAACTGTCGTAGTTATTATACTGTGCTGCTGTAAATACATTCTTGTAAGTATTTTTAAGTAACTAGGAAAGCAGATGACGATTATGTTTCTCATTTTCTTAATGTGGTGTTCCCGCAGTCTTTTTATATTTCTCGGTACACTCTCACTGATACCCAACACACAGAATCAAAATTTTCCATAATAATATGGAGTATTATATATGCATATTTATTTCATGTATAATAGTACAATTACACACTGTATAACAGAAAACTCAAAGTTTCACGGTTCCTTTGCACTTAGAGTAATATTCCATTCACAAACTTTTATATTTTTAGCTCTCAACTCACCACAGTAATCTCCATAAATCAGAATTTACCTGAGATCAGTGAATGATGTCAAAATATTATTATAGCCTTTAATGTAAGAAAAATCAAACATACCCAATTAGCTAACAAACAGTATTACCTAACCAGCCGGTAAGCGAAGATGGCCAGCTCTAAGTTGACCAAGCTGTGTCAGTACCGGAAGTGACTTTCAGTATAAAAAGTCACTCCTGTATGGCGGTACCGAAGGACAACATCCCATCCAAGAATCATTGCTCTGGGTCAATAACCTTCAGATCCTTTGCATTTCACTGGAGCCTAGTCGTGATTTTAGGGATTTTCTGCATTTGATGACATTTGACCCCTGGTTTGCGGGTATAGGTCATGCATGAAAGAAGCACACTTGTAGTACTCATTAACGTCTCTAATCAAGCAAATTTCATCCAATTCCATCCAACCACTGTGGATCTAGGGAACTTGAAATTTGCAGAATGGCCCACCAGAGGTAGGTGGCGTTGCCAACAACTGGGAGTGAGTTTTGACACCAAATTTCATTTTGTATCCAGGCACTCCAGTGCAACACTCATCCAATAATCATGGCCCTGGCTTAATATCTCTTCGAAGCCTTAGCATTTCGGGCGAACATAGTCTAGATTTTAGCTATTTTCACTGTTTTCACATTTGATGATCGTTGACACCTGACCCGGCCAATGTAGCACATAGCTCTTCAATAGGAAGTTGTATTAGTGGTCAATGTCTATAAGCATGCTAAGTTTTATTCAGTTCCATCAAGCCACTGGGGAACTAGTGGGGCCTTTTTTAAAACAATATTGCCTGCTAGGGACACTGAGGCCAATCTTTGCAGGGTTTCACTTGAAAACTTGAGGAGAAAATGGATGGCACACTCCCTATAGGGAATGACCTCAAGATTGCATCTAAAGACGTCAGAGCTTTCTTCGCCCATTAATAATGCTTCTTCAGCTCAAAACGTGAAAAGAGCGAAAATAGTGGTCTTGTTGCCGGTGCTAGGCAGCGAGTTGTTGCCTAGCAACCAAAATCGTGCGGACACAACTAGTTCATAGGCTGGTCATTGTGTCCAAGTTTGACTGGAATCGGTTAATTCTGAAGGGTAGAAGTGCCTGCCACAATTAAACAAGGAGACAAGGAAGAAAACGCAACTAACAAAAAGGGCAGCATGAGTTTGCCAAATACTATATTACCTTTAGTGCAACCAATATGATGATGAGGATCTCTTATATGTTACAAGAGTTGAGAATATTACCTCAAGTTTATTCAGTGTCGCTGATCAATATACAAGTTATCCTATAATGAATGACGTAATTATTTCTCAGGTGGATCTTAGGAGTTGAGAGGGTGAAATGTACACAGCTGAGAGAGAGAGAGAGAGAGAGAGAGAGAGAGAGAGAGAGAGAATGATGGTAGTATTAATGATATGACAGTCACAGTAAATAATTTATATACATTTAAGTAAATATGTTAAGGGGCTTTCACTTAGGCATAATTAACTGGAATTATGGTCATATTCTTATTAAATGCTAAAAATTAGGAAGTCGATTCAGTGAATGTCGTCGGTTTCGGTGACCCCATGAAACTACAAATAATTTTTACATCATTATATATGGTAATACAGATCTTCATCCATTTACATATGCTAAGCAGACTCCGTGCCTTCTTTTTCCCCGCACAGCTGTTGAATTTAAATGGGGTTTTATTTGCCCGTGTCTCGAGTACAACTCCCACGTGTGTGTAGCGGGGGGAGGGTGCTCCCAACCCGCAGCTATTCTCAAAAGGGTGGAGTAAAAGGGTACGGTATTCATTTCATTAACTGTCCTCCTGTTGCAGATTTCCTCCAACTTCTGTCCTCTCATTTCTGCTGCATGTTTCTCTTTTCTGTCAATACTTCAACGGTAACCGCTTTTCTGAACTGCATGCATGCATCCCTCGTGTACTTGTCACACAGCACACTCACATCCCTTTTCTGTTCAACTCTCTAATGCAAGATATAACAGATACTTCGCCTTCCATATATGCAACTGGACTACTCTTGAACTGTCTTCAGGCTGTATTTCCTATTGCTTTTGACCCCTTCTCTTTTAAACGCAGTATGTCCGGATAATTTGAAAAAAAGAAGGATCTCTGTCTGTCTGTCTGTCTGTCTGTCTCTCTCTCTCTCTTCGAAGGGACAATGTTTGCAGATTTCAAGCCTTTGTTTCCTTCTTCGTTGCATTAAGAATAATGATAAATAAAGCTACAATACTTGCACCGCATATTTATATAAAACATCCTGAATTTGGGCCCCTTAGTTTTTATAAGCAAAGAAAACCTGCGCAGCATGTCATAATGTTTACCAGGCCTGGCTGAACTGAACATCTAATATGGGTCGTCTGTGAATCGACAATTTGGCCAGCAAGGATTTTTGTGCGATTTAGTTAGCTAGGTAAATATAAGTATTCCTATCTACTGTACTAAATTATGCAGCGTATCGTCTCTGTCCTGTGAGTTTTATCCAGCCAACTACGGGCCAGATAGGACAGGCTGCAGAGAGAGAAAAAAAACGGTCGACTGAAGGAGTTATACGTTGCAAAAACTGTCGAACAACTGCGCAAGCAAACAGGGACAAGAACTATGGTAGAGCCAAGTTGAAATTTAAATCTTAGTCATTCCAGACGCTGATATAGCATAATAACTTCACTGCCAACACTCCAACACAATATACCTCCATTCTCTCTCTCTCTCTCTCTCTCTCTCCCTCTCAGTGTGTGTGTGTGTGTGTGTGTGTGTGTGTGTGTGTGTGTGTGTGTGTGTGTGTGTGTGTGTGTTTCCATCGCCGTCTCGTCACACTCACCCTCCACTACCCTCACTCCGCCTGCTACGCCACCACCTCTTCTCGCTGTAATGAACCTCCTCGTCCGCCCCTCTCACCACCAACACTCCACAGTCTGCCAGTGTTTTTCATGGACCATACAAATTCAATACACCCCTTTGTACGCGTGCATCATTCTAAACACAAATGTGCTTTATATATACAAGCTTCTCCCTCCGCCTTCCCAGCAGGAGTAATTCCTCATTATGTTAATTGTCTGTCGTTTATAACCACTTTTATTGTTCAACTCAGACAAGATACGCATAGCTTGTCCAGTCTGGAGTGCTTATGCCAAATGACTGTGGTGTAACTGTCCAACCACTCATGTTGTTTATAAAATATTACAGAGTATTTGACATCAGAGATGTGGAAGTTGACATGCGACCGATTGTTTATTTAAATATACATGAGATTTTGAGAATCTTAGATATTCAGCCAATTATAATTATGAATATGAAATAGTTATGGATGTTGTTAATAAAAAATATTTATTATTAAACCTAATATATATTAAGACTTACTGATAATGTAAACCTACCAAAAATATGCCTAGTCATAATAAGAGAAAATTGAAGGCAGTGCTGCTTATGGGTCCGTGGCTCTGTGTGGGGTGACTATTGTGAAGTCTTGCTAATGCACGCCAGGTGGTGGAAGTGGCCTTAATGAGGAGAGCTGCCGGGAAAATACATCATCAGGAGGGAAAGGGAAAAGGGAGAGAACTTCAGAAGGGGAACGTGGGTAAAGAGATGCTGGAAGGGGAAGAGAGGAGGAGGAGGGAAGCTGCCTAAGGGGGCGTGGGAATAGCTGCGGTACTAGTACCCTACGAGAAAAATTTCGACAGGAGAACGAAGGAGACCTGTGGCACTGGGACTCTGGGATTGGGTTGCAGCAGACGGACAAGTGGGGAAAGCTGTGGTAGAGAAAATATCTCATCGGCGGCTAGAAAACAAATAACTAAACTTTGAAGGGTAAACTAGGCAGTGTAAGATATTTCTGCAAGTACTGTTACTGCTACTGCTAATCATCATCTTCATCTTCATAATACAGACGTTACAGTACTGAGGGGGTTAATGACAACCATTTCTGGCTCCTTCACTGCGAAAGGTGTCTACAAATCTGAACTAAATTGCACTGAAATTGTCAACGAATAAGCTGTAATCTGGTGCAAAGAAAGGGAGTACTGTAAAAAAATTAGGGCATAACAATCTGATGAACGATGACCCAGGAAGATGTAACATACTGATGAACAAAAAGGAAATGTTGAAAAGATATGAGAAACTGCGTGAGGTGGGATGTTAAGAGAAGATGACTTCTCGGGAGTATGAGGGTAACTGGAGTGAAAAATTTAAAACTGTAATGGGAGAAAAGAAGGGGACATTAAGAAGGCATGACACTGATATTGCAACAGAACTCACAGAGGACCTATGCTATTTTCTTTTATAGAGCAAGGGCGAGGTTTGTCTGCCACAGTATATTCTTTTCAATCTTCTAGTTTCTAAACCGAGAAATTCTTGCTATGCGATCAGTCTTGTTAATAGTTCACGCTGTTGAAGGCATTAGTAATTATTTATTTTTTTTTTCTTTAATTTAACCTCTCTCTCAGACAAGGTAAGTAAAAGGGTAGTTATCGTGCTGCTCCAGGTTTTCTCTTGCTCCTTTTTATGTTATACCCTACCGTCATTGTGATATATGGACACTGGATGTTCGTAGTGACTGAAAAGAGTCGACCCCCTTGAGTCGTATTATGTAATCATTTAAATGAACTATCCTTTGCTTTTAAACCTTTTATAAATCATATTATCTGGTTGGAGCACCTTAAACATGTGGATCATTAGGCATTTGTTTGTCATTTTTGCAGTTAGAAGCCAACACAAGAATTACCGTAGTTTCCTGGGTTACATGACAAGACTTGGCTTGTCATTTCGTGCACTTATCTGAAGGGTAATATTACTCGTACATCTACTGAATGGATTGTTGCTGGGCCAACTTACCATAAAGAAGTATACTGTTCTTTACTCAGTTACTTGTTAATATAACTAGTATCTCTTCGATACCTTCCCAAGACATATACGTTACATCTAGAAAACTTATATTAGTATAGGAAAGCCACTAGCTTCTTGAAGGTTAAGCCTCTTTCTCTTGCACCGTGCTTTAGCTCTTCCAGCAGTGTCTGGTCGCCTGAACCACATGTCCTCTGTCTCCAACCGTGAATCATCACGTGCAGAGTGACGGCTACCTGGACTCCTGATAAATCATATAAGATGGCACTCTTCATCCTCGCAGTTCCTCTTAGTCTCTCACCGTTGCTACTTAAGCTTAAGTGAATGTTAGAATGACTTTCAGTTAAGCTTTCGTTGTACGTGCATCGAAGCTTTTGCTGATTTACACGATTTGTGATTTACTTGTGAAAACATACTACAATAGAACTCAAAGATTTAATTAATAAAATTCAAATCATAACTCACTGTGATGTATGTACATTATTGCTTATAAAATGATGTCAGATCATATTTTGGCTCTCCAAATATTTAAGCAAATAAAAAGAGAGTGAAGCTGAGAGATTGAAAAATGTGTCCCATTGAAAAATTTTGAACACAGGAAAGCCCAAAACATGTGTATGTAAAACATATATATATATATATATTTTCTTGAAAGTATGGGGAAACGAAGATTCTCTGACTGGACAGTTTTACATCTGAAACAATGAGCATATCGACAATCTCATACACTGAAGAGGTGGACTGATAATAGGTGGTTGTATAATTAGAAGCGAAAGTGATGCAAGCAGAGAGATCAGAAAAGTATTTACCAGAGTGGTAGCAGGGAAACATGGAAACTGTACCATTATTGTGATGGAGAAAGACAGGCTAAAGAGGGTTGGTGAGATCCGGAGAAATGATATGCATGATGACTCCCTCCTCCACCACACACAAACATACCAGGTGTACTCTACTGTAAACAAAGGTGGATAAATCCCCTGCATATTATCAACATGTAAGTAGGATTTTACAAAGCACAGGATCGACTGAATGCATCTAACTACTACAACACTAATTTTGTATTACACAGTTAATACGGTAATCTTTCGACGACATATCACAAGAAAAGACACACCAAAGGTACAGAGATGTGATCAAAGACTAAGCAGTTTTGATGAAGGTAGGGAAAGAGTCATGTGGAAGACTGTGGTGAATTCAGTGATAAAGGAAATAAGTTTCTGTGGGATTGTATACAATTGTTCATTTGTTTCACTTGAACACAGTGAGAGATAAGCCAGATGTTATTTAATTAAATGACTATTGTGTTCACACGCAGTGGCCAGTGTAAGAGGGGGGAGGGAGTCATAACCTATGAGTGGATAGGAAGATGCATAACTCAACAGACCAAATGTGAAGGAAAGAGATGTTTCAAGGACACAGCCCTAAGGAATACCACAACTGATGGATTTATAAGAAAATAGATGACCATCTACTAATGCAGCTAGAGAATGGCCAGAGAGGAAACTAGAGATGTAGGTTTAGAGAGAGGTGCAGAAACAGTAGGAAGACTATTTTTTCATTAAAGAAATTTGCTACCTCTATTGCAGAAGGTGCTTGAGATTCTATCACACAAAGTTTTAACCAGCATCATGAAATAATGATGACAGCCGTTTGAATAGAGTATACAAAAACCATAGGTGGAATGTACTATGGGTCACAAAACGATCGGTGCATAGGGGGTCCAGTGCCTACCGAAAACATTCGAACAACTACTGATGTTGAGGTAGGGTTGATAGGCGTAATCACGAATGTGAAAGACGTTACTCACTGTGTTTGTCTCCCATGATACATTACCAACGTCTCATTGTGTATGAACAATGTCTGTTTACATGTACATAACATTTGCTACATGTTTGCAAGAGGATATTGCTAGTTGGCGATATATGACACCTCCCGACATCAGGGCTACCAACGAGTGATAGGTCAGACACTAATATTCCAGTGACCTTTCTGTGCTCCCAGATGTTCCACGCATATCGTGCACCAACAATTTTGTGACATAGTATATGACGGTATGCAAACTAGCGACCTGGAAAGTTATGGGAGGAATCTTGTTTCAAAATTGACCTGTTCAGGGGCGACGCAAAGATTTTTGAAATACAAGAAATAATCGCAACTGTGAGAGAGACAGTGCATGAGGACAAGTCTTTCAAGAGAACTAATAGAAAACAGCCACAATTAAATATGAGGTGAAAGTTGACAGCTAGAGGCGAAAGTTTGCATAGCGGGGGATGTCAGCATTCAAGCACAATTACTGAGAAGAAAAAGAGTGACTCCATCAGATTTGTTTGCCTTATTTGTACTGAGACCAATGAGAGCAAAAATTACATCATTTGAAGAAATTTTGACATCAGACACGAGAGGTCAGAACGAAGGTGGAAATAGATGATGAGGAACAGGATCGTCTAAAGTTAAAGCATAAGTCTGAGCAAAGATTTTACCTTTACCAGAAAAGGAAACCGCAACAGAGTCATCTGAATAGAAAAAGAGGAGGGAAAGAAGGAAAGAAGACAAAGTTTCTGGGAGGGCGCCAGAGTTCACTGCATTTACATTTTTTAAACTACACGAGGAACATATAGCAATCAGGAGAGACGCATAAGGGTGTAAGTGATCCAGGAATATGTTGATGCGGGTGCATTTTCAAAATTACCTTTTTTTCAAAAATTACCCCCTGAGGGTAGGGTTTCTTTTTCAAGAATACTCCCCCAGTATCCCTGCTTGTCGTAAAAGGCGACTAAAAGGGTTGGCGGAGGGTTAGTGCCCCTCCCCGGAAAACAACTAACTAAAAATAAAACAATAAGCCTCGGGCAAGGACTGACCAAAAAATGACGACCAAGGACCGGACAAAGGACATGGTTATCGGAACGTGGAATGTAAGGGGAGCGAATGATGAGGTGAAAGAGAGAGAGATTGTCCAGGTGCTTGAGGGTGCGAAAGTGGATGTATGTGAAATAACTGAAACAAAATGGAGAGGAGAAAGTGTGAGAGAATGGGAGTATGGATGGGATATATGTGCAGGAGTAGGTGAGAATGAGAGGGCAAAGGAAGGAGTATGTATAGTTGTGAGTAAAAGATGGAAGAAGAGCATTAGACAGTATGGATCAGTTGGGTCAAGGATTGTGTGGGTAAAGGTGAAAGTTAGAATACAAATGTGGGCGATTGTGTGTGTGTATGCGCCAACGCAAGATCGTGCTAGAAGAGTGAGAGAAGAGTTCTGGACAAATGTGGAAGTGTGCATGGAAAAGTTTGGAAGGAATGAGAGAGTGTTTTTGATCGGTGATATGAATGGTAAAGTTGGGAATGTGAAGGTGGATGGAATAGTTGGTGAGTGGGGTGTGCCTCCTGAGATAGATGAGAATGGCAGTGCGTTAGTGGACATTTGTGCTACGAAGGGGTTGGTGATAGCCAATACCTTCTTCAGGCATAAAATGATCCACAGGTATACATGGCGAGTGATGAGAAGGGTGGGTGGTGAACTGAATGAAAGGAGGGCAATGATTGATTATGTGTGTGTGAATGAAAGGATGCAAAGATATGTAATGGATGCAAGAGCTTATTGAGGTTGGGGGAGTGGACTTTCTGACCACTACTTGGTGGTGGCCAGAATTAGGATTCAAGTAAGATGGAGGAATAGAAGAAGGGAAAGACGAGAGGAAGGAGTAGTTGCAAGGAGAGTGGAAAGGTTACAAGAGGATGAGAAAAAGGCAGAGTATAAGAGAGAAGTGGAGGAACGATTGGACAAATATGAACTGGAGCAGATGGGAGACGTGGAAGGTGTGTTTAGGATATTTACAGAAGAAATATGTGCAGCATGTGATGTGGTGTGTGGAAAGAAGAGAAGAAGGAGGGGAGTGCAAGGAACAGTGTGGTGGACTGAAGAGGTGAGACAGGCTGTGGCACAAAAGAAGAAAGCATACAATGAATGGATGAGAAATAGGGGCGTGGAAGAAGTTGAGAGGCGGAAGAGAGAGTTATATGTAGAAAGAAAGAGAGAGGTGAAAAGATTAGTAAGAGAGAGTAAGAAGAGAGTGGATGAGGAATTTGGAAGGAATTTGAGTGTAAAGTGGAGGGACTGTAAGAAAATGTTCTGGAAAGAGGTGAAAAGAGTAAGACAGGGTGGAAGTGAAGTTAGCAGGGGAGTGAAAGATAAAAATGGTAGATTACTAGTGGAGAAGGGAGAAAAAGTGAGCAGATGGAGAGAACACTTTAAGGAATTGTTCAATATAGAGGATGGAAGTAATGCGAGTATAAGCGGCTGGGGAATGGCTGGGAGAAGGAGGGAGGTGAGAAGACAGGAAGAAATCAGTAGGATAGAAATTGTGGAAGCAATGAAGAAAGTTAAATCAGGGAAAGCCCCAGGAATTGATGGAGTGTGTGGTGAAATGCTGAAGCATGGGGTAGAGATAGTAGTAGAATGGATGTGGAAGATGTGCAGATTGACCTGGGAGGAAGGTAGAGTCCCGGAGGATTGGAAGTCAGGTATAATTATTCCCTTGAACAAAGGAAAAGGGGAAAAAGAAGTGTGTGGTAATCATAGGGGCATTTGCCTTCTTAGTGTAATAGGAAAAGTGTATGGTAGGATACTTATTGACAGAGTTAGAGAAAGAACATAGAAATTAGTTGGAGAAGAACAAGGAGGCTTTAGGAAGGGAAGAGGTTGTGTAGATCAGATATTCATTCTTAGATCTTTAGTGGAAAAGTTTCTAGTGAAGGGAAAGAAGTTGTATGCGGCTTTCATGGATTTGGAGAAAGCGTATGACAGGGTGGATAGACAAGGATTGTGGAAAGTGTTAAGAATATTTGGAGTAGATGGGAAGTTGTTGAATGCTGTGAAGAGTATGTACGATGGTGCAAAGGCTGCAGTGCGTGTGGATCGGGGACTAAGTGAATTTTTCTCTTAGAAAGTTGGGCTGAAACAGGGATGTGTCATGTCTCCATGGTTGTTCAATCTGTACATGGATGGGGTAATAAAAGAGGTACAAGGTAGGGTAGTGGATGTTGGAGTGGCCCTGTGAGAGAGGATAGTGTTTGGAAACTCCCTGTACTGTTGTTTGCAGATGATACTGTGTTATTGAGTGAAGACGAAGGGGAGCTGCAAGGCTTGGTGGATGAGTTTGGGAGAGTGTGTAAGAAACGGAATCTAAAGGTGAATGTAGGGAAGAGTAAAGTGATGGTCTTTGAGAGCGGTGAAGTCAGTGAATGTACAGGGAGGTTGGATGGTGAGGAATTGGAAAATGTGAGTACGTTTAAGTACTTGGGTAGTGTGATGAGTAAGGATGGAGGTTTGGAGGGTGAAGTGCTTGAAAGGGTACAGTAGGGAAGAAAGGTTGCTGGTTCTTTGAAAGCAGTGATAAGAAACAGGGAAGTGAGCATGGAAGTGAAAAGGTTACTACATGGAAGTATTGTGATACCAACTCTAACGTATGGAAGTGAAGTTTGGACATTGTTGGAAGGACACAAGTCAAGAGTGAGAGCAGTGGAAATGAGTTATTTAAGAGGAGCCTGTGGAGTCACATGGAGAGACAGGCTGACGAATGAGGATATAAAAAAGCTTTGTGGTGTTGATGTGGATGTGATAGGAAGCGTTATGAGGAACACACTGAGGTGGTTTGGGCATGTGGAGAGGATGGAGGGTGAAAGACTGACGAAGAGAGTGTATGTGAGTGAGGTGGAGGGGGGAAGAGGAAGGGGGAGGCCGAGGATGAGATGGAGGGATGGGGTGGAGAGGTATATGAGAGAGGGGGGTGAGTTGGGAGCAGGGCAGTGAAATGGCGAGGGACAGGGCGACTTGGAGGCGATTTGTTTGTGGCCACCCCAAACGGGATTGAGGCGTCTGGCAATAGATAGATAGATTGATTGACCTTTTTGTTGTGGATAAAACTGAAACCTGTGTGAATAAACCAAGGCTTTCTTCCACTAAACACAAAGTAAGAAAAAGGAAGGCATGTTTCTTTATCTATGAGAACAATTTTCATAACGTGCAAACGAGATATGAAATAATCACAAATGGATCTCGGACATGGAAACAATATTAACCCTAGGGAATGATGAAGATGTACGGTAATCCTAGGGAACTATGAAGACGAACAAACGATGAGTTCCCTGGTGGTTAGTCACAAAAATTTACTCCTGATCGATTAAAAGAATTGATAATATACTTTTCTGTTCTGTGCAAGTTCTTGTATACAGAAAGAGAAGTTAGTAATGATACTGCTCCACGGACAGCACTTACAGTCACACTAAAACAGCCTTCTACCCAGTTTAGCATGGGTGACTTTTCCAGTCCTTCAGGAATTATGAGTTTAGAGAGACACGCTGGGTGTCGGAGCAGATGGAGGGAAAAAAAAAAAAAGTCTGGTACCAGGATGGAGAAGGATGGTAAGGAAAGGACGTGCTGGGGTGGATTACGGGTGGTAGAAGTGAGTCTGGTGAGAGAGAATGGTGATGAGAGGCGAGGGCTCTTGAAGGAGTGAGATTGTGGGGAATAAAATCTGACTTGTACACAGGAGTAATTAGAAAAAAAAAAAAAAAAAGACACCCAAAGAGTGCAACACCCGCTATCTACAAATGATGTAAGAGTTGAATATTTGACAATTATTTCTGACCATCGCTTTTGATCGATTGTTCCCTAGGTAGAGTTAAGTCACCCATGCCTGACCCTTAACACTTTCACAAAGTTTGACCAAAATCGGATCAAAAGTGTCTGAGGTGACATTGCCCTTTGACCAAGACCCTTGACATTCGAATATCGCACTTCCTCACTTATTCAGTCCTCCATCACCTTTTTTCGAAATAAAATCGAAACTGTTCGAGTTACAGGATCGAACACTTAATTTTGTCCTGTAACCTTGACTCTTGGTGGATTATTTTTTCAAAACGAATCATTTTATTATTGTTTAACCTGAACCCGTTCACAAAGATGACTGAAATAAGAAAAGAACTATTTAAGCTAACTTTGACACATGACCTTGACATTTGTAGTATATTTCTCCAAAACAATAGGACAACCTATTGACTGAACCTAAACCTATCGCTAATTTCATTAAAATTATATCAACGCTGTTTTATTAATTTTGGTTACAAACAAAGACACGTGGGTAGAACTTTGACCTTTCTCAGTGACCCTGGCCATTGACCAAGTGGTGTCAATGTCTATGCCATCGTTCTTGCTTTACTGTCAACTTTTCCACTAACTTTGGTCTAAATTGGAACAAAACTGTTTAAGCTGACCTTAACACGTGGTCTTGAAAGATGACCTTTTTCTGTGCCCTTGATCTTCCTCAAATCATTCCTAAAATTGAACCCCTTCAAGAACAATATGTTAACCTCTTATATGACCCTCAACCCATCCTCAAAGTTTTGTCTGATCATATGTAATCTTTATTTAGGTCACACACATACATACGCATGTCGAATTTCGACCTTGTCCTATGATCTTGACCCTTTCATAGACTGTTATGAAAGTCAAACACCTTAGTTCTTCCACTAAGTTATTCCTAAGTCGTATCAGCTGTTGAAGTTGACCTTGCCATGTGATGATGACCAATTCATCTCAGAAACATGTCAAGACCTATTGTTCTAAACAAAAAAAAAGAAAAAAAAAGAAAAAGAAAAAAATAAGTCAGTTCCCTAGCTAACCCTCAAGTCTCCCAGCAAGTTTGATAACAAGTAGGAGAAAACATTCTCTCTCTCTCTCTCTCTCTCTCTCTCTCTCTCTCTCTCTCTCTCTCTCTCTCTCTCTCTCTCTCTCTCTCTCTCTCGTCAAGGAAAACATTACCCTGCTTGCACCACCGTCCGCGTGGGTATAAGAAATTGATTGACCCTCTAGCCGAAACTGAGAAAAAGAAAACACACTACACAAACAAATGGGGATCGTAGCGCAGAATAGAAAAAAACAACCAGATGCATTTTATAGATAGAAATGAAATCGATTGAATGTAATTAGTTAATCATTTAACTTTACAAAGTATACGGTACAAGAACCGACGAGACAGTAGGCTACTGCTTCATCTACTTGTACGAAAAAATGTGTCCCTTTTGATTACGTTGGTACAGGGGAAGGAGCTGAAACTTACCTTAAGCGGGTTTAAAACCATTATTTGCTGTTAAGACGAAGAAGTTAAATAGCTTATTTTAGCGGGAACACGCTTACCTAACGAACCAGCGCTATCTGCCCCGCTGATCTCTGAATGGAAACACAGCCCTGTCTGTGCAACTTATAAAATCAGTTAAAAGAAGAAAGTTCTCTTTTAAATAAGGCTCTAACAATATCTAAATCAATTTGACTGATGCTCCACTTGCTTTTCAATTACCAGTGTAAAGCTCGTTTCATTTCACTTATTTACAGGTATTTCCGTACGCCATAATTAGGAATAGATTTTTGTATGTTTTTGTGTTTCAGCAAACTTGTGACTTCACAATGGAGGACTTCAACGCTTTGGTGAAGCCCCATATGGTCCCGCACCTATCCAGCACTTCCGTACTTGTTGTATGCTGCATAACAATCCCTCTCATTCTTCAAAGCCATAATTATATGGAGGATTTCGTGGATGCAAGAAAGCCTTTCTCTTCATAATTCATATTTTATTCTCACAGTTAATCGTATCCTAATACAACTATTTGTCAAGGCAAACGCACCATTGCCATTATTAACGAACTATTATGATTAACATCTTGCGTCGCCTTCTTTCAGTTATCATTATCAATATGATCATTGCATGTTGGTCCCGTCGCTTGATATAGGCCTGTCTCCACCTGTCACTACTTTATATATATATATATATATATATATATATATATATATATATATATATATATATATATATATATATATATATATATATATATATATATATATATATATATATATATATATATATATATATATATAGATATATATATATATATATATATATATATATATATATATATATATATATATATATATATATATATATATATATATATTGCGAATCCTACGCTGGGGATAGACGATCCAACCCATACTGTAAAGCCCAGCAGTACTCTTAATACATAATATGCTGCCACACAAATTCCTATATTAGCAGTGTGGGCTAATGCTGCATGCTTATAATGAGGTATGTTAAGCTTACATCATTTTAGGTTGGTATGTTGATGGTATTACAATTGGGTCCTATTTATGACATGTGGAGGATTTTTCTCGAAAAACCATTTTACAGTAAGCCTTGTTTAATGAGGCACTTCCCTATAACGTGACTTATGCCTCAGCCTAGGATTGATCTCATGTTTTGCAGGAAACAGTCGATTTCTGCTCCATTTAAGGATGTTCTGTTTCAGCCATGGAAATTAAAGGGATTTATTCCCTCTCCTAATTCTGTCAGCCTATTAATCTTCCTTCGTCTCCAGTTTGTACTGTAACATCTAATGTGTTTCAGCATCTATTATCTGCTTAAAATATGACAAGTTATCAATGTACAATTGCAATAATATCACACAGAGTCACTTATTCTCTAACACAATGATAAATCTCTTTTGGTTGAAGGGTTGCAGTGGAATGATAACCTCCACCCACCCCCGTCTGATATACTTAGTAAGCCAGATTTGACCCAGGAAATATTTCTGGTTCACGTGCTGTCAAAAATGTATATATTTACTTTCCACTCTAGTGATATCATTATTCTCTCTTATACTAACTACAAAAGCTGAAGGGGTACAGTCTTCTTATTGTTTACATGTAAAGGATATCAAGAAAAATGAGGCTACATTGTGCTGTCAGTACCGAATACAATCTCCTCCAGTGATGATAAAGTATGTTCTGTGGGCTATAAGTGTCAAAAATAGCGCATTTAAATCTGTGACTACCTATCATCTTTTCAATCCAAGTTTGGAGCAAAAAAGTCCAGGGCATGGCTACTTAGTCCAGGCATATAACCTCCAAAATCTGACTGATAGCACTGGCCATACGATATGTGGTAATCAGGAATGTCCTGCTGTTGGATAAAGCCATTTTTCTTTCCCCACCACAGTCTGAAGCAACTTCCAATTTCTTTTGTCACCACGGTGTCATGCAAGCATAGAGGAGGCAGGCGGACGGTACAGACAGTCAACTGCGAACCATGAAAGAGTTAGGAAAGGTTAGTTCTGGTTCCACTTCCACTGCCGCCGCCCGCCCCACTCATGCCATTTTCACCCATGCCCTGCCACCCAATGATGCAAGGAAGGGATTGAGCGTAAAGGCCAAAGGGAGGGAAATGGAGATGCCAGCGTCATCCTGCCCTGGCTGCCCTGTCCTGCATGGACAGCCAGGCCTATCGACAACCTCGAGCACCCGTCTGAACGCAGCCTTGCCGCTACTCCAAAGTGACCTCTCTTCTTCACTTATGTGTTCCACAACACTTCCTCCTAGCCATTTGTGTACATATGCAGTGGGGAGACGAAGGACTGGTGAGTATTTTGGTCTTTTATTGAATGTTCTAGGTGGTGTAGTTGTTGAAATGTGACGGCTTCGAACAAAGCAATTCCTCTTAATATCTTTGGGTACAGTGAGCAGCTGGCCTGATACAATGTCGGGCTTAATATAAGTGACCAGTGCTCTTTTCTGAGTGGTATTATGTGTGCATTAAACTCCAAATATCCCTCTGATTTTAACCCATATGAGCCACATCTGGTTTGGGCTCACAAAATCTATAGGTGTTCATTTGCTTTGTAGTTACTGTCCAACATAGAAATAATTTGTTTTTTCACTGAGATGCAGTCACCTAAATGTAGCAATACATTAAGTTAGTGGATGGTAGGCGAAACTACCATCATTTATATTTTTAATTATTTTTTAATCAGGAGTTTAATCACAGTACCATACCTTCCTTGCATATAAATTACAAGCTATACTTAGCAATGTTCTATAATCCATTAGTGACGAAAATGTAGGACACATTATATTTAAAAATGAAATTGCATTCTGATAAGTATATGTATATTATTATAGCAATCTTCCTTTAAGTTTTAATATTTTAGTTCTATATCAGGCCTCAGTAATATTTAAGTTACAGTTTTACCGAATCTTGTAAATGTACATACACTATAAACCATAGATGAGTAGGTGACTAACGCCATATTAATGTTGCTTGGCTGTGGTCTCCAAAAACCTCAGTCTGCCATTACTGTATAAAAAAATGAGGCATGGGGAACAATGGAGAAGAAGAAATATAACTTAATATAGAAACCGGTTCCCGACACTGTCAACGATTAGTCATCATGCTGTACAGTGAAGAAATGAGACCAAAATCTTTGACCTCAGTCTACATGAAAGGGGCATTAGCTTATTTTCTTCTTTACTGTATCAAATAATATGACATGTAATTGGATTCACTTACCCTACATTTTTGTAACACTTCCTGACCATAAAACCAAAATCTTTTACCGCACACTTGCCTATCTCGTCTATCAAACATTGAAGTGTAACGTATTTTTAAAGGCTGGGGACACATTACTATGGTGAAGGAGTCGCCGCAGCTGCAGCAGGGTTCCAACTGTTGCCATTTTATTTGATTCATTGCATTTTCTTTTAGATGTTGTCTCTTTAGTATTAGAGTACATTATTATGCTGAATATTGTATGAATTTCATTACTATTAAATTCTTTGTTAAGCCAAAAATTCTTTTATTTTTTAAATGATGCCTTGAGAACGAGAGGAGCCTTTTATTCTGTATTATGTCGTCTGGTGGTAGGATGAATATAATAAGTTGCTTAACATTTATGATGTGAAAGAAATCTATCTATCTATCTATATACCTAGGCTGCTTCCCCCAAGGAAAGGGAGGTAGCCGAGACAGGACGACTCACTCTCCATTTACTCATCCATTCAAACACATTCATTCGCATCTTAGCCCCAAAGGGGAGAACGGACAGATCCTCACCGTACCACACCGCACAAGGGTCAACTGGGCAATGCAATCAGTGACATCCGCAGCAGGGCCCGACAGCAGAACTGGTTTACCCCTGCCACATCATAACAGACCCATCCCCTTACCCGCACCTGACCTGACTAGCTGATCAGACCAAATGCGGGAGCATATCCCCTCAGGGCTGCGTCATCACTTATTCATTCACAGTTTCTCTCCATTTATTTCTGTCACGCACAGCCACTCTTCCTTGCTCAACAGACATCCCTCTCGCATCCAGCGCTCTCTTCACACTGTCCATCCATCCTATTCGTGGTCTTCCTCTCAGCCTTACACCTCTCACATCAGATCTAGTTATCTTTTTCACCAATCGCTCATTATCCATTCTCTCCATATGCCCAAACCATTGCAACACCCTCTGCTCAACTCTACCAGCCATCTCCCGAACAACTCCAGTTCTCCTTCGCACTTCATCATTTCGCACCCGATCCATACGCGTCACTCCACACATACTCCTCAGACATCTCATCTCCATTACATTCAAACTTTACCTCTCTGCTACACCCATATTCCATGTTTCAGCCCCATATAATGCAGTCGGTACCACAACACCCTCATACAGCCTTCTCTTTACATCCATTCTAAGCGAACGTGTCGTAAAAGGCGACTAAAAGGGGCTGGGTGAGGGGACTAGGTACCCCCTCCTCTGTTTTGTAGTTCCTAAAAAGAGACAGGCCAGAGAAAGGGATGGGGGATGGAGTTATCCCAGTACCCTGAAGATTGGGTCTATGAATGTGCGTGGATGTAGTACGATTGAGGCTAAAAGGGAGGAGATTGGGAGAATGTTTGTGAGAAGAAAGTTGGATGTGTTAGCTTTGAGTGAAACGATGATGAAAGGGAAGGGGGAATCTATGTTTGGAAGTGTGAATGGAAGATTGTCAGGTGTTGATAGAGGAAGGGCAAGAGAAGGTGTGGCCTTGTTAGTGAGTCCGGAAGTTCAGCAATGTGTGATTGAATGGAAGGAGGTGTCATCGAGACTGATGTGGGTGAAAGCGAAATTTGAACGTGAGTTGTGGGTGTTTGTGAGTGCATATGGGCCTGGTAGTGAAAGGGATGAACAAGAGAGGGAGTCTTTCTGGAATGATGTTGATGAGTGTCTGCAGAGTTTTGAAGCGAATGTGAATGTGGTAATGATGGGAGATCTGAATGCTAGAGTGGGAAATGTAGCAGTTGAAGGCGTAGTTGGTATGCATGGTGTGCCTGGAAGAAATGAAAATGGGGAACGAATGATAGCGATGTGTGTTGAGCGAGAGATGGTGATTGGGAATACGCTGTTTGAGAAGAAAGATATTTATAAGTATACATGGGTGAGACAGGAGGGTGGAAGGGTTGTTGATAGAGCCTTGTGGTTGTGTCTAGGAATGTAATAGGAAGATTGTTGGATGTGAGAGTTCTGAGAGGGGAGGGTGGAGGTATGTCTGACCACTACCTGGTGGAGGGAAAGTTAAGAGTAGGTAAGAGATGGATGAGAGCTAGGAGGGTTAGGTGTGGCAGGGAGGTTTTGAAAGTGAGTGAGTTGGATAAAAGAGAGAAAAAGATAGAGTATCAGGAGAAATTGAAAGATGAGTGGAACGCAGTGAAAGATTGGGAAAATGGCAGCGTGGAGGAGGAATGGCAGTTGTTTAAGAGTGCTGTGGTGGGGCATGCAGAAGAGGTGTGTGGTGTGAGACGTGTGGGTGGTGGTGTAAGAAAAGGAAGTGAATGGTGGTGCGAGGAAGTAAGTATGGCTGTGGCTGAGAAGAGACGTGCATATGAAGTGTGGCTGCAGAGGAAGGATGAGATGTCATATGAAAGGTATAAGGAGAAGAGGAATAGAGCGAGAAGGGCTGTGCGTGATGCTAAAGTGGCAGCAGATGAGAGGTGGGGTAGGCGGCTGACAGAGAATTTTCAGCAGAATAAGAAAATGTTTTGGAAGGAGGTGAAAAGGGTGCGAAAGGGAGAGTCTGGGAAGGAAGAGCGAGTAAAAGCAGAGGATGGAAGGATGTTAACTGAGATGGATGCAGTACGGAAGAGATGGGCAGAGTATTTTGAAAGATTGTTAAATGTAGAGGAGGAAAGGGTGGCTGAGATTGTGGCGGATGGAAGGGTGCAAGGAATAAATGTGTTGGGAGAGTTGAATGATTCTTTGATCACGAAGGAGGAAGTGGAGAAGGCAGTAAAGGAGATGAAAACAGGGAAAGCTGCAGGTATGGATGGGTGTGCTGTGGAATGCCTGAAGGGTGGTGGAGTGACTATTGTTGACTGGTTAGTAAGATTGTTGAATGTGTGCTTTGAGAAAGGTATGGTGCCAATTGACTGGGCAAGTGCTTGTGTGGTCCCGTTGTATAAAGGCAAGGGTGATAAGTATGAATGTACTAGCTTTAGGGGTATAAGTCTGTTGAGTGTTGTAGGTAAGGTGTATGGTAGAGTGTTAATTATGAGAGTTAGAGAGGGTACAGAGGGAGTGATTAGTGATGAGCAGTGTGGCTTTAGGAGAGGGAGGGGATGCGTTGATCAGGTGTTTGCTGTGATACAAGTGTGTGAAAAGTATTTAGCGAAAGGCAAGGATGTGTTTTGGGCATTTATGGATTTAGAGAAAGCGTATGATAGAATTGATAGGGAGGCTTTGTGGACTGTTTTAAGATTGTATGAACTTGATGGTAGGTTACTAAAAGGGGTGAAAAGTTTTTATGTAAATAGTACAGCGTGCGTAAGAGTGGGAAATGCTGTGAGTGATTGGTTTCCCGTGAGAGTGGGGCTGCGACAGGGATGTGTGATGTCGCCTTGGTTGTTTAATATTTACATGGATGGTGTTGTAAGGGAGGTGAATGCAAGAGTTTTAGGTGGTCTGAGTCTGGTAAATGTTGATGGAGGAGAGTGGAATCTGAAGCAGCTGCTGTTTGCAGATGATACTGCACTGGTGACTGATTCAGAGGAGAGATTGAGACAGTTGGTAGAGGAGTTTGGAAGGGTGTGTGAAAGGAGGAAATTGAAAGTAAATGACAATAAGAGTAAAGTGATGAAGTGTACGAGGTTGATAGATGGTAGGGGGATGAATATAGTTTTGAATGGTGAGTTGCTTGAGGAGGTAGATTGTTTTAAATATCTAGGGTCACATGTTGCTGTGGATGGAAGAATAGATGCAGAAGTGAAGTTTAGAATAAATGAAGTGAAAGAAATACATATGATAAATCTGCCAGACAAATTTCTTACACTGTGCCAACAGACCATGCATTTCCAGGTGATGTTTATGCCTCCCACACTCGGCTGATTTAAGAGACCTGGCGGAACAGATGCTTTACCACAAACCAGAACTCGTAAAGGAGGCTGCCACAGTGTGGAGACTTTATGTGCTGCATAGATTTAGCCCGGGCTAGATCAGCTTAAAGCTTTACTGAATTATTCCCTGAGAATGCGCGTAAAGGTCCTACTGATCAGCCGGTACCTCCAGTGTTATGTAATAATAATAAAGGATTTCTTGAGGTAGCACTGAATAATTATAAAATTCTGGGAAACATCTCCCAGGTAACAGCCAAATATCTTTCTCTGACTTCACTAAGAGAATGTGGCCACCTCACGCTGTAGTACTCCGGGAACATACAGGGTCTATCGGTGATTTAAGTACCAGATATTATTATATTTTACAGGTTATAAATTTCCTTTAGAATTTGTCATACGGTTGACAGCAATATTAGACTCATATTGCCCACTGCACTGAAGTGTGTAAGGCCATAGGCTAGGCTACAACTGCACAGATGATTCAGGTTACAAATGTATATCTCTGGAAGCAGCACAAGCCTGGAAAAAAAGTACAGTTGCCTCTTAACTCTTACGGATTCGAATCAGTACGCACAACACCTAACATTGCCCAGACTGTTACTTTAATACAATTCCTGTATATCATCAACCAATAATTTTTCAAGTAGGTAAACAAAAAGTAATGCAGTAATGTTCCAAAAAACTTATAAAGGCGAGCATATTACTGTGACACAATTATATTCTTATCTGGATGATGCTCTTTCTCCTGCCCTCATACCTTGGTCCCGAATATACTTATTTACTGATTCTTTTTTATTCAAGTGATACTTTGAGTTCTTGGCTATACTTGGATTTTTCTGCCATATACTATACAGTATTAGCCTAGTTAATAGTGTGAAACCTCGGCGGTATTGTCAAGCTATATCACTTTAGATAAGAACAACTTATGTGTGGTGATATATATGATTTTTGTATTATGACTTAATGGTGCTCTTCATACATTCCTTTAAAAGAAATATTGAGTTTTACAGTAGAATGCTACTCTTCTTATCACATTACTTTCTCTTATCTCATACCCATTACTCGTTTCTGTACTAAGTATTATCGGTCTCAAAAAAAAAAAATCAAAATTTTTTAGCCATTTATTGGCAATCGGCATTACTTTATAACAACCTTAGGAAATGAAAAACGTAGCCTCCTTCCTTAGATGGGTTGGAGGTTACACTATCGACCGAGGCGTCCAGCGTGTGATTTTATCTAAAGGTTACTGGTTGACGTCAAGAAGGGCATCGGGTCACGAAGTTCTACAACTCTCCAACAAAAGTCCTCTGTGCTAGTTTCTTAAAATGGGTGGGGGGGGGGGAAATTTGGCTCAAAAACTTATCATCGTTACAAAACAAGATGATACCAAACGACCATAGTTTCAGAGAGAGAGAGAGAGAGAGAGAAAGAGAAGTGTGAGTGGAAAAAAATTATGTGAGTTGACATGATGGGGTGTGTGCATCTAACAGAAGCTGAGTATGAGTCAGAGGTGAAGGAATGGGCATTGTGTTTCAAAGTGTAAAAATGGAAGCTTCTTTAACAAGAACATTAATTTCTTTGCCATTATATTTTTCATATTAATGATACAGATCAATCAGTAATATAAATAATCGTTTCTTATAAGGAAAGAGTGATTCGTTCGAACCTTTTGAACTTGTTTCCATGCCTGATAATTATTATTTCTATGTTTCAAATTTCGCAAAGCATTCTATTTTGTGTATTAAATCTTCACCTTAATTTTACTGTATGGACACCATGCCTTAACCTACTAAGCTTAATAAGAAGACTTTTGGCGTCAGTTGCTTCAGTGCAACAATGGTTCATCAACCCTGAACCAAGTCCGACACACCGCAACGATTACTGCACATTATTTGTCTAAATTATAGCCTATGTATTACGAGCACTCCAGCTGCATTTCTTGTGGGTGTATTATGCATATACTGCATATACTTTATCTACCAGACACTTAGCCTATATGAAGTGGTAATCTCAAACACTGATCTGATGGTATCCTAATAACGGGTTTTATCAGTCCATTCGTACCCCTGAAGCTACAATGGAAAGAAACACACGTTGCCACACCTACAAAAACGTGTCAGCTGTATCAGTTATAATTGCTGGTAACTGTACGATTGATCAGAGGCTGCTAAATGGCAAAATCTGTTTTCAATTGGCCTTTTTAATGGAAAGTTTCGTCATAACATGCCTCAATGCACAATTTTGTATATCGGTTACTTGTATTAAGTTAGAAACTATTTATCATAAGACAAAACTTTACTTCTCATTATAATACATGCACATACTACAGCCTACATAATGCTGACACATTAGCTGTGTCTTTTACTACTACGAGAAAAAATTATTGTTTTTTAACATTTAGCTTATCACGAGCGAGCAAGCGTACCGAAACGATGTTTACGTTCAGCTGAGAAATGAGCGGCCTGACACGAAACGGCCCTGCCGCAATGGTTTTCAGAGGCTAATAATTTTTCTACTATGTGAGGTAGAGAAGAGATTCTTTCAGCAGGTAGCAGCTACAGTCGATAAATTTTGTTTTTAGCTATATATTTACTCATGAAACCAAAGAAACTCCTTGGAATCCCAGTTTTCGAAGGGAATGAACCGAGGGCTTCAATAGATATGCTCCACATTGAAATCGATTTAAAGCACTATGAAAGTGACACATGCGAGGTATGAGTTGTTTTTCGCTTTCATGTGTGTTTGTGTGTGTGTGTGTGTGTGTGTGTGTGTGTGTGTGTGTGTGTGTGTGTGTGTGTGTGTGTGAGAGAGAGAACGTAAGAAAGTAAAAATTTTAGCTCAGTTATTCTTCTGTTATTGTTCAACTACATCACCAGAAATGAAAGTTTACACTAAGATGAAATTATGATGATAGGCTTATGTACAAACGCACGCTCGCTCGTCACGGTCTCACAAAGCGCATTTTACTTGTATGTCTTCCCTCTCACAGTCTGAGGCGGCTTTAATGACTGGTAGCTGGATTTAGATAAGTAATTTTTTTAGAGAAAAATTTCATTCAAACTGAACATAATAGCCAGCCCCATAAAACAGCGAAAGGAAATTATATGGACATTTACGTTGGACGATGGTTAAGCATCATGGAGTTTTCTAACAGAAACTAATACAAAATATAACTCGGTAAACCGTGAAAAGAAGTAGAATAAAAGTCACTGACGACTTCGAATACGAGTATCTGAAGGGAGAGGATTTAGATGTGAAGACGCATCATCACCAGCAGCAGCAACATTCTGAAGCAGTCCACAGATGAACTGAACTCTTCCACTTTTCTCCACTCTGATCTAGTTTTTGCAATGTTGTTTATCGCTTGGTCTTGTTCTTTAAACATATAATCATGACTGTTACCAAAATCCTAACTGTGTCAGCACATTACACTGTAGTGGCAACTACCAATATTCGTGTGCAATTCAGCTTTTTTTTTTTTTTTTTTTTTTTTTAACCCACGGAACCCTGAAGCCATGGTTTCAAAAAAACTTTTGTGACAGATCACCTGGTGACTCTTACAAGCACCCTCCTCTCCTCCTTTATCTTGGAGACTATGCAGTAAAATTTTTATGGGGGTGCTGTGTAAAGCTCGTACAGCTCTAAGCATGCAGATTTCCCCAAGTTCTTCTCCATGGTCTGGATAAAGCTAAAAAGGGAATCAAGGAGGTAACGAGGAGGGAATGAAGCACACACGACTCCATTACCGTGAACTTATATGATGTGTATGTAAATTCTCATGCTAATCTGATCCTCATTCATACCTGAGTTCACAAATTCTCGATAATAAAGTGGCATTTGACATTTTGATCGATCGTCCACGTTGCGAAGACTGTCCCTCCTAATGACACGTGAGGTATCTTCTTTTATGACTGTATTCATCTGATGGTAGCAAGGAGAAGAAATGAAACAACACAAAAGACAAGTTTGATAACCGAAACCACCCTTGAATTATTCCTAGGGCAAAGGCATATTGGTAATTATTTATGAGTGAATCACTTAAAGGTCACCCTTCTGGTCATAGGCGCTAACAGTTTAGTGGTTAGCCTTGCCTCTCTCTTCGTCATATTTATGACTGTTCCGGCACGACGCTGGCACTCGGTTGACTAAGTACACACAACAACATCTCAGACGCCCACCTCTGTGCTCTATCTTGCCACTCTGTGTTATATTTATGGCTACCAGTATTAGTGCGACGCAGATACGCGGTTGACTAGGTACTGTACATACCAGAAGCACCTCAAACAACCCCCCCACACACCCCACAGACACAACTACATATCATCATTAACCCCCATCCTTCAACAAATCTCCACAAGTCCTGGTCCCAATCCTCCAAAACAAAATAGGGAATATATGAGCGAAAGAATGATACAGTTGGAGACACACTTTGAATTTGGCTGCATCTGTGCATGTGGCAAAAGGGATATTACATTTACTTGGTTAATATAGATAGTTTCTAACATTATTGGTATAAATAATCTTACCATTCACTGTATAATATCGTCTGATGGCTGAACTAATAAGATGATAAATATGCCATCTTCCTGAAGAAGTTAAGGGAAGATTACTATCTTTTTTACTTGGTACCAGGTCCTGTTTGGCAACTTAAAGAAAAATGCTGATTATTTTATGCTATTTATTTTTATTTATGATTTTGTCGTTTGGGCCTTATTGACGTCACCTAATATACATAGAGATATCTACTTCACGGCTGAGTACAGTATCCACATATTCCTTTCTCCTCCTGTTCCCTTTCCTCAGTCACCTTAATCTTCTTAGTATCCTTCCTATGGTCCATCACCCGTCCCAGGCAACTCACCGTTCTGTAATGCTTTTTCATTGTCAGTCTTTTCTCTGTGAAAATGTTTTCTTCTAATAAAAAAACAATGTCATTATTCTGATACATATACTTGTCTTTGATTTTTTAGTTATGAAATTTTTAAAACAATTTCTACTACTAAAAGATTCTCTCTCGTAAATTCACAAACATGCTTTTACACACACACACACACACACACACACACACACACACACACACACACACACACACACACACACACACACACACACACACACACTATTAATCTATCTATCTATTGTCAGACGCCTTAATCCCGTATCGGGTGGCCACAAACAAATCGCCTCCATGTAGCCCTGTCCCTCGCCATTTCACTGCCCTGCTCTCAACTCACACCTCCATCCCTCATATACTTCTCCATTCCTTCATTCCATCTCATCCTTGGCCTCCCCCTCACTCTCTTCCCCTCCACCTCATTCACATACACTCTCCTCGTCAGTCTCTCACTCTCCATCCTCTCCACATGGCCAAACCACCTCATTGTGTTTCTCCTAACGCTTCCTATCACATCCACATGCACACCACAACGCTCCTTCACTTCCTTATTTGTCAGTCTGTCTCTCCATGTGTCTCCACAGGTTCCTCTCAAATAGCTAATTTCCACTCCTCTCATTCTTGACTTATGTCCCTCCAACAAGGTCCAATCATCACTTCCATACGTTAGAGCTGGTATCACAATACTGTCATGTAGTAACTTTTCACTTCCATGCTCACTTCCCTGTCTCTTATCACTGCTTTCAAGGAACCAGCAACCTTTCTTCCTTGTTGTACCCTTCCAAGCACTTCACCCTCTAAACTTCCATCCTTACTCATCACACTATCCAAGTACTTAAACACATTTACATTTTCCATTTCCTCCTCATCCAACCTCACTGTACATTCACTGACTTCACTTCTCTCGAAGACCAAAACTTTACTCTTCCCTATATTCACCTTCAGCTTCCGTTTCTTACACACTCTCCCAAACTCATCCACCAAGATCTGCAGCTCCCCTTCGTCTTCACTTAACAACACAGTATCATCTGCAAACAACAGTACAGGGAGTTTCCAAACACTGCCCTCTCTCACCAGGGCCGCTCCAACATCCATTGCCCTACCTTGTAGCTCCTTTATAACCCCATATATACCGATTGAACAAAAATGGAGACATAACACATCACTGTTTCAATTCAACCTTCAAATAGAAAAATTCACTCAGTTCACTATCGACACGCACTGCAGCCTTAGCAGTCTCATACATACTCTCCACGGCATTCAGCAACTTCCCATCTACTCCATATATTCTTAATATTTTTCACAATCATTGTCTATCCTCCCTTTCATATTCGCTCTCCAAATCCATGAAGGCTGCATACAACTTCTTTCCCTTCTGTAGAAACTTTTCCACTAAAGATCCAAGAATGAATATCTGATCTACACAACCTCTTCCCTTCCTATAACCCCCCTGTTCTTCTCCAACTAATTCCTCTGTTTTTCCCCTAACTCTGTCAATAAGTATCCTACCGTATACTTTTCCTATTACACTAAGCAGGCAAATGCCCTTATGATTACCATATACTTCTTTTTCCCCTTTTCCTTTGTACAGGGGAATAATTATACCTGACCTCCAATCCTCCGGGACTCTACCTTCCTCCCAGGCCAGTCTGCACATCTTCCACATCCATTCTACAACTATCTCTCCCCCATGCTTCAGCGTTTCACCATACGCTCCATCAATTCCTGGGGCTTTCTTTATTTTAACTTTCTTCATTGCTTCCACAACTTCCATCCTACTGATTTCATCCTCTCTTCTCACATCCCTCAGTCTCCCAACCACTCCCCAGCCACTTACACACGCATTACTTTCATTCTGTATGTTCAACAATTCCTTAAAGTGTTCTTTCCACCTGCTCACTTTATCTCCCTTCACCACTAGTAATCTACCGTTTTTATCATTCATTCCCCAGCCAGCTTCTTTGGCACCATATCTAACTTTATTTACCACTTTCCAGAACATTTTCCTACATGCCCTCCACTTTACACTCAAGTTCCTTCCAATTCCTCATCTACTCTCTTCTTTCTCTCTCGTACTAATCTTTTCACCTCTCTCTTCCTTTCTACATTTAACTCTCTCTTCCGTTTCTCAACTTCTTCCACCCCTCTGTTTCTCATCCACTCACTATATGCTTTCTTCGTTTGTGCCATAGCCACCTCTTCAGTCCACCATGCTTTTCCCTGCACCACCTTTTGTCTTCTCTTCACTCAGCACACCACCTCTCATGCTGCACATATTTCTTCTGTGAATATCTTGCACACACCTTCCACGTCCCCCATCTGCTCCAATCCATATTTACCCAATCGTTTCTCCACTTCTCTCTTATATTCTACCATTTTTCCATTCTCTTGTAACCTTTCCACTTTCCTTGTATGAACTACTTCCTCCTGTCCTTCCCTTCTATTTCCCCACTTCATTTGTATCTTGATTCTGACCACCACCAAGTGGTGGTCAGAAAGTCCATTCCCCCAGCCTCTATATAATCTTGCATCCATTACACACCTTCTCATACTTTCATCCACACACACATAATCAATCATTGCCTTCAGTTCATTCAGTTCACCACCCACCCGTCTCATCACCGCCACGTATACATATGGATCATTTTGTGCCTGAAGAGGGTATTGGCTATCACCAACCCCCTCCTGGCACAAATTGCCATTAAAGCACTGACATTCTCATCCATCTCTACAGGCACACCCCACTCACCAACTGCTCCATCCACCCTCACATACCCTACATTTCCATTCATATCTCCAGTCAAAAATACTCTCTCATTCCTTTCAAACTTTTTCATGCACGCCTCCACATTTGTCCAGAACTCTTCTCTCACTCTGCTTGCACGATCTTGCATTGGCGCGTATACACACACAACCGCCCACATATGTAGCCCAACTTTCAATCTTACCAACACAGTCCTTGAGCCAACTGATCCATGCTCTCTTACATTTTCCTTCCATCTGTTACTCACAACAGTACACATTCCTTCTTTTGCCCTCTCATTCTCACCTACTCCCGCGCATGTACCCCATCCATACTCCCATTCTCTCACACTCTCACCTCACCATTTCGTTTCAGTTGATCCACATATATCCCTTTCGCACCCTTAAGCACCTGGACAATCTCCCTTTCTTTCACCTCATTATTTGCACCCCTTATATTCCATGTAGCCATCCGTACCATGCCCTTTGTTCGGTCCTTAATCATCACCTTTTGGTCAGTCGTGGTCCGGGGCTTCTTGTTCGTATTTTTAAATAGTCGTTTTCCGGGGAGGGGCACTAACCCTCCGCCAACTTGTCACGTAGGGAACACGTGTTGGTTGTTTATAAGCTACCATCCAGCGTTGTAAATGATTTCTTGGTTCACAGGAAATCATTTGGCTTGCCACTCAGTGTAGAGCTACCCTTAAACAGAGTACCACTTCACTAAGTACAACACACACACACACACACACACACACACACACACACACACACACACACACACAAAATGTAGTATTTATTCTGGCCCTCTTCTCCTCTCGAGGACTGTTGTCTTCTCCCATACAGGAGGACCATCCAATTAAAACCTGTGACCAATTCCCCATCCGGTCCTGTAAAGCCAGTGATTTTTTTGTGTTCTCTTGTGTCCTTGTCTGTCTCACCCCGGCTGTCCAAGGTCATGGCGCTTGTAGGTGCTTTGAGTATGTATCAAATATTCACTCAGTGGCATACACGAAGCCACTGGGGGGGCAGGGGGGGCAGTTTGACCCCCCCCCGGGAAAATTTTGGGGAAATGCTGAAAGGGATTTTTTGGCATATTTCTTGTATAACAATACAGTTTTCCTAATTTTACCACTTGTGTATTAAACAATAATATCTACTTCCCAAAATATTTCTTTGAGAGCAATAATTTCCTTTAAAACTGAAAGCCAGACTAATCATAAAACCCTGGAGAAGCCAGGTATAATTATTCCCTTGTACAAAGGGAAAGGGGAAAAAGAAGTGTGTGGTAATCATAGGGGCATTTGTCTTCTTAGTGTAACAGGAAAAGTATACGGTAGGTTACTTATTGACAGAGTTAGGAAAATAACAGAGGAATTAGTTGGAGAAGGAAAAGTATACGGTAGAATACTTATTGACAGAGTTAGGGAAATAACAGAGGAATCAGTTGGAGAAGAACAGGGAGGCTTTAGGAAGCGAAGAGGTTGTGTAGATCAGATATCTATTCTTAGATCTTTAGTGGAAAAGTGTCTAGAGAAGGGTAAGAAGTTGTATGCGGCCTTCATGGATTTGGAGAAAGCACATGACAGGGTGGATAGACAAGGATTGTGGAAAGTCTTAAGAATAAATGGAGTAGATGGGAAGTTGTTGAATGGTGTGAAGATTATGCATGAGGGTGCTAAGGCTACAGTGCGTGTGGATAGTGAACTGAGCGAGTTTTTCTATTTGAAGGTTTGGTTGAAACAGGGATGTGTCTTGTCTCCATGGTTGTTCAATCTGTATATGGATGGGGTTATGAAAGATATACAAGATAGGGCAGTGGATGTTGGAGTGGCCCTAATGAGAGAGGGCAGTGTTTGGAAACTCCCTGTACTATTCTTTGCAGATGATACTGTGTTGTTAAGTGAAGACGATGGGGAGCTGCAAGGCTTGGTGGATGAGTCTGGGAGAGTGTGTAAGAAACAGAATCTAAAGGTGAATGTAGGGAAGGGTAAAGTTATGGTATTCGAGGGAGGTGAAGTCAGTGAATGTACGGTGAGATTGGATAAGGAGGAAATGGAAAATGTGAGTACGTTTAAGTACTTGGGTAGTGTGATGAGTAAGGATGGAAGTTTGAGGGGTGAAGTGCTTGAAAGGGTGCAACAAGGAAGAAAGGTTGCTGGTTCCTTGAAAGCAGTGAAAAGAAACAGGGAAGTGAGCACGGAAGTGAAAAAGTTGTTACATGATAGTATTGTGATACCAACTCTGACTTATGGAAGTGAAGTTTGGACGTTGTTGGAGGGACACAAGGCAAGAGTGAGAGCAGTGGAAATGAGTTATTTGAGAAGAGCCTGTGGAGTCACATGGAGAGACAGACTGACAAATGAGGATGTGAAGGAGCGTTGTGGTGTGGATGTGGAAGTGATAGGAAGCATTAGGAGAAACACATTGAGGTGATTTGGCCATGCGGAGAGGATGGAGAGTGAGAGACTGACGAGGAGAGTGTATGTGAGTGAGGTGGAGGAGGAGAGAGGGAGGGGAAGGCCAAGGATGAGATGCAGCCATATCCTCTCACCCTGTAGCCAGTTGCAAGAAACACTGCACAATTATTGTTACAAACAACTGAAACAAGCAGAATTTTTGAAGACTGCATGAAGCCATTTTGATCACTTCAGATTACATTTTAGAAGATATAAATAGGTGTGCCAGAGGCCTCGTTTGGGTGGGGGACAGGGGGACGTGCCCACCTCCCACTTTCCGGAGCCTGGGGGACAGAGTATCTTTTGTCCTCCCCCCCACTTCTCTAGGTGAAAATTTTCAGGATGAATAGCTTTACGCCGTTTTTCTTTTCTTTTTTTTTCCTTAATGGAAAAATCCTTTCTATACAGTACAGTACAGTCCAGGTGATATGAAAATCATTCCCTGCTTTCCGGGGCAGGTCTAGTGGTCACCTGAGTCAAGGATTCAGAGAGGTTAATCCCACCAGATGTATTTACTTAGGTCAGTCTTGACGTATGCACCATCCCTGATGCCTGAGCCAATGAGAATCACACTAAAAGAATAAGTAGTGGAAAACAAAATTTCTGTTGGCTACCACCACAGCTGTAGTACAAAACAGAATACCAGACTGGGGGTGGGTGCGGCAGCGAATTTTAAATTACACATACGTGCTACATGGAGAGAGAGAGAGAGAGAGAGAGAGAGAGAGAGAGAGAGAGAGCAACCCTAAAGGAAAACAGAAAAAAGCGATAGCATCATGAATGTGGGAAAGTGTGTGTGTTCGGGACACTCACGCCAGTGTGGTGACAGATATTTTGGGGAAATATTCGAAGTGTTTGCCCCCCCCTGGCAAAAATCCTGGATACGCCACTGCTCAGTGGTATTTAGCCATTTATTGGAAAACACTAGGAGGTATATAACAAGGATATGACAGTAGGCAAAAGAAACTTTTTGGGACTGTTCTGAACTGGACTAATCTGAGTCACATGGATTGTACCATTGTTGTAGGAAATGTCTATTGCATATGTGTTTGAATTATATACTTTAGCGGATAATCACTTGAGCTCTTACATACAGAACTACTGAAAAAGGAGATAACAGTGAATTGTAAATGAATCGTAATATACCAATGTCCTTGTGATTTGTGTTATAATTTTTTGGACAGATATCAGAAGTAAATAAGTGAAAACCATGACTTTTGCCTTAAAATAGCGGCTGATGACTTACGAAATGCACTCGGGTGAACACTAGCCAATTTTACTCGCCACAGGTAAATCTGTTATCCACCGGAATATCTCCAGTAAAAATATTTAGGAATAATAGCATTCGTGTCTTATACTAAGATCACTAAGTCAGAATCAAGGCATTTTATTACTAGAATTAATATAACATGCAAGCCCCTATATGAAAGATTTTCCATCTAAAATATTCCGTATCATGTCTCAACGTGATAGAATTACTGATAACGAAAAACCTCAGCTACCTAGTCAGGGACGGTGCTTAAACTATTTCAGGGTACTGTCGTTTATAACTCACATTATTCCATGCTCAGCGACGATCATTGGAACGAATCTTGTTACTGTGTTATTAAGGTCTTTTATGGACATTTTTAGAGTGGCTGGCAGACTAGGCTTGATTTTTTTATTTAAAAATCGCATGGATAAGTATTTGGGTTCTGATACTAGTCTGAACATGTCCACTACTGAATAACACATTTCTGATGTACAGAGTTTTCTACAAAGGAGAGCATGGAGGGCTCAACTAAAGAACACCATAAGTATGCATCTAATGCTGAATTGATATGGCTTTCCGTTGCAAGAAAAGATAGTGTAGAATATGGATTTGATACATTCCATGACGGCTTTTCTCTGCTGCATGGTAGTGCTTCTCACTTTTTCTTGCCGGCTTCGGATGAAGGGTTTTATGGACTGAGGGAACCTTTATACTTTCTCTTCTTGTCGTTGACTCATAGAGTATATTCCATATACTCTACAGACTATCCTATAACAAACATCCTGGAAGCGACCAATAGGGCTGTCGTTCTACGCCATCCTTTAAAATTCGTCTTTTTCTGGAATATCCTACATTCCACTTTCGTCTTGAGCAATGGATTATGAAGCTAATTACGCACCCCTTGAATTACCTTCATCCCAGCGGCAGGAAGTTAAAGAATCAGGTTTCATATGGGAATGAGGAGGAGGGACAATGTGGGTGTAACGGAAAGTAAATATACAGATGAAATTGATGTCAACTAAGGGCAAGGGAATGTTACGTTAATGGAAATCAGTGATGTACAAATGTAGAGGTAATGTCTCACGATTGCAACACGACACATTTGTTGCTCTTATTTTCTCATTTACACTTCCTGGACTTATTAAGCAAGGCCGGTAAGACTACCAGGTCATGTCATACAAGGGCAAATTTGTGTCCAGCTCGCGCACACCGTCACGCTGTGGATACACCTTAGTAAAGGTTGCCAGACAGTGATAAACAGTGATAAATTGTTTCATCTTATGTTCTGTGATAACATTATTGTGCATGGCTGTGCATGTATATATTTGTGGAGTATAACATTTAAATATAATGAATAATCATTCAATCATGCATTCATTTAGGAAAGTTTGACAAAAAAAAAAAAAGAGTAACTGGTCATGTGAGTTTCTAATGTTCATATTTTTCCACAATATAAACAGTTTCATCTCCTGCCTATGTCAAGGCAATTTTAAATAAGATTAGCAATTACTTTTACTGTTCGACCTGATGTGCATTCTAGTAGGTATTTGCATACAGTAGGATTAACCTGACTTGGGGGTGTTCAGTATTCTGGAAATGTTTGGCAACTAGCCTCCCACTTCCCCTTCCTCTACTCCCTTTCTCTCCCATCTCTCCTCTTTTCTCTCAGGTCTCTGTTTAATGAGGCAAAGTATATACCCTGACTTCAGCTTCCATGTTTCAGTTAATTATATTAAAACATGGAATGCATGACTGATTAAGGAACTGAAGGGAGATGAAAGTATTCTGAGAGCATTATAAAGAGTTGCATTAACTCTTCATAACCATTACATCATTCTCATTATACTTTAGCTAACTCCACTATCCCTTTCACTCCACAGTCTGATCTGGCTAATTAATCTAATGATAACTAGAACAAAATAATAAGAGCCAACACAGTACCGTATTGAACAGATAAAAAGCAAAAACAAAAAAACTTGGAGTCACGGTATGTCTGCCTTTATCTCTCTCCCATAGCTATCACAAGAGCAGCTTAACTCACCCGCCACCTTCTGCTGGAAGGTGAGTGGAGGGAGTGGAGAGAAAAATGGGAGGAGACAGTCCTCTACATCGTGACGCCACCACATGTGCGTAGTACCACTGGGTGAAGAGGCCTGGTAGCCTTAATGGCCTTTTGTTATTCAGTATGTTCCGGTGTTTTTCTAAGTGGACTTACGGGAGCGAACGTTGACCTTTCGGATGAAAGTTAAAAGAGGTTCTCACTTCAGCCAGTTCACTGTTTCAAGCAGGTGCGTTCCCACTCATGGTCTAAAAAGATCTCTGGTGACGTGGCTGGATGTGAATGGTAAGGCAAGCGAGGGGTGGTGGTGGTGGTGGTGTGTGTGTGTGTGTGTGTGTGGATCTTGGCTGAGCCCGGAAATCTGAGCCGCTGGGCCACTTGTGGAGAGAGAGAGAGAGAAGGATTAGTCGTTGGCCTCGTCTCCTTTACATGCTAATGGCCAGCCACAGTGTCATGAACATGATGTCAGACGCTGCAGCCAATACACCAGAAATATAGAAAGAGCCCACAGATTGCAATAAAAATATAGCCGAGAAAAGTCAACAATCACATACTAAAGCTCTTCATTCAGGTCCAACGTCTGACATACAGCTACAGTGCTCTCAGGCTATTTTACTTTCTGTGCGGTCACTTATATTGTTCTTAGATGAACGCTTTGCCACAGTTAATATAAACTGGATAAAGCACAGTTCCAGCTATACTTCTTACCATGTTTATGAGTACTGAAGAAACAAGGAAGAATAGGAAGAATGGCAGTTAACTGACCAGAAATATAAACAGTGAAAAGGCCATTAAGAAGGGGAGCGAAGGGACAAGATCGATGGGCAATGCTGAGACCAAGAAGATCACTGGAAGGACCAGGGTGAAGGGCTCTGAAAGGGCCAGGAAGGAAGAGAAGGGACCAGGAAGAGAGGCATTGAGGGAATGGGAAGGGCAGTCAATGGACCAGGATGTAGGTCAGTGAAAAGGAGAGAGCAGGGGTGACAACAGAACCAAGCGAGTGTGACCGCCTCCACACAGTTGCAATGGTTTCCTTCACTCCCATCTTAGTTATTATGCACAGCCAAGCAAAATGTGTAATATGTAAAACAATGAAAAAAAAAAATGTGCGAGATAACCTCATAAGCCCAGAAACATGGCCTTATTCTCGTGCGCATATGAGGAATTCTGGCCCATTTTCCTTAGCGTTGTATTCTGAGTAATTATTACATTGCCATATTCCTTTGGACGTTTTGTATGCCATTCTAATGACCACATGCGTAACATACAAGAGAATATAAACTTATAAATTAAAACACTGTAATGTACGGGAGCGGTGTTAGTGTGCCTCCTTAACAGTGGAGATTAGGGCTCAGAGTGTACTCATGGCGGCCGTGACAACACCCCGGGGAGTTGATGCTGAATCCTTCAGTCCAGTGACACATCATATAATGAATTCTTGCTCACAGAAACTATGGTGTTAATCTCCTGAGAACGGTGACATATTATTCTTTTAGCTTGTTTTTGCTACACTCGAATAATATTGCTTAGTTTTGGAGAGACTTTTCAACCTGTAAGGATTAGATATAGCCTTCATTAATCCTCTTGCCAATAGGATGGTCTCTGAATCTAATTATAGAATCTGATTGCGGCAAGACTATAACATACACGTCATGGGCCTGAAGGGGCTAATCTCAAAAAGAACCTCATTTGGCAAAAGGGTTAGAAATAATTTCAGTGTAGCCCTGTTAGGACTCCATATTATAATTACAAATCATAATAGATAGATAGATAAATAGACAGATAGACAGCTCTATGCGAGCCTGGGAATGGGAAATGATCTTGCAAGTTACACTGAGGAAAAGCTGACGACAGATTACGAAGTAGCCAGTCAGGAGATGATGCAGTTAGTTTGCCAGCGATACAGCAGGAGAACAAAGCCTAGTGACCATACTCACACATACACACATACTCACACACAGGCTTCTAGAACTTTCCAACCACAGTGAACACACGTGACACGACTCCTGTTTCACCATAATTTAGGAAAGAGAGCTGAGAAGGAGAGAGGCCATAGAACAGGCAGGTAGTAGGGAGAAGGGCTTAACATCATGGAAGAGAGAGAGAGCAAGACAGGAGGTAGCTAGCGGGACTCTACCTAACTTCACTCGTGTGTGAGAGACTTGTTAATATTTCCAAGACTAATAAAAATAGTCCCATACTATTCTTTACCTCTCCTGTCATTGCATGACAAATGGGAACCAAGATTATCAACGTACAAACAACTCAAGTATAACAACCGCTCGTCCACAAGTCTAATATATATAACTTCTCTACAAGTAACTAGAAAGTCTTTTTTTTATGACATTTGGTAGCAGCGAACGTATACGAACCTCGTCTACGAATCAACAGTGAATTCCTACAAAATATCAAGATTGAAAACAAAACAATACCTCTCACAACCATCAACTCACAACCAGCTCCTGACAGTATTCTCTCCAACCCCCCCTCCGTCTCCCCGATCATCACGCTGATGTAGAGGTGAAGAGGTCACAGGACCCCTTGCAAGTAGTTTAACAAAGTACTGATACAAACAATCTTGAAATTTCTACGACGAACCAATGAACTACAACCATCTACAATCAACTACAAGTAACAACTCTACGAGTCGTCTGTATAATCTTCTACACGCACCTACAAGTAGCGGCAGTCTTCATCCTACAATGAGTAAATCACAAGAGTAAAGGACCTAGAAAACATCGAGAAAGAAAAACAAAACAAACAAACGAAGAATGAGACACAACTCACACCTCACAACCACCAAACCTCACCCTCCTCTCTCTGTTACATCCACCCAACCTCCACCGCTGACGCAGGAGTGAAGAGGTCAAGACAACGAAGCGAATACCAAGTCCATAATCACAACTCATCTTACTCACTCATCTTCACTCAAGTTACTCATCGCTACTCATTTACTCACCACAGCTACCAGTGTGGGAAGTCGACGTCATCATGCGTGCTTGCTGAAAAGACGCCACGTCAGTCAACTCACCACTTGCACCATCACTAACACCATTCCCACCACGGTAAAAATTAGTGAGTTACATAGTTACTTCATTTATACAGTACACAGTGATAGACAATAAGCTTCTGCACAAACATATAAAACGTGCTGTATAGTTACAGCTTAAATACACATACTTACTTCAGTTATCTGCATAACTCAAACACTAAATAATCACCAACAATAAATATTCTACACTGTATATATTCATTCATTTATTATAACATTTATTTACTACCAACGAGTGTTACCATTTATACCTACATAAAATACGTGTTTCATACATACAGCTATACATTATTACATCTACAAGTGATGAAGAAAATATACCATCACAGTTACTCAGTGAGCGATTAAAAGAACTGTATTAAACATTTATTAATTAAAGCTACCTAGTGGAAACATATAAATTAAGTTACAAGGTAAACTAGAAAAAAAAATAGGCCAACACAAATAGGTATATAAATACCTATGCTGCCTTATCGGTCTTTTCAGAAATCCAGGAACTTGGTGTGACCCAGAGACAGAATGATGAAGCACCTGCAAAGTTATAGGAAACTGGTGCAAAAGTTAGCCTGATCCAAACTTCTGAACACACACACACACATTTAGAGTGTTCCACTATTTCTCTTCATCCATCCATCCATCCATTCATCTACCAGTCTATTTGCAGCGAGTTCTGTACATTGATATGCTGTTCTCCATACAATTGTTTTCTGTGTGCTGCAGTGTACGTCTTTTATATAAGACAATGTTGTTCCGATAACACTGAAAACTTTATGATTAAAGGTCGTGCGAGTATATATATATATATCTCAGCGTTCTACATAACTACTCGTCCGTATCAGCTTTTGTTTATCCTACATCATGCACTCCAGATCCCTCGCGTGTGTGACGTACTGTTCCCTGTTCTTTTCTGCCCTTTTGCCTTCTTTGTACCTTAAAGGTAATGAAGTTGATTATTATTATTATTATAATTTGTGTGTGTGTGTGTGTGTGTGTGTGTGTGTGTGTGTGTGTGTGTGTGTGTCCGACTTTGGGCATAGGCTTCACAGCCTGTTCTCAAGGCCCAGTAATCCTCCTACATACCATACACCTCCACATGTCACAACATCGGTGCTAACACCCACCGTCCAGAATGAATACATGCTAGGGCTGTCTCCTACAGGACTGGCGTACTGGTATTAGCAGGGGTATCTTTATGACATGTCGGCGCGCCTTCTGGTAGATCAGTAAAATCTACTTTATGAAATTCAAATCCTTAAACTGTTTTCTGCCCAAACCAAGATTCGAACCTAAGTCTATTAAAGACTGCAGGCCACCTCTCTACCGATTCAGCCACCGTTTCCCCCAACTGATCAACTCCTGACAACTATAGCCACCATATTAGAGATCCAGCATAGTTTACTGGTATGTAGTTCTTCATGAGTATCATAATGTTTCAATTTTAATATTTCATCATTCTTAACCTCAATACAGTTTTGTTCAGCAACACTGGATACGGTGCCTGCCAGTAGGGGTAAATATAATTGTCTTTTTAAATGTTTCTGGCTTACTTAAACTGTCGTCTCTCAACTGTGAAGTCAATAATTTCATTGTAAACTCTGTTGGATGCGATGCCATATACGCAATTGCACATACTGTATGTATGGTTGCCTCAGAGGGTTCACATTTTCTCTTTTTGTATTCGCAGCGCTGCTGTATTAAACTGCTATGTCTTACTTTTTTTTTAGAGACTACTGTGATCAAGAGGGTTAAAAAATATATTGTTCCAGAGACAGGAACAACCAATCGTCAACTTCCAGTAATAATCTTTTCAATCACCTTAACCTTTGGCTCATAACCTGCATATTCGAACCTGATCATGATATCCTTAGTAGCTACTACGAAATTTAAAAGATAGGTTTTTAGGTTAAAGCCTTCAGTCACTGTGGCACAGACAGACTTATAACAAACAGGCAAATTTACGAATTCCTTGTAGATCACATACCCTGTTAGTAAATCTTGACGGTTGAATTTTTATATGCTTGTCACAGCTGGTTTTAGTCTTCGTAATTGGAAATCTAAGTGTAAAGATTTTGTGTATACATATATATATATATATATATATATATATATATATATATATATATATATATATATATATATATATATATATATATACAGAGAGAGAGAGAGAGAGAAAGCTAGTTGCAATGACAAAGAATACATCAATACTTCCTACAACCTATATCGAGGAGATGCCATGAATGAAGTTGTCAGGTACATGTTGATACTCATTGAAAGGAAAGTATTGTAATACGATGGTTCTCCTAATCCACTTGCCAACCCCAGAGCACAGACACAAAAAAGGAAATGTAAGAAAGACGGGGGAAAAAGTCGGTACAGGAAATTTTATAGCAGAGGATGAACTGTTAATCTGCTATTAAACTAGGCCTGACAAAACCTTCCATATCCTAGACCAGAACTGCTGTAACGAGAAAATATGAACTACCTCTGTTGACAGGAAATTCACACACACCACAAGGCCAGGCAGAAGACAGAGCGTGTGTGCTGGGCAATCCCCAGGCCATGTCTTCCCCCTTACTATTTTTTTAAGTCAGCCCACACCCCACTGACCGGGCTAATGTATGGCCTGGCCTGCACTATAGGTGCAGGGAATCTTTTAACGAACGAACGAATGGCAGGAAATTCTGGGTATTGCCGATCTTATACTCAAAGAAATTATTTAATGAATGAGGATAGAAAGCCTCAGCTCAATCTTTCATCCATGATTTCCAGTCGAGCTGGCATTTAATCTGACTATATACTGGTACCCTAGGAGGCCATAGTCTATTTCTCAAGGGAGACATGAGTGTCTATATTCACTATTATGAGAACTTTATAACCATTCTCTGGAGCAAGATTTGTGACAGACCCATATTTTTATTTTGTCACCGATTTCGTGCACTGCATCCCTGATGGCAATGCAATATTAATTCCTAGAATTATGAAGTGACTACTGCTTTAGATCAAATGCAGAGTCTGGAGTGCGAATGGGATGCTAACCTATACCAAAGATCTGTCTGTAAGTTTCTACTGGTTTCGTATACCTATCTCTGCGAAATACATCTCAGAGTTTTTCATCATAAGATCGAGAGTGCAATCAGTTCAGATGGTCTCTGCGACCATATTATTTTTTAAGGAATGAAATCCGTACTGCTGGCAGCAATGTAATTTCAGCAATAACACTGAATTTTTTGTTTAGCTTCTGAGTATTATATGACGTGCCAGCAACGCATTTATTTTCTTAACTGACAAAACTTTTAAGTTATATCCCGAACATGCTCATTCTCACCAAGTTTCTTTCCTTTTGCATATAAAAACGTAGACGAGGACCACGGATATTATCATATTTTTCATCAGAGCCACAGAACGGAAAAGTTTGGGAACTACTAGTCAAACGAAATGGAGCAGTGTCTGCAGCCTTCTCTTTTATCCAGTGTGCCTGATGGGTGCGAGCAGTTCAGTAATAGCCCATGCCTGGACTCTCTCAAGCTTTGGGATATCCTTCTTCAGAGTATTCAGCCGGAAAAGAAAAACATTTTTCTAGAGGTGGTCGTACAAAGGAACTTTACGGAGAGAAGATAATCTCCTTGTTTTTTCCTTTAAATCGTTTATATATATATATATATATATATATATATATATATATATATATATATATATATTTGAAGTTCCTTTCTCCAAATCATAATTGCTGACTGCACTTCCCAACAAAGAGTGGTTGGTTTTTGGTTTTGCATGGTCATTGTGCATCACCTTTCACATGTCGAGACTGATCAACAGGATAGCATTCAGTCTTCAAGCCACTCCCCTATAACCCGTAACATGAAGTTCTGGGATATGAACGACCTGACACCATACGTAAAAAATCATAGGTTTATTAGAATTTAACTTTTTTGGTTATCAAAGAGACTGTGGTGAACTTTATGTGTATAACTTTGTAGATCAATGTGTGCCATAGGTTTGCCAAATTACTCTCCTTATGTTTAGTATTTTCTAGTAAGCCGCACAAATATATAGGAGAGAGAGAGAGAGAGAGAGAGAGAGAACTTGTTGTGTAGGGTTTACCCATATTTTTACAGCAGTTAGAACACCTTTTCACTTAGGTTATAATACATAATACTAGTTACATTGCCTCCTGGATATTATGGTTCATTTAGATAGGGCTTAGGATGCTTATTTCTCCATGATTCCGAGATCCATAGGTACAACGCTGTAGTTACTGCATCTTATCCTGAAGGAGATTTTCGCCTATTTCTTGAAGCTGAATGGTAGAATAAGACAAAACAGCTAAACAGCACATTGTTTCCCTGACACTTTGCTTTTCACAACTAGCCACATATTCTAGTGTTAATTTACTCAGTATGATAGATGGCAATTTATGACCAAGTTAATGTGGACAGGACAAAGTATATTGGTTCCCTGGGAGGAGGACAGAGTATATCGGTATAAGGACAGGTAGCAGTGTTAGGCTGTGTATAAGTCCACCCATTCCCTTTGCCTCAGGATTAGAAACAACACCGTCACACATTCTTTCATCCATTTAGACCAGAGCTATTTAATCCTTCTCTCAACTACACATTTTCCCAGTTACTGGAGATTTTGTTCTTCTTTCAAAAGGTATGTAATGCTTTATATTTCTTTTAGTGTTTATATTTCAAAAGTATCACAGATTTAAAAAAAAAATAATCCTTGTTTTACTCAGTTGTTAAATGAGAATGAAAAAAAAGAAAAAAAAAAAGAGGCAAAATGGCTGAACCTTTAGAGAGCGATGGGGGAAAGCAGTAGTCAGGCCATGTTGTCTATAATTATGTACTTCTGGCTGAAAAGAATCAGGATGACACGGATGGCGGTGTTACGATCATGTTATGTCACGAGGGACGTTGATCTCCCAACATCCTGGAATGTTCTGGAGCGCTGATGCGTAGAATTGGCTCCCTACACAGTGAAAGGCGTATTAGAGGACTAGCTAAAACTTCTATGGCCGTTAGAGATCATTCACATTTCAGTATTATTAAAATGAGTCACACCTAACAAGGACTTAGACTGTAGGTAGTGAAAACTGAGCTAAAACAAATTAGTGTATAAAGACATCCAAGTGGCCAATAACATTACTTAATAATTATTTAGGAAAATGTAGGAAGAGGCAAGAGACGCACAGTTAGTGGCCAACAATATTCTTGTAATTTCCAGCGTGAATACCACAGTGGAAACTCTCAAGGGGGTTATGATGCTGATTCTGTTCTTTCATAGTCCAAAGTTTTGCTTGCTGAAGAAGCACGTAACATCTTAACTGTCAAAAGTAGAGACGCTGGTGAAATGC
Organism: Coenobita brevimanus; assembly: GCF_032717465.1. Lineage (NCBI taxonomy): Eukaryota > Metazoa > Arthropoda > Malacostraca > Decapoda > Coenobitidae > Coenobita > Coenobita brevimanus. The sequence continues at coordinate 48,452,373 of NC_137053.1, read as the reverse complement.
ACCTAAATTTGTTTCTTATGCGCGCGTATCTCTCTATCTATCCATCTACCTATCTATCTGTCTATCTATCTACCTGTCTATATCTGTCTACCTATCTATATATCAATTTCTCTCTCTCTCTCTCTATGTGTGTGTGTATATAT
>NC_137053.1:48378622-48449630 GCF_032717465.1 Coenobita brevimanus | reverse complement strand
AAATCATAGGTTTATTAGAATTTAACTTTTTTGGTTATCAAAGAGACTGTGGTGAACTTTATGTGTATAACTTTGTAGATCAATGTGTGCCATAGGTTTGCCAAATTACTCTCCTTATGTTTAGTATTTTCTAGTAAGCCGCACAAATATATAGGAGAGAGAGAGAGAGAGAGAGAGAGAGAGAGAGAGAGAGAGAGAGAGAGAACCGTAACAATTTTTGTTGTGTAGGGTTTACCCATATTTATACAGCAGTTAGAACACCTTTTCACTTAGGTTATAATACATAATACTAGTTACATTGCCTCCTGGATATTATGGTTCATTTAGATAGGGCTTAGGATGCTTATTTCTCCATGATTCCGAGATCCATAGGTACAACGCTATAGTTACTGCATCTTATCCTGAAGGAGATTTTCGCCTATTTCTTGAAGCAGAATGGTAGAATAAGACAAAACAGCTAAACAGCACATTGTTTCCCTGACACTTTGCTTTTCACAACTAGCCACATATTCTAGTGTTAATTTACTCAGTATGATAGATGGCAATTTATGACCAAGTTAATGTGGACAGGACAAAGTATATTGGTTCCCTGGGAGGAGTGACAGAGTCATATCGGTCATAAGGACAGGTAACGAGCAGTGTTAGGCTTATAATGTATACAGTCCACCCATTCCCTTTGCGTTCTCAGGATTAGAAACAACACCGTCACATTCTTTCTATCCATTTTAGACCAGAGCTATTTAATCCTTCTCTTCAACTACCCATTTTCCCAGTTACTGGAGATTTTTGGTTTTCTTCTTTCAAAAGGTATTTAATACTTTATATTTCTTTTAGGTGTTTATATTTCAAAGAAAGTATCACAGATTTAAAAAATAATCCTTGTTTCACCAAAGCCAGTTGTTAAATGAGGAATGAAAAAAAGAAAAAAAAAAAAGAGGCAAAAATGGCTGAACCTTTAGAGAGCGATGGAGGAAAGCAGTAATGAATCAGTAGCCATGTTGTCTATAATTATGTACTTTCTGGCTGAAAAAGAATCAGGATGACGACGGATGGCGGTGTTGGTCGACTACATGTTATGTCACGAGGGACGTTGATCTCCCAACATCCTGGAATGTTCTGGAGCGCTGCTGCCTAGAATTGGCATTCCCTACTACCAGTAGAAAGGCGTTAAATTAGAGGACCTAGCTAAAACTTCTATGGCCGTTAGAGAGCATTCTGAAACATTTCAGTATTCATTATTAAAATGAGTCACACCTAACAAGGACTATAGACTGTAGGTGGTGGAAAACTGAGCTAAAACAAAATTAGTGTATAAAGACATCCAAAGTGGCCAATAACAATTACTTAAAAATTTATTTAGGAAGGAAATGTAGGAAGAGGCAAAGAGAAGCATAGTTAGTGGCCAAAGCAATATTCTTGTAATTTCCAGCGTGAATACCACAGTGGAAAGCTCTCAAAGGGGGGTTATGATGCTGACTCTGTGTCTCTTCATGAGTCCAAAGAAGTTTTAGCATAAATATTTCTGAAAAGCACGTATGTGCTTATCTTTAATCTGTCAAAAGTAGAGACGCTGGTGAAATGCACCTAAATTTGTTTGTCTTATGCGCAGCGTATCATCTCTATCTATCCATCTACCTATACTCCATCTGTCTATCTATCTACCTGTCTCATATCTACATGCTACCTATCTATATATCAATTTCTTTCTCTCTCTACTTCTCTCTCTATGTGTGTGTGTATATATATATATATATATATATATATATATATATATATATATATATATATATATATATATATATATATATATATATATATGCAGAGAGAGAGAGAAAAAAGAAAAAAATTCCGGGATTGCTAGACTCTTGATCTGATCATATAGCCCCGTGAGGTGACGGAGGAGATCGGTTGCCTCTCCCAGACAGTGTGAAGCTACTCGGACGAGGTGCGAATTCCTCTGAACCACTTTGGACTTGAGTTAGGCGCTCTACAACTGAGCCACCCCGCCTTTGTAGAGAGAGAGAGAGAGAGAGAGAGACGCATGAGGTTCCTGGTCACTTTCATTCTTATCAATACATCCATCTTGACAGCTAGTTTTTCTAATCTCCTCCCATGAGACAGAAAAAAAAAAAAAAAAAAGTGCTTCATATATCTGGAGATACAAAAGGGAAACCTCGTATCGATACTTTTTTTTTTTTTACACCCTGATTCAGTCGCTGATGTAGATTCCTTGCTGCCGAATTGGGTAGGCTGTGTGACAGTGGCTGGGCAAGGTTTTTCTTAAAGCAAGAGCTGCCTATTATACGTCTAGCTAAGTGTCAAAATATTAGATTCTCAACTAAATTTTCCAAGGAAATCATACTCATCATTACATTACCATGATTCATGTATGTAACAGGAAAAATAGTTTTCAGAAGATTGTGCACTGAAGGCGAAAATATGCACATGTAATGGTCCACTGCTACCACTCGTCCAGTTGTGCTTGCTACTCGTGCACTAAAGTTCTTCTATTGACTGTGCCATGTAAGATGGTTCTCCATGGCACACGCCAGACAAGAGGAAAAATAATTGACTGAGAGACCCATCTTTGCTAATCCGGCTCATTGTATTATAACAATATATATATATATATATATATATATATATATATATATATATATATATATATATATATATATATATATATATATATATATATCAGCCAAGCATTTTGTTCTACTATGAAGATTCTCATATTCCATCTGTAACACCATCATTGAGCATGATCAGAGTCTGCGTATGAACAGCTGAAGGAAAGAAGAGTCGCCTATTGTATAATGATAATTGTAGTCAATGAGTGGAATTGAACCAACTGTTAGTCCATATGAAAGTATAGCCTCCATAATATGGCTCAAGAATCCGCTAACACAAAAACAAGTTAATATATCAAACATAAGAAAAGAAATCTAATGAAGATTTTCCAAACCACGATCATAAAAGAAACAACGTTGGAACCCATCAGGAAAAAGTATAACACACGCTCCCACCAATTGGTTTATAAGGGTCAAAAACTTTTTCCTGTTCCACTACCCTCCACCACCTCGTTTATTAGTTCTCAAGTTTGAATCATTCCATCATTGCCTGAGCCTTAATCTTTACACCATCTTTGGTTCAAATCTTGGTCCAGTGTCTGTTTGAGAGTACCTTGCCTTAGTGACCCAGACGTTTTGACGTTTTCCCTGTGACATTGATCTTTGACTGGATTGATCTCAGTAATTGAATCCTTCTTTCATCCTTGCATTTCCCTGAAGCCTTTTGCATTCAAAGTCTGGCCTAATTCGAAAAAAAAAAAATACTTTTCCATATGACCTTTACCTTTGACCTACTGTTCTCAGGAACAAAAGGTCTATCTGTTGGTTGATTCTTAACCCTTCCACCAAGGTTAGTTAAAATCAGATAAAAACAGTTGTGATTAATAAACAGACACACGTGTCGAAGTTTTACCCCGCCCAGTGATCATGATCGACTGATTGTTTTCCAGCTCAACTCCCGTCGTTCTTGCCTTTCCAATAACCCTTCCAATAGTTTTGGTCTTAAATTGGATAAATGTAGTTTGAGCTGACCTTCCTAGGTCTTATTTGCACTAGTCCTGTGACACTGACTTTTGACCTGTTGTTCTCAAAAACTATTGATGAACCTCCTATCTTTCCCTGAAACCTTTATACAGGTTTGTCTAAAATCGGATAAAAATCTTTTTGAGTTACTTTGTTTGTACACACACACACACACACACACACACACACACACATATATATATATATATATATATATATATATATATATATATATATATATATATATATATATATATATATATTATATCAATCTATCTATATATAAGGGTGGCCCTTATTTTGGCTGACATCTACCTATCTATTTATCTATATCTATCTATCTATGTGTATATGTATGTATATATATATATATATATATATATATATATATATATATATATATATATATATATATATATATATATATATAATGGTGGCCCTTATTTTGGCTGACAATATAAAATAATAAAATATTATGTCTGACCCAATCAAAGAGTTTCTTTTTTATGAAAAAACATTCTGTGTGAAGTCTGAGTAGGTTATGTTAATATTTAGGGGTGGCTCAATGGTCTCAAAAGTCTGTCCTACACTGCACCTGTACAGACGGCAAGTGTACACTCTGTATCACACATTCATTAGAGAAAGAACAAAAAATTGTCTAAAAGCTTGTTTTTATTTAATTGGAATCGTTGTACAGTAAACATATGCAAATAATTACGAAAGATAATCATGTAATTCTTGGTGTTACTGGCATTCCATCATTGTTTCTTTATCAGCAGGGTTTTTTTTCTTTGCATTAAGATAGTCTCTCCGGTCTTGCTTGACAGATTGGAGGGGATACTGCAACTGTTCCTCATTTCAAAAGTGTCTTGACCTCGTTGCTCCCTGTATTAGGATGACACCACTTTCGTCAAGTACGTTGGTCGTCGCAAGAAAGTTCACAATCACCTGAGTAGCCTTGAAGCCATCCCTGTCGTTCCATGTGCCAGGGTCTTCGACATAAATCCATCTGGTATACCCAATGTCACAAAGGCCTTTCTGCTTTGCTTCAAGACAAAAATCAACGTGCATCATTTGTTTCATTCTCGAGGTCTAACACTGCTCGTGTTGGTGGGTCCTTCCTTCCTTCATTATCTGCTGAAGCTTCTAGAATTGCCTGCTTTGTGGTCAAATCCACCTCTTGATCAAAGAGGCTGAGAAGGATCAGGTCTCCTGAAAAATGCCATTTTGTGCAACGTAGCTACCCCGAGGTTTTGCTGAGAGTATGCATGAAGTTGCTAAAGGAGATGGAGGTCATTCTTAGCTGCACTGGAAGTCAGGGGTGGTTGACACCAGGCCTTGATGTAAGTCTTTGCAAGAAAGATGTGAAGATCGCGTAGTCCTTTGGCTTCCCTTGCTGTCAGATGAAACTGAGACTGGAAAAGCCAAACTGAGGCTGTAAGTGGCTTTTGCCATTCAGCGAGTATGGTGCATATAGTAGGTGCAGGAGCTCTGAGCTTTGCCCCACGAGGAGGTGTGCTTCCACGGTAGATCAGCACCAGTTTGAGCAGCTCGCGATAGTCGTCCCGGGGTTGGTGATTGCATAACTGCTGCTCACTGAAGGCAATGACATCATTACGGACATTGCCAAGATCAGATGCGGTGAAGTCAGCTGAAAAGGAATTCTGGAATCTTTCTTAGTCAGTGGAAGGCCATTGTGCTTGGAACCACTTAAATGCAGGAACTTCCGGTCCACTGGCGGACCCCAAGCCCTTCGGAAAGGGAGCAGCACAGACTAACTCCAGAATGTGGTGCCGGCAGGCAAAATGAAGAAGATTCCTCTCGAAAAGAATTATGCCAGCTCCAGATGATCTGCCTGTGTTGGAGCTGGTTGTGTCAAAGAACAGAGCAAGAACAAGTTTTCCAGCCCCCATTCGTGGAAAGCATTGTGCATAGCTTGCTCAGTAGCTTGTCCAGTTCCATTTGATATCACTGGAATCTCTAGCAACTTCTCCCCGATCGTTGAGACCAAAATGGGCAACCTATCTACCTTCTGGTTGACTGTGAGGTCAGGCAAATGTTTACTGTCCCAGTGGACTGTAAGGGCAGTATTTGGATTAAATGACACTTTGATGATGGCACCAACTGCTTCCCGGTGTTGTTGACGTTGACTGTTTTTGGTAGATCTGACCAGGGCAAGGTTTTGAGAGCCTTGTCTGAAGGCCCTGACTGCCTCAAAGATGATCATCATGGCATCCCTGTCAGTTAACCCATTTCTATCAAGCATAACACTCAGGTCTGATAAAATAGCGGTTTTCAAGTCCTCGTTTTTGTGGTGGAGGAGCAGTTCTTTCGCTGGAACCTGTTTCTTCAAATGCACTTTCCTCAGAATCGCTGCTGCTCTCCAGTGTTGCTCTTTCCAATGTGGCTTCCTTGCAAATATGTGATCGATGTTTCTTTCTCTGCAGCAGTTCTTGCTGTTCATCCTTTTTCTGCTCTTGTTGATGCAACAGATTGTCAACTCCTTCCACAGAGCAGGCCCTCCCTTCTTTCGCTGAGATTCGAAGAAGGCTTTATCCTCTCGATTATCGACAAACTCCAAACCTTTTGCATGTGCAATGTCATAAAGTTGCTCGACCTTGGCTGAGAACATGGCTTCATTGGGTGTTAGTCCGTCGATTCTTGTTTTTCTTCAGTCCTTTCCATTCAAAGAATTATTTCCCAAGGCTCCTGATCGAGTCCTGTTGATGCTTGGTTGGGATCCTAGACTTAGACCAGAACAAATAAACGCGGTGCATTGTATTAGTTACTGCTGGTCGGATTTCCTCTCTGAGAACATGAAGGCGATACAAGAAGTGGCCAAGAATTTGTTTCTCTGAAGGGAGTTTACTTCCCTCAGTTCTTTGTATGGAGCTGATTAGAAAATCCTGTGAGTGTGTTTTCCATTACAGACATCATCTGCAAACAGGAAAGGGAGAGAGGTTAAGCATTTTCATATGATGAAATATTAGCGTAGTATGCAGATGTAAATTTCCAGAAAAAAATATTAAACGCAGTATCACACACACACACACACACACACACACACACACACACACACACAGACCTGTCACGTGACACTCCGAAGCCCAAACTGTGAAGACCAGACAAACACACAAATTCCATACAGATGCTTATCTCCATGAACCCATGCATCAGTAAACAGTAAACACCCTGATTATTGATTTTGACCCATACTATATTTGGTAATGGACGGTACCAATACATCACACTAACTGTGTTACTCATCGAGTCCGCTGCAGTTGTCTTTGAGCCACCTCTAAATATCATTAGATTGGCATCGACTTTCATATATATATATATATATATATTCTGGAATGGAACTACTTGGGAGAGTCAGAGATGAAGCTTCCTAAAATGTTTAAGCAAAACATGACAAACATTTCGTGAGTGCAAGTGTGACAAGTCATTGTTTAGGGGTATGATCCTGAGCGAAACTGCCTGACATTTGGGGAGAGGACTCCTTACATGTTTCACAATGCTTTACGCAAAATCTGGTTATGATGATTAAAAGTATGCTTTAACCCACAAGCAAAGGGCGTAATGAGGATAATATAAATACTGTATAGTGCAAAAATCCTAGGTTTTTGAGACACATATAACGTTTTGATGCTGCTGACAACGTGCAGCAAGTTCATATGTGTGTTATGTTTATGTCAAACCTGGTATGCCTAGACATCTTTTGCCGTATATTTACACATTAAACCTCTTGCATATATATATATATATATATATATATATATATATATATATATATATATATATATATATATATATATATATATATTCTTTTTTTTCGCGTGCTCTAACAACATCATCATGGTCTTTACTATCATGGCAGTTAAAAGAATCTGAAGGAGAAAAAGAAATTAATAAAAGCTGGAGAATAACCAGCATTATGCCCGATTACAGTGCTTAAAAATTCACCTACTCGTCATTCCAGCCTTCTGTATTCTTGTCTACACTTCCTGCGCCTAATGTTCAACATGTGCAAGGAAAAAAGATCTTCATAATGTTTATAGGGTAAATCATATTTCCTTACGCTGACAAGCTAATAACGAGTGCAAACCTTGTCATGTGCATCTCCATAGATATTTCAGTCGTCTGTTTCGATCATTCGCCAGTTCTCACTGCTCAAGGTTCATACCTCGTTCATTTACACATACACTTACCATAACCACCCGCCTTCTCTTCCATCCTCACATCATCAAAATCACACACACACACACAATATATATATATATATATATATATATATAGAGAGAGAGAGAGAGAGAGAGAGAGAGAGAGAGAGCTTTTTGTGGTAAAGTGTGCGTTTTCGTACACCGAAGAACGAGGATTCGCGCCCCGCCAGGGTAATAAATTTTGAGAGCGTTCTTCTGGCCACGCACTGCATTGGCGAACATCAGAGGTGCTGTGGTTGAACCAGTGTCGCATACTATAAAATATGTTTGCAACCCAATCGGCTTGCGCGGGCCGATTACACTTGGTTCACAGACGACACACACATCCAAAGCTACTACAATACACTTACAAGCACTTCTCACCCTACATACAATCTCTACCAGACAGCCTAAGCCATTTGGTAGAGATACATTGGCTGTATCGTCCCTGCTTCGGTTGAAATAGGCCGGTCCTGCAGTGGACACTCAAACGGCTGATGAGATACAGTATATGCTGATGTGAAAACACGACAGCACTCGGAACATCTCTATATATATATATATATATATATATATATATATATATATATATATATATATATATATGAAGAGAATCACAGGGGCTTGTATATACATCTTCATCTCTATTGGCTAACGTTTCGGTACAATACTTTTACCATCATCAGAACAAACAAAAGAATTATAGGACTGTACATATAATATTTTTTCCTTACTGTATTTTAGTCATAAGTAATAAAATAAAACTGCATTAATTTCTGCATGAAAGCCTTAATGTGGAAAGTGCATAATAAATACTTTTGGGTGAAATTAACATACGTGAAAATAATGAATTTAAAAATTAATTATAGGTCAAATAATTAAAAATCTGAAGTCGGGTCTGGTAAATAAAATTACTGGTAAAACAAATAAAAACACAAGCTGTTACAAAGTGTGGCAAGAATTCATTAACATATCAAAAACTTTACGTAAATACTAGAATAAAAATCTTACCAGTAAAAAAAAAAAAAAATGCACTAGCAAAACTTTGTTTCGTTAAAACAAAGTAAAAGTCCAAGACATAGAATTTGTCTTGGACTCTTCATAGTTTTTTTTTTTTTTTTAACGAAACAAAGTTTTGCTAGTGCATCCATTTTTTTTTTTTTTTTTACTGGTAGGATTTTTATGCTAGTATTTACGTAAAGTTTTTGATATGTTAATGAATTCTTGCCACACTTTGTAACAGCTTGTTTTTATTTACTTTGTTTTAATAGCAGTTTTATTTACCAGACCCGACTTCAGCTTTTAAATTATTTGAACTGGAATGTTTTTTTTTTTTAATTCATAATTTTTACGTAGGTTAATTTCACCCAAAAGTATTTATTTTGTACTTTTAGCCTTAAGGCTTTTATGCAGACATTAATGCAGTTTTATTTTGTTACTTATGACTAAAATACAGTAAGGAAGAATATCACATGTACAGTCCTATATTTCTTTTTTAGGCTCTGATGATGGTAAAAGTATTGTACCGAACCGTTAGCCAGTAAAGATGAAGATGGACATACAAGCCCTGGTGATTCTCTTCCTATTTAGACTGTGCTTTCCAAGCAACAAGTCGGTGGCTGATGTACATGTACATACATACATACATACATATATATATATATATATATATATATATATATATATATATATATATATATATATATATATATATATATATATATCGCATTTGTTTCTTACAAACCTGTTCATAGCCAGTCAGTGCGACCATTCGCTGAAAACACTGGTTGGGTGAAACGTAGTTTAACTACCATATTCTTTTGAAACATCTGTTGTTGCAACCCTCCATCTGACCAAGCACATACCCTCCCCACCTCCCTGCACACCTAACCAAGCGCATAACGGACCTCATCGCCCCCTGCCCCCCATGGATAACACTGTGACGGCAGGTCGCATTGGAATCTCTCAGATTTTTGTTTTACTTTTTCATTATTTAGAAAAAAAAAAAAAGCTACTTAAGACAGCATTCTACCTACCAAAAGGCACCAGTTCACTATAAGACACATAACTATGTGAAATTTCATGAGTCTTTAGTTATTAACTTTTTTATTTCTGGCTTAAGATTACATGCTCAGGTCATATTGAAATTTCTGAGGATTTTTTTTTTTTTTTTTGGGGGGGGGGGAGAAAAAAAAATAGTTAAGACACATCATTCTAACTTATCAAAAGGCATCAGTTCACTATAAGACATAACTATGTGAAGTTTCGTGAGTGTATATTTAATATTTTCTGAAATTTGCTCCAGAAACGAAAACATCTACGCCCAGGCGCCCGAGTCTACACACGGACACCAGTGATAACAATACACTCCTCTGATTTTGACAGGTGGAGGATAAAAATGTCTGCAAGGATCTGTGTCCCATGCTAACAGTTGAAAAGTGTCAGTGTTGGACAGAGATTAGTAAAGTGCATCAGACCATGCCGCCATAATCTTCTGTGCCATACATGAGTGTGGTAGGGATGAAAATCCCCTACGAGTTCGAAATTGGTGAAAGTAGGTCAAAGTTTGTGTGTCTGTTAGCACGATAACTTCGCACCCGTTCAAGATAATTTATCACCATAAAATTTTACAAGTGTGTAGTAGGGATGAAAATTTCTTACTAGTCCGAAATTGGTGAAAGTAGGTCAAGGTCAAGGTCATATTCTGAGTTGCGCTAGATATGTATCGGCTCACAGCTGGTATGATTCTCCCCTTGGGGGGATCTATAGTTATTTCTTTTATTTATTTATTTATTTATTCATTTCTGCATACCGACTTAGTTGGTAGAACAACACACAAGAGTTCTAACGATGCATCATGGAATTCATGAGAATGAAAAAGCGTTTTTACTGTAGTTAATCATATCTGAATAGCCAACGAACGAAGCAGAACAGTATACTATATTTTCACAAGCAGTGATGTCACAACTAGCAAACACAGTAGAGGTGATGTGCTGTATAACGGGCTAATCATTACACTGATGGTAATAATCTATAACACAGTACTACATCCCACATAAAGTTCACAGACATTTCACATGACTACCAGGTTTCTACTTACGTGGCACTTGGCATTCGTTGAACTCGCACATGATCTATAATCTATAACATGCACTGTAATCACCTCTTACATTTTCAAAAAACCATAAAGATAAATAATAATGCTTGGTTACTCTCTTCTGAGTCGAACTGATATCACACATCTCTTTTTCAAATGTATTTTCAACATTTGACTTTTCCATTAACATATACTCTGTATGCATTCTTACTTTAGTTGTGTTTCCCAGACTTCCCTCTACTAGCGTTTTCCGTAATTATCAAATTTAACTGTTCTTCCCAATTTTCTGTTTGAATATCAAGTTTCACGTTCTCTCTTGCCTTCACTAAGTTCATCATACAACTCAAGTACTCTACCTCTCCTTCATAGGGCTTCCACATCATCACATTGTTTTAAGCTTGCTTACTTTCTCTTTTTTGCAATGATTTCACAATGCTTCTTTTCCTTCATAATATTTCGCCTCCTTTCCTATGTTGCTTTTCCTTCACTGTACTTAACATCCTTCAATATGTCTCACACTCTTCGTTATGGTCGTTGGCAGTAATTAGACATTCCATCTGTAGAAATAATGATACTACTTGTAAATGTACTGTGAGAAATGTGCACTAATAACAACAATTCCGTGAGCAATACCTACAAAACCTGACAATGAGCCCCCCCCCCACCCAAAAAAAAAGGGAGTTAACATCACATACTCTGTTATTTGAAGATAACTTATTTAAATGGTAAAATAGCGTAAACAAGTTGCATAAATGAATCTTTGCCAGTTCATTTGCCAGAAATCCTACCATCCCAGCAAACATAAAATGCATGGACCAGTATTGTTCCAATGCTGACACTCCGACCTTTAATATATCGGATCAATGATGTAAACTCTGGCTTCCGATGCTGGTCCGGTTTATATCAGTTATCCACTTGCACCCCGGGATGTATCGGTACAATACAGGATTCGTAATGGGCCAAGGATGGAAACCTTAATCGTGCCTTAATCAGGTGTAAGTAATCGGGCCAGTTTACAAGTAAGAGTGTCTGGATGGCTCGAAATTAGCAGATCTTGAAATTAACTTTTTCTTCCATTGAGGGAATAATATTTTAAATGCTTCTAAAAAAAAAAAAAAAAAAATCGGGACTCGAACCTTTGTCCTCTGAAAGCCTACCGTACAGTCTACATATCTGACAGCTGATTTACTGTGAGGAGTCTCTCTTACCCAAGATATGCACATCTATGGATACACACAATGTTGCCAGCTCAGTATGTCCGTATGTCTTAAACTGCTGCCAAGTGATGGAATGTCTGAAATGAAACAAATTAAATTAACTGCCTGGTGTGAGGCTCGAACCTGTGCCTCCAACACATCAGATATATGCATGTTACCACTGAGCCACGGACGATCTTCACAATCAATCATGCAGCTCTGACAATTTTATAGACCCAGTTGTATATATTTTGTATGTATACCAATGCCCCTGTAATATTAATATTGTCAATTATGGTCTAGTAAGCTGAAAACAAGTTCAATTCCAAAGAAACATCATCAAAAACAAGACTTTTGTTTTATAACAAGATAGTTGCCTGTGGAAAACTCCCGTCTTTGTCGAAATTTCTATATTATATAAAACATATTCCAGTTATCCAGTATATGAAAATGATCTGTGATGGATGATGTATAATTAATACACTCAGTTGTTAGCTGCGTCATTGGCGTGATCAGCCATATATAGATCGGGCCAAGATTTTATTGCCATTCTTGATCCAGTTTTCGAAAAAGTTATATTTATATATCCGTCCAATAAGTGTTTTATATCAATAGGCCCATTATATAACCATTACTGGCAGGAAGCGGTCCATTGTATGGTTGCCGTTTCAGCCAAGTGTCGGAAAATAATGTTTAATTACATATCGGCCCAACACAAGTTTTACATTAATTGACTCGATATAAGCAGAACATTATTGCCAGGAATCGGTCCAGTGCATGGTTGCCGTTTTCCCTTAGTTCCGTTATATGCCAGTACTGGCCCGGCATTTCAGTGTTTGCTGGGATACAGGAGGTCAGCCAGAACGTCCCAGTACTAGAACTTGACTCTCCCGAAATTGTTCCACTTAAAATACAGATCAGATACGTAAAATCCATCCAAGACAGTTTACCAACCAACAAAGCTCCAGGCCCAGATTGTTTTGAAAAGTGTTCCCCAGAACTTGCCTCTGTTCTAGATAAATTATTCAGACTATGCATAAGTCCTTCTTCATTCCCTAATTCATGGGAAGAAGCCAATATCCACCCAATTCCAAAGAAAGGAAGTTCCTCTGACCCCTCTGATTACACACCAATAGCTGTCACATCTTCTCTTGCTAAAGTATTTGAAATTTTAATTAATATGCTCATAGTTCAACATCTTGAAATTCAACAATTTAATTAGTGATAGACAATATGGTTTTCGCCATGAAAGATCCATCATTGACAAACTCAGTCTCATGACTCATACCATCCATCAATCAATTGACCAACATGAAGAAACTCATGCAGTAGCCCCTGATATTTCTAAAGCTTTCGACAGAGTGTGGCACCGTTCCCTGCTGTCCAACCTCCCTTGCTATGGACTAACGTCTTTTGTTCCTCCGCTTTCTACATATCTCAACGACAGAAAAATTAGAGTAAAGGTAGATGACGTATATTCCTGTTTCCACTCAACGCTGGCGTGCCACAGAGACCAGATCTGGCGCCAACCCTGTTCCTGGTTCATATTAATGATCCCTTATCTGTCATCCACAATCCCAGCCATTCATATGCAGATAACTCAACACTTCACAGTTCATTCACACTCAAACACCCATTTACAAAGTCTAATATCTCTAACTCTCAATTCAGTACAGCCATCTCCATAGATGAAGACTTATCTACGATCAGTGAGTGGGGACAAAACCTTGTCTCGTTTAATGCTGGTAAAACCAAATATTTACAATTTACTAATAGACAGATATTGTCAGATTCGTATTTTACCTTCAATGCTACTAATATTCCCATCTCCAAAAGTATTGAAACTCTCGGTGTCTCACTTAACAATGTCCTCAGCTGGACCTCTCATGTCAGGTCACTTGCTAAAACCGCGTCAAAGAAACTTGGATTATCGTAGAGTCCGTAACTTCTTCACTGACGAGCAGTTAGCTATAATTTATTACAGTTATGTGCGCTCTCAGCTTGAATATTGCTCATCCTTGTGGAATGGATGTGGAGAGGTTGCACTAAAACAACTAGACAAAATTCAGAATAAAGCCGTTGGATTTATTAATAACCCTACTATTATAAATAAACTACCAAGTCTACAAGTAAGAAAGAATGTTGCCTCCCATGCATTATTTTACAGATATTTTTATGGCAAATGCTCAGACGAAGTTGCGTCCATTGTGCCGCCTCTCCATGCCTTCCCTCGTGCCACACGGGCTTCTGGTAGCGCTCATGACTGGAATGTCACACAGCCTTTTGTAGAACTTCTGCCTATCAGAATTCTTTAATTCCCTAAACTGTATCTCTCTGGAACTCGCTTCCCCGGAGATGTTTCCCCTCAAACTTCAACCTACAGCTGTTCAAGTCCAACTCTTACAGATATTTTATGAAGGAAGGATGCCAGTAATCTGCTGTATGGATTTTTTTTTTTCATTTGTTTTTCCTTTCTCTGTTCTGTTAATTAAAAATTGTGCAGTATAAATCTCTCTCTCTCTCTCTCTCTCTCTCTCTCTCTCTCTCTCTGCACTACTTTCAATGTAGTGTTGCAATACATACCAACATAATTATCTTCCATTTTATACTTTCAAAGGGGTACTCTAATTCCCCTTCTCCCCAGCAGCTACGTCACTGATGATCAGGGGTGTTGATGAATCATTAACAATTTTTTTTTCTCCCTTCGTCTCCCTGATGTTGCGAGAATGTGCCGTACCTTCGCGCTGAGTGACATCTATATACAACACGTAACTAGATTGCGATAGGTTACGTTAAGCTAAGCTAGGTTAATGTGGTCTCAGAAAAGGGAAAATTTGATGTAACTGAAAGATGTCGCTTATAAACATTACATAAAACCTGGGTTGGTGTCTAACTTTCCGCAAGCGGCCACCATCAGGACTACGAATATGTTACACACACACCACACGTGGTACACCACCCACACGAAGACAGTTCAGTTTCTCTGGAAGAGTTAGACGAGGCACTAACTTTGAGACAGTAATTTACAGTATTTCAAAACTGATAACACGCTCAGGGTACAGGTGTCTGTTTCAACTAACTTTGTGCTAGTGGACTTAAGAAGTTTCGTCTACTGTGGATGGTCTGGTGTTCTCTGTGTTTCCCCAGATTCCTTGGGAGATTCGTCATATTCAGTCGTATATGCTAGCAATGAAATGTGAGGGCGTTCACCATGAACTCACTGGATGTAGTCCTGGCTTCTGTTGACTGTACACTGAGTGACACAGGAAACATTTTACTGCGGCGGATGCAAATCTCATACCCAAATAATGCCACCTGGATGAGCCCGCAAGCTCTTACATCCTATAGGAAGTTGAAGTTTATTGTTCGCATAACACCCATAATGCAAGACAGAAGCGAGCCAGTCTCTCGTCACACATCGGGACGAAATAGTCTAACCCCGTATTGGTAACTCTCTGATGGAACAAACAAGAAATGGGCGATGGAAAGATATACAAAAGGAATATGGAGTTGATGGCAATTCAAGTCTGTGACTGCAGTGTTAATTCCGTGTTCAGATCACTACAAATAAAACTTCCGACATTATTGTTTAAATCACATTTGATGACAATGAGAATATAATATCAAATACTGTCAGAAGTATCCTGGCAGCAGGATTATATATCGGGTACAGATGAGGTTTAATTTATGTGAAAGATGGTTAATGCATTTCGTGCTGGACATGCCAGAAAATTTATTTATATCCAATATATGAACTGACTTCATAGAAGGGTCAGCTATTGCCCTAGCTTACACGAAGAGTAGTGCTTTAGTGGTTATGTGATTCGCTTATCGTATGCTATAATATACTTTATCAGTACGTGATTTTTTTTATTTTATATCCTAAAATTTTTTTTTTCTCTCTCTCTCTCTCTCTTTTCCAATCCCCTTGCCCTTCAGCCATTTCCCGTCCTCTGTGTAAGACCAGTAAATGTCATTTAGTTAAAGGGCTATTTTCCTGTGCATTTTCGAGTTGAGACACAGAGCAACGAGTGGGTGTGATATGGGATTGGGTGTGGGGAAATGAAATGAAGACCGTATCAGGGTAGGAGTGAGAAGAGGGGGAGCAGGAAGACAGAGAAAGAGGAAGCGAAGAAATCGAAGAGAAGAAAGAAGGGCATAGAGGAGAGAGTGAGGGAAGGAATCGATAGAGTAGCGGGCACAGCGACAAAGAAGTACATTAAATGAGGAGTGGAGAGAACAAGCGGAAAAGCAAGTAATCTCATAAGAAGGAAGTGATGTGAGGAGACTAGAAGATGAAGAGACAGAGTATTTGTGTCCCGGCTGAGAGTAAATACTGAAAAATGGTAATGAAAATAGAAAGCAAGAGAAGAAGCAGTGGTAAAGGAAACCTGGTGAAAACGGGAGAGTATAAAAGGTGTTTGAATAAAAGGACATAAAATGAAATCAGAGTAGAGAGGCTTTAAGAAACAGACGCAGAGGGAGGATAAACAGAGCTGATGACAATGTAAAGGAAGTGCGAAATTATGTGAAATGGAAGTTCAGGCTAAGTAGTTATAATGCAGAGAAAAGATAGC
This sequence comes from Coenobita brevimanus, assembly GCF_032717465.1. NCBI lineage: Eukaryota > Metazoa > Arthropoda > Malacostraca > Decapoda > Coenobitidae > Coenobita > Coenobita brevimanus. The sequence continues at coordinate 48,432,965 of NC_137053.1, read as the reverse complement.
ACACAAGAGGGCAGAAAAGAAAGAAAGTGATGTTAATTTCGAGGAAGAAGTCAAGAAGAAGAGCAGAGGAGAAAAAGTAATGATAACGTAACAGAGGTGAAAAAGATGCAGAGTAGACGAGAAACTAATAAGTGATGACAATACAGAGGAACAGACCAGCGAAGGGACTAGAGGGGAAGAGTATGTGAAGGTCATGAAAAAACAAAATAACTAAGGTAAGAAAGGAGCAAGAAAAATGATGACAGTACAAAGAAATGTAGACGAAATATAAAGAAGACACTATTTTGCTTGATAATAAGGAGGTAGTGAGGAAAGAAAATTGATAACCTAAATGAAAGATGAGGAAAGTAAGAGGAAAATGAAACTGGTGATAATGCCAAGTTTGATAGCAACGAAGGGAAAGGAAAAACAAAGAAAGATGATTATTATGGAAAGAATGCGAGTAGTCGACGAGAGTAGAAACTAAAGAAATATAAAAGAATTTAACTATGTAAGAGAGAGTTAGCGATATGAAAGTAAAATCAAGGAATTGGATTTAGGGTCCAAAGTAGTTATAAAAGAATTATCATTAAAAAAATAAAACTGAAAAGAGCACGAAGGAAAAGTATAAGAGAAAGAGTCATAGTACGCAAACTGCTTGGGCGGGACGTGAAATGGAAATATAACCGTATCTGTAAGCACGGAACAAGAGCAGATGAAAGAACGGAGGGAATACGCCAGGAAAAATATCTGCATCTGTTGGCATTGCGGAGTACAAAGTAAAAGGAGCAGGAGAAGGAGACATAGAAAAAATAAAATGACATGGAACAATAGAACTAGAAATATGTTGCAAGGGACGTGAAAGCAAAACTAGTGTGTCGCAAAAGAAAGATGATAATACGGATGCCAAGACGAGGAGTGGAAGATGAGTCGAGGGTACGGAATGTTTTGACGGTAATTATGGGAACTGTGGTGCGGCGAACTTGAATAATTTCGCAGAGGTCAACTTACACCCGCCCTTCCAGAAAAACAACCCTCAGGAAAAATAAAGGTATGATTGTAGGATTAATGAGTACTAGGAATCCTAAAATATTGTAATATATTCCGCCGTATAAACTAGACGAGATGAGAGAGAGAGAGAGAGAGAGTGAGAGAGAGAACGTCTACTGACAAGCGAAGCCTGTATCTGTGACCCTTACCGAGATGAATATACATATATGTGAGCACATAAAAGAGCATCTGCAGCCTTTTAAATATCGGCCGCCGGGTGCGTACGAGCTCAGGTTCGTACTACCAGAGGTCTGCAAATAATTTGTAAGACATTTTAATGAAATTTTAACTCTGTGACCTTGGGATGTTTACCGGAGGCAAGTTAAATCACCGATCTTTTGTCATTGTAAAAGATATAGGCCGTTTCCCCTGGGTTTACGAGTTAAATAGCACATTACAGTGGATACTGCATTTAAAACAGTAAATCTGATTGTAGTCATCACCTACAAAAGGACCTCGATATATTGTCCAAATGGTCTAAAAACTGGGAAATGGAATTTAAACGTTCAAAAATGTTAAGTACTTAACGTAGGCAAAACCATTGGTGATATTAAATACAACTAAGATAAGAAGGAAATTAGAAAATCGGAATGCGAGAGAGAACTAGGAGTTATGGTTAGTAAAGACCTCAGACCAAGGCAATAGTGTATTAATGCGAGAATTAACGCAAATAGGGTCCTAGAACTAATGTCGCGAAGCTTGAGAATAGGACATCTAAAGTAATACTGCAAGTTTATCTAGCATTAGTAAGGCCACATTTAGACTGCGCCGTGCAATTTTGATGTGGGTACTATAGAATGGATATAAATTCATTAGAATATGTACAGCGGAGTATGACAAAATTATACATGGTGTTCGGAACCTTTCACATGAAGAAAGACTAAAAAGACTCAGTCTGCACTCACTGGCAACTCGCAGTAAGGCGAGACTTAACTGAGGTGTTTACGTGGATGTAGGGAATAAATAAGGGAGTTATTAACATGGTACTTAATGTGAGCATACAGGATAGAACTAAAAGTAATGGTTTCAGACTAGATAAATTTCGTTTTAGTAAGGGAATAGGTAGAAATTGGTTTGGGAATAGAGTAGTACACGAATGGAATAAGCTACCTAGTAATATAGTTGCTGCCCCTTCCACTGAGAGTTTCAAGCATAGGCTGGATAAGCGTATGACAAGTAACGGGTGGGTATAACATATATATATATATATATATATATATATATATATATATATATATATATATATATATATATATATATTAACCAGTATATACTAATTCATTCTTTTTTCCTTTTTTTTACACTATGACAGTCTCTTTTTCTGCTTTCACACTTTCCTATAAGATGTCCAGGTAAAGTTTTTGTATACTGCGTGGCGTTCCTTCTGACTTTTTCCAGCTGGCTTCAGTTGAGGATTGGGAGGGTCTGGGAGAGTCTTCTTTGCTATCCTTATCTCATTCTAATAGTTCAGTTACTCTTCTAGGAGCTGCCAAGCATGGGCCAATTGGCCTACTGCAGTTATCCTCTCTTCTTATGACCTTATGTTCTTAAATGCAGTATTAAGTTGCCCTCGGTCCAGCTTTCCAGGTGGACTATACGTCATAACTATACTGTACATCATACTTTCAAATCCTTGAAACTGGAGGTATTTGATACTACAGCATCAAATACAGGTTTACGGTCAGGTACTTGTACACTAATAGAGGCATCTCTTGAAAGAACTTAGTGCGCATCCACACGTGTACTCAAACATATGTTGGGAACACAGCTGGCAAAATGTTTGGGAACATGTTTGCAGCAGTCTTTGGACAGATGTATGCAAACATGTTTCAGTGCAGCTTCGAACACAGGCAGCAGAGGCAATGGGATACGTGTGTCCATACGAGGCAGCTGAGACTTCATCATGATGTTGCCAACATGATCTGGACGCTGCTGTTCCCAGCATGTTTGCAGCGTGTCTGTTACTGTGTTGCTTACATTTTGCCAGCACTTGTTCGTGCACACGTGTGGACGCGGTCTTATATGGTTAGGCTGTTGTCACCACACATCTGAAATAGTTTTATCAAAGTGTTGTGACTGAAGCCCTCGAAACATGATCTGGTCCAGAAATAAGGCCATTTAAACGTTTTCAGAAATGCAGGGGCAAGGTCAACCAAGAAGCTTTTCAGCCAGGAAAAATTGATATGTTCAATTTCACTCAAAGATCTCTGTTTAGGGAAATGATTACATACTATAATCCTGCAATAAAAGAGGAGCATTCATGTTAAGACTACATGGATTTTCTGGAGCTGTGTCTCATATTTCTAGACAGTACACCAGACGGAGAATACAGATTTCATGATTATGGTACCATACACCATGCTCGTTGGATGATGAAAGGAATATACTGTATGTTTGTAAAATACTGCTCTTTAAAGATCAGTTTAAGTTCACTGCTCATGAATTAATAGTCTATCTGAATGTTGGAATATTTGTCTCTCTGATATATGCCAGGTTCTGGCATGAAGCTCCAATCCCACAAAAGGCACCTTTCAATGATCTGAAGGTGTGAATAACATGCTTCAGTCATACCCTGATGTCAATATTAGAGAGATGACTTTGAAAGCAGTAAAGCGACATCACCGGTATTTCTCAGAACCCCTAGCATCAATGGCCCTCTTTGACACCTCCTTAAGAAATGAAACAAAGGCTGCAATGGTTGTAGATTTAAAGAGACCACCAAAACCAGACTGTGCACATCGCAACCCAGCCACAGAATTTGACAGTAGTCATCTATAAGAAGCATACACTACAAGCAGGTCAATGAAATTCTCTAACTTGGTAACTGTAGACAGTGAAGAGTTAGAATTTTTAGACCCTGCTACCTTGCTCGCAGATGACACTTATCCTGCCAAACGGAAGCAAATCTGTGGAGTAAAAGTGGTGAATGATTGCACAAAAAGAGGCATTAGTCTCACTGAGTCTTACAACAGTACACTGACAGAAAATGAAACCCAGAAGCAGTTTCTGTTACAAACAGTCGGAATTGGCAGGCAAATGACCCATCCACTAACAAATCTGCAGTTTTGTCCACAATAAATCGCTAACACCTTTCACTGAACTCAGCTTACCTAAACTTTTTTTTTCACTCCATCTATCTATTGCCAGACGCCTTAATCCCATATGGGGTGGCCACAGACAAGTCGCCTCCACGTCGCCCTGTCCCCCGCCATTTCACTGCCCTGCTCCCAGCTCACACCCCCCTCTCTGATATACCTCTCCACTCCATCTCTCCACCTCATCCTTGGCTTCCCCCTACCGCTTTCCCCCTCCACCTCACTCACATACACTCCCTTTTTTTTTATATATATATATATATATATATATATATATATATATATATATATATATATATATATATATATATATATATATACATTATTGTATAATAGGTAAAAGATGTATGTACATACCTAGTAAGTAGGTAAATATTCAGCATGTTATACCACCATTACAAAACTTTTAAGTGTAATGAACTCGCAATCATTTATACTTTTTATTTATATGGAGGTTAAAACTGTTAATAATTTGTTAATAATGAACTCACATTTATACATTTTTTGATGCGGTGTTAAAAATGGTTAATACAACACTTAACACATTTAGTTTAAACAGTGTTAGAAGTTATTCGAATTTTGTTCACTTTCTGTCGAGTGTCCTACCAAAGTGTTTATTAAAAGCTGCACATGTGTTCCACATGCCTGAGTATCGCCTTCCCCACCAGGTTCTGTATGGCCAACTCCCTACAGCATGCCACAACCCGGTGAGGAGGGGGGGGGGGCAGAAAACAAGATAATAAAGTTCATAATTATAACGATAACTCTGAAGAAATGCAACATCATACCAGAAGACCTTAAAAGCAATGCCTCTGACACAAAATAACAGAGAGCCCTCTGCAGTAACGGAACCATTCATCTTGAAAAAGCTCAGAACCTTGCCGGAATACTGCGCAGACAATGGAGACACAGCCAAAACACAGTTCGTCCAACAAACCTGTATTTGACATGCCGATTGTTTGGCAAAGTTTGTGGATTCTGGATAGGTTTGCACAGTCGCACACACTGGCACCAAAGACAATAGGTAACATTGTAAACTTCTGGGTACGGTAGGCGTCGTCTTCTGTAGCAGAAGGAAAGCTTTAAGTGTGTGTGTGTGTGTGTGTGTGTGTGTGTGTGTGTGTGTGTGTGTGTGTGTGTGTGTGTGTGTGTGTGTGTGTGTGTGTGTGTGTGTGTGTGTGTGTGTGTGTGTGTGTGTGTGTGTGTGCGTGTGTGTGTGTGTGTGTGTGTGTGTGTGTGTGTGTGTGTGTGTGTGTGTGTGTGTGTGTGAAAGAGTGAACAAAATTACTTAAATTTTATCCGATTTTGCCCATATTTTGCGGACAGTTAAAGGGAAACCCCAAATGATAATCTATTGTTTTAAGAATGATAGGTCAAAGCTCTAGACCACCGAGCTAGGTCAAAGTCTGACCAAGCAAATTCAGCTTAAATGGCTGTTACACGATTTCGACCAAACTCGATGAACTGGTTGAGGGCAATACTAGAACGTAAAGTTCGATTATGAGAGCAATCAGTCAAAGGTGAAGATCCTAGGACAAAGTCAAAACTCGCTCCGTGTGTGTGATGTGAGCAAAATAACTAAAACAGTTCTCACAAAACCTGAACTAGATTTAGTGGAAGTGTTTATGATCAGCCAAGTAATTTACTTTCTTTTTTTTTTTCTTTTTAATAGCCTAGTACCCTAATAGGGCAAAGATCAAGGTCACATGATATGGTCAACTTAAATATTTCATACCCGATTTAGACCACACTTTGTGAATGGGTTTAATGTAAGGTAATAAAAAAAATTCGATTTTGAAAAAAAAAGGTCGATATTACAGGAAAGGATATAAATCAAGGGCAAAGAACGAGATCAACTCAAACAATAATGCTCTGATTAACATCAAAGGATATGGGTCAGGAGGTTCCAGTTAAATAATTCGATTTCGAGAGCAGTGGATCGAAGGCAAGTGTCACAGCGAAAATCAAATACACGCCCCCTCCATCAGTTGATGCTACGGGTGTTGCATTCTCTAAGTGCTCCTTCCTACAATATTCATTACTTCCTCCTGAAATTGCTGATTTACTTTATTTTTTCAGGCTATCTCAGTTCTCTAATATATCTCATAAATTCTTCCATATTAACCCCACTCCTCCTCACTCGCTTCATTCCGCGTCTTCTGCTGTACACTTCCCAATTTCCCTGTATTCCCTCTATACTGCCAGCATTCTTATGATCATCTATCTTGCTACTGACACTATCTTACCTGCCTTTATCAGCTTCCACACCCAGGGCCGGATTAACCCTGCTGTGGCCTGTTAGGAAATGCAAACGGTTGGCCTGCAACAGATACACCTCTTTTTTTACGTTTTTTCCAGTGAAATTTTTGCATGGCCTATAATGGCCTTTTTTTGAAGGCCTGATGGTGATGGCCCTTATCTGGACGCCCTTAGCGTATACAGTATTTATTCCACTCTGGAAGTCTGGATGGCCTGTGACAGGCCGTGGCCTGGACCACACCACCATCACCAAAGAGAGTTACAGGTTATTACCTCCACCAACGAAGTTGGACGGAGGGCATGTTTTCAATCCCGTGTCTGTTTCTTTGTGTCTGAATATCTTAGAAATCTGTTATGTGATTTTAGTGAAATCTGGTAGATAGGCGAGCGGTGGGGTAAGGCAGAGTTCTTTTGATTTTGAGGTGAATCGGATCCTTATGCAAGTATGCATATTAAATTTTATTGGGGTGGGCGGAGATATACTCTCTCTCAGACTGGGTAACAGGGCAAACTAAGATCGTAAAAATAATAGGCTATGTTAGACCGCAGATGTATTTGCCTGGTAGGAAAGAGGAGCTGCAACAGCAAATCATTTATTTTATTGGCGTTGACAGAGATATGCTCTGTGTGTGTGTGTGTGTGTGTGTGTGTGTGTGTGTGTGCAGGGGAGCGTTTTGATGTGACAAGTGAGAAGTGGATGAAGCAACCTGGAAAAGCTGGAAAAGGGAAATTGTGGATCCAGTACGGTAAGAATTTTCTAGCAGGTTGAAGTTCCTCTTAGAAAGCGATAAAATATGCAATAACGAATGGCGTTGCAGTGTGAAATGTGACAGTTGAGGGGTGTGGAAGTGTGATATGGGACAGATGAGTGGTATGGCAGTGTGAGGTGTGACAGATGATTGATGTGGCAGAGTGGAGTGTGACAGTTGAGCAGTAGGGCAATGTGGGATGTGACAGTGTTTTGTGATGCACAGTGGCAGCTAAAGTTCCGTGTTATGGATGAGTATTGTGAGGTGGGCGACGTGATGCTCGATAGGTCACGAATAAAAGAGACTGGTAAGACAAGGTTTGTGTTGGTGGGTGACAAGGATGGAAGCCAAAAAGGATTGGGTTATACTTTCAAGCTGTAGGGATTACAAGCTTTTTTTATCTTAGAAAGAATCATTTAATCCAGACAAAAAATTCACGGGTCGCGAGCCATTGTGTCTGAATGATTTATTTTCTTTGAACATTATAGACATGAAAAACAGGTGAAGGAAAAAACAGAATATAGTGACATAATTCGGATGAAGAGATTTAGAAACGGTTATAAGTTAAAAACAACCGGATGGGGATATCAAAGTGCTCATTATTATATATATATATATATATATATATATATATATATATATATATATATATATTGCCAGACGCCTCAATCCCGTTTGGGGTGGCCACAAACAAATCGCCTCCAAGTCGCCCTGTCCCCCGCCATCTCACTGCCTTGCTCCCAACTCACACCCCCCTCCCTCATATACCTATCCACCCCATCCCTCCATCTCATCCTCGGCCTCCTCCTCCCTCTTCCCCCCTCCACCTTACTCACATAAACTCTCTTCGTCAGTCTTTCACCCTCCATCCTCTCCACATGGCCAAACCACCTCAGTGTGTTCCTCATAACGCTTCCTATCACATCCACATCCACACCACAACGCTCCTTTATATCCTCATTCGTCAGCCTGTCTCTCCATGTGACTCCACAGGCTCCTCTTAAATAACTCATTTCCACTGCTCTTACTCTTGACTTGTGTCCTTCCAACAACGTCCAAGCTTCACTTTATATATATGTATGTATGTATATATATATTATGCATGGGCACAGAGGTATCATCGTGATACACGTAATTATGGGCGATGGGTGCCATTACGCGGGCTAATAATTTTGCCACCACCTCTGCGTACATGTTGCCCTGATGCTCCTATTCTCATCTAAGGTACAGCACTATTAGACCACTGATTAATTATGTATTTATAGGGTTTGACATACCATGTGCTGCGCTATGTGTACGCAATCCCTGGGGACAGCTTAAAAAGTAATATATTTAAACATTTCCCTCGTGATGTAAAAGGCGATTCAGAAGGGCAGGAGTGCGTAGCTGTAAGCCTGCCCCCTTCATGCCAAGCATGTTTTCTTACAAGTAGCTTCGTACCTCCGTTGCCACAGATGAAAAAGAAATGGATTTTGACCTACCTCTCTTTTCTGATTCAGACACCCATAAAAGATTTCAGATCCTTGTTTAATCCATTTACTACGATGCCGTCTTTTATTACATTGTTCTTGGTATTAAAATAATTTTATTTATTTCAGGATGGGATTATCGAACAGGAAGGGGTTAGATAAAGCCTTCATTAACCTTGACATTTTGGTGCTCTCCTAAGTTAAACACAATCATCTGGCATCACATGAATAAACCATAAAGGGCGCCATCGTATTGAGGGGTGAAGTTATCCACACCTAAATGTAACACGGAGAATGGTACTAAAATAATGGCTATACATCGCCTATGCTATCCACAGATGAAGGGCTAATACATTTTGCAGTTAAAATTCATATCTACCTATCTATGTATGTATCTGTCTATCTATATACTGTATGTAGAGAGAGAGAGAGAGAGAGAGAGAGAGAGAGAGAGATTACAGACTATGATTGGTACCATTGTTTGTCTAAATCTGTCAGTGGCAATTTTAACCATTTCGATATGATAACTTACTTTATACATTAGTCCTGTTATCAAAATTATATTCACCTTAAGAGAGTTCGTCAATAATGGAGGAATTAATGAAAGTTATATCACACCGTTCAAGTTTAAGCAGTCACTCCTAAACTTAAACATTATATAATGGTAACAATAATATAATAAAGACGAGGAGGGGTACCCGGCGTTGCCTGGTAAAACCCTATGATTGTGAATTACCTGGGACCCTGGTTGGGCACTCCCTGTGGGAGAAGACCCTCGGGTTCCCGTTCTATCCTTAAGGGGGTTTCACACTTACACGACAAACGCCACGACTGGCTATGAATTGAAAATCGTAGCATTCACCACGATCTTTTTCAAGATTTTTGGGTCTCATTACAGCACGACGCATAAGCTACTAATTACTGTACATAAGTTACGAAGCGCTACAAGGGCGCTACCACAGCATCACAAACAGTAATCTATCTATTTATCTATTGCCAGACGCCTCAATCCCGTTCGGGGTGGCCACAAACAAATCGCCTCCACGTCGCCCTGTCCCCCGCCATTTCACTGCCCTGCTCCCAACTCACACACTCCTCTCTCATATACCTCTTCACCCCATCCCTCCATCTCATCCTCGGCCTCCCCCTCCCTCTTCCCCCCTCCACCTCACTCACATACACTCTCTTCGTCAGTCTTTCACCCTCCATCCTCTCCACATGGCCAAACCTCCTCAGTGTATTCCTCCTAACGCTTCCTATCACATCCACACCACAACGCCCCTTTTTATCCTCATTTGTCAGCCTGTCTCTCCAGTGACTCCACAGGCTCCTCTTAAATAACTCATTTCCACTGCTCTCACTCTTGACTTATGTCCTTCCAGCAATGTCCAAGCTTCACTTCCATACGTTAGAGTTGGTATCACAATACTGTCATGTAGTAACTTTTTCACTTCCATGCTCACTTCCCTGCTTCTTATCACTGCTTTCAAGGAACCAGCAACCTTTCTTCCCTGCTGTACCCTTTCAAGCACTTCACCCTCCAAACCTCCATCCTTACTCATCACACTACCCAAGTACTTAAACGTACTCACATTTTCCAAATTCCTCACCATCCAACATCGCTGTACATTCACTGACTTCACCTCTCTCGAAGACCATCACTTTACTCTTCCCTACATCCACCTTTAGATTCCGTTTCTTACACACTTTCCCAAATTCATCCACCAAAGCCTTGCAGCTCTCCTTCGTCTTCACTCAACAACACAGTATCACCTGCAGACAACAGTACAGGGAGTTTCCAAACACTACCCTCTCTCACCAGGGCAACTCCAACATCCACTACCCTACCTTGTACCTCTTTTATTACCCCAGCCATGTACAGATTGAACAACCATGGAGACATGACACATCCCTGTTTCAACCCAACCTTCAAAGAGAAAAATTCACTCAGTTCACCATCCACACGCACTGCAGCCTTAGCACCATTATACATACTCTTCACAGCATTCAACAACTTCTCCATATATTCTAAATACTTTCCACAATCCTTGTCTATCCACCCTGTCATATGCTTTCTCCAAATCCATGAAAGCCGCATACAACTTCTTTCCCTTCCCTAGAAACTTTTCCACTAAAGATCTAAGAATGAATATCTGATCTACACAACCTCTTCCCTTCCTAAAGCCTCCCTATTCTTCTCCAACTAATTCCTCTGTTCTTTCTCTAACTCTGTCAATAAGATCCTCTCATACACTTTTCCTATTATACTAAGAAGACAGATGCCCCTATGATTACCACACACTTCTTCTTCCCCTTTTCCTTTGTACAAGGGAATAATTATACCTGACTTCCAATCCTCCGGGACTCTACCTTCCTCCCAGGCCAATCTGCACATTTTCCACATCCATTCTACTACTATCTCTCCCCCATACTTCAGCATTTCACCACACACTCTATCAATTCCTGGGGCTTTCCCCAGTTTAAATTTCTTCATTGCTTCCACAACTTCTATCCTACTGATTTCTTCCTGTCTTCTCACCCAGCCATTCCCCAGCCACTTATACTCGCATTACTTCCATCCTCTATGTTCAACAATTCCTTAAAGTGTTCTCTCCATCTGCTCACTTTTTCTCCCTTCTCCACTAGCAATCTACCATTTTTATCTTTCACTCCCCTCCTAACTTCACTTCCACCCTGTCTTACTCTTTTCACCTCTTTCCAGAAAATTTTCTTACAGTCCCTCCACTTTACATTCAAGTTCTTTCCAAATTCCTCATCCGCTCTGTTCTTACTCTCTCTTTCTAACCTTTTCACCTCTCTCTTTCTTTCTACATATAACTCTCTCTTCCGCCTCTCATCTTCTTCCACGCCCCTATTTCTAATCCATTCATATTATGCTTTCTTCTTTTGTGCCACAGCCTGTCTCATCTCTTCATTCTACCATGCTGTTCCTTGCACACCCCTCCGTCTTCTCTTCATCCCACACACCACATCACATGCTGCACATATTTCTTCTGTAAATATCCTGCACACACCTTCCATGTCCCCCATCTGCTCCAATTCATATTTGCCCAATCGCTCCTCCACTTCTCTCTTATGCTCTGCCTTTTTCTCATCTTCTTGTAACCTTTCCGCTCTCCTTACAAATACTCCTTCTTCCCGTCCTTCCCTTCTTCTATTTCTCCATCCTAATTGGATCTTGACTCTGGCCACCACCAAGTAGTGGTCAGAAAGTCCACTCTTCCAACCTCTATGATGTGTGCAAATCCTCAATCACGAATCCCAAAATGGTGCCAAGCATACACCACGAGGGACTACGATGCCTTACTAATTACCAAATATTTCGCCATGCAGGTACCACGAGGTATGACAATGCCATCCCAAGGGGCTATATATATCTGAATGCTGCACCTATCTGCTGTCTTTCCTAGCTCAGTGCACGTACCTGGAGGGCATCCTGGCAACTGACCGTATTTTAGGCACCAGCCAAAGGTACCTAACGTTGCTGCAATACCAAATGCAGTGCAAGATTGCACATACTGGTCTCTCAATTTACCCATTGCTTCAGAGGAAGAAGAGGAGGCAGAAACAACGGAGGAAGAGAAAACTGTGGACCAGGCCCTGGCTCATCAGACGACCCAGTTACAGCCAGTATGAGAACCTGCATAACCCCTCCGTGCCAGACTGTTTATACCGCCATTGCCCTCTCAGTATGGGAAGTTTTCCCAAAGTTCTTTGATTTCAAACCTAACTATCTACGAAAGTATACCACCTTGTACAGCACCCTACCCGTATCCCAGACCGCCCTGGAGAGAGCTCCAACATACAGTACTTGACCTCTTCCTTACAACTAATCCTTCTGCTTACACTGTTAATCTTATCTCTCCTTTTGGCTCCTCCGATCACAAACTTATCACCTTAACTTGTCCTATCACTCCGGTACAGCTTGTGGACCCTCCAGGGAAACGTCGCCTGTGGCATTTTGGAGCCACGGATTGGGAGGCCCTCAGGCGGTACTTCTTTGATTTTCCCTGGAATGATTATTGCTTCCATGGCCGGGAGCCATCTGAGTGTGCCTTGCACATTACGGAGGTTATTCTCTCAGGCATGGAAGCATACATTCCTATCTCGTATCCTTTGTCTAACGCAAGAGCCTTGGTTTAATCACACTTGTTCTAATGCTGTCCGCAACAAGGAGAGGGCCTACAAAAGGTACCGGAGCCAACCCACCCCTGAATCACATCAACTTTACATTTCTGCCCGGAATCTTGCTAAGTCTGTTCTTCACCCTGCTAAAAATAATTTCATCCGTACTAAATGCTCTCAACTCTCCAACTCAAAATCTTCCCACTCCTTCTGGCACCTTGCCAAAAACCTTTCTAACAACTTTACCTCATCATCCTTCCCTCCTCTTTTCTACTCTGATGGTTCTGTAGCTATTTCTTCTACTGATAAAGCAGATCTCTTTGCACAGACTTTCTTCTCCATTTCCACCTTAGACAATTCCGGTCCTGCTCCTCCATCACTTCCCCCCTCTGACTTCCTCATGGCTGACATTAAAATTACTTCAGCTGATTTATTTTCTACCATCACTGGCCTCAATACTAACAAGGCATATGGGCCTAATGGAGTCCCTCCTGTTGTTCTCAAGAACTGTGCTTCTGTGCTTACACCCTGCCTAGGCAAACTCTTTCACCTTTGTCTGTCAACTTGTACCTTTCCTTCTTGCTGGAAGTTTGCTCTCATTCAACCAGTCCCAAAGAAGGGTGACCACTCCCAACCCTCCAACTATCGTCCAATTGCTTTAACGTCATGTATTTCAAAAGTTTTCGAGTCAATTCTCAATAGAAAAATTTTAAGGCATCTTTCCTATTACAAACTTCTTTCTGATCATCAGTACGGGTTCTGTCAGGGACGCTCCACTGGCGAACTTCTCACCTACCTTTCAGACTCCTGGTCATCCTCCTTTCGGGACTTTGGCGAAAGCTTTGCCATTGCACTTGAAATCTCTAAGGCTTTCGATCAAGTCTGGCACAAATCTTTAATTTCCAAACTGCCGTCTTACAGTTTCTATCCTTCTATCTGTGCCCTTATTGCTAGCTTCCTTTCTGGTCGTTCTATAGCCGCTGTTGTAGACGGCCATCGTTCTTCTAGATCTATCAACAGTGGTGTTCCTCAGGGCTCTGTCCTATCACCAACTCCCTTCCTTTTACGCATCAATGACCTTCTAAGCTGTACATGTAACCCTATCCACTCATACGCTGATGACTCCACCCTTCACCTTTCCAATCGGTTCCCGCAACGCCCATCTCAGCAGTGGCTTCAACAAACAAGGGATGAGGCTATGGCACACCTAATTTCTGACTTGGCTCATATCTCTGACTGGGGTAATAATAATCTGGTTGTTTTTAATGAATCTAAGACTCAGGTCTTACACCTATCAACCCGACAAAATCTTCCACAGGTATGCCCACTAATGTTTAATAATATTCATCTTAATCCTGCATCATCCTTGAGCATGCTTTTGGTTTCATTTACTCGGGACTTATCTTGGAAAGATCATATTACATCTCTTGTAAAATCTGCTTCCAAGAGATTAGGTGTGCTAAGCCAACTCCGTTCTTTCTTTACCCCTGCACAATTGTTGACTCTATACAGGGGTTTTATCCGCCCCTGTGTGGAGTACAACTCTCATGTGTGGGGAGGCTCCCCACATACAGCTCTTCTCAATAGGGTGGAGTCAAAGGCTTTTCGTCTCATTAACTCTGCTTCTCTTACTGACTCCCATCAACCTCTGTCTCTTCGCCACACTGTTACATCTTTATCTCTTTTCTATCGCTACTTTAATGGTCACTGCTCCTCTGAACTGTCTGCATGCATTCCTCCACCTCTACAACGGGCGCATAGCACCTGTCTAGCAGCAAACTCTCATCCCTTTTCTGTCCAACTCTCTAATGCAAGAGTTAACCATTACTCCCAGTCCTTCATTTATGCAACAGGTCAACTCTGGAACATATCCCTCTGTCTGTATTTCCTGCTGCCTATGATCTTCCGTCTTTCAAACGCAGTGTGTCCATGCATCTCGAAATGATCGGATCTTGAATTTGGCTCTTTATTGTATTTTGTTTTTCTCTTGGAGGGAACTGTCATTGCAGGGTCATGGCCTTTGGTTCCTTCTTCCTCGCATAAAAAAAAGAAAAAGTTAGGGAAACAAATTAAAAACCATATTACTCAACAAGTCTTCTTCTTGCTAATAAAACCATCCTCAGGTCTGTAGCTGGTCGTGCTGATGAGTAAGGACGTGAAGAATATGCCTAATATTTTGCCGGAAGGTAGGTTGTATTTGTGCATGTGCACTTGTCACCGACTTTTGCTTTGCTCTCAGCTTTATAACTTCTCCATTGCTAGATAAACTAGTTGCATCCAAGACATGCCCTATGATACTATCACTTAGCCCTTTCCTAATGTCCTTAGAAAAAGGTTTGGCAGGTGTGGATGATGCAAGGGTCCACGTAAGGCAGGAATAGAATCGGATGAGAGACTTAAGAAAAACATCGTCCTACACCTGGCAGAGTCACAAAGAAGACTGAGCCGGGAGGCTATCACCACCCTTTGGTGATGAGATCAAGTTGTGGCCACTTCAAACTGTGGTGTTAAAACACCTGCGGTTATAGCCGTCCAGCAGTGCCCCTGATCCATCAATTTTGCATAGGATAAAACATTCACCCAGCACTTAGGAGTTAAGGAACTGGCTGGGGAGGATGCAAGGTGTTTCCATAACTTCGTACAGACAGATAAGGACATGTCCAGTGAGCTGCTGCAGAGGGTCAGGTCAAGAAACCAGAAGCAGGACACCTTTTACAGGAAGGCTTTAGAACTGGGGTTGAGACTTGCCATCACACTTTGCTTCCTGGCAACTTAGGATAGCTATATGTCACTGCAATATGGGTTCAGGGTGGCTTTATAATGCACTGTCACGGGTGGGGCGTAGCTATCTTGTAGGATCACATGTCATCTTGGTGATGTTTGTAGCATCTAAGCAGCATTGTTATAGCTCTCTACTGCAGCCTTGTTGTGTCAAGGTGGTTCATCCATGGGGATCATAGCTCGTTATTGGCATATGTTTGGTAATACTGTGGCATCTGCGTGTGCCCATGAGATATTATTAGTGCCTTCACAGCATTCTAATAGCTCCCTATTCATGAGATCCTAGGTCCTTATTACCGGTTGAGGTGCCCTAGTGGCAGTCTTGGGGCCCTTCAAACCCCACAATACAGTAGGTGACTAGGGAGCCATGTTTCTCTATTAGGAGGTAATAGGGATCTACCCATGAACTATGATGGCCTACTAGGTCACTACGCATGTTTTTTGTTGTGGCAAAATTTTGCGCAATTCCATAATTTTCAGTCATGTTCATGACAAGCCTCTAGAACTCAGTAATGCACTATGCCTCATCGTGAACATCACAATTTTGTACTAAGAGGGTGCTAAGAATACAAGATCATGGTCGGTCATGGCGTTTGTCGTGTAGGTGTGAAACCCCCTTGAGGCCCATCTCAGGGTTGTATTTGCTATAGACGTGTTCATACCATGGACCTATTTTCCCACTGCCCACCCACCCACCAATCCCGCCTACCCATCCCATCAACCCGTCTACCCATCTGACCCACGGTACCTGATACTGTAATATGGTTGCATAAGTAAAAAATTCTACTGTAACTGGCTGCCATCTTTCCACCATGTTGAGTATCTCTGATTAGTTTAATCTTGACCATCAGAGGAGCCACATTCCCTTATGTAGTGTACACTTTTAAAACGGTTAAGTTTATTGTAACAAGTTAGACCTGTTACTGCTGTTAAAAGAGTTCTATATGCATCCCCACTGATTACCATAGAGGATAGAAAGACAAAGAGACAAACTCTCTCTCTCTCTCTCTCTCTCTATGAAACTCCACGGAAATGCCCCGCCTCATTTACCACATAATATAAGATACGATCATGATTAATTAGCATTTTTGGTTAATGGCACTCGGTTTTTCTATGCATTCCTTAAGTTAGCACATTTTAAACACACTGATTCAAAAACTGATGCACCATAATCCACAGGTATGTCTAACCTGAGGGTACAAACAGACAAATAGAATGAAAATTTTTGTAGTATACCAAAAGGGGTATCCGGCATTGCCTGGGTATATCCGTATGATCGTGCATTACCTATGACCTGGATGGCCAATCCTTGTGGGAGAAGGCCCTTAGGTTTCAATTATATCCTTGGGCCTATTTCCCCAGGGTTGTATTCACTACTGACTTATTTTTCCACTATCCACCAACCCTGCCCACCCATCCCACCAATAAGTCTACCCGTTCGACCCACTGGTATATGGTTATCGAAGTAAAACATTTTACTATCTGACTACCATCTTTCCACCATGTTGACTTGAGTATTTCTGATTAATTATAATTTTGGCAATTAGAGGAGCCACATTCCCTTATATAATGTACAGGTTTAAAACGTTTAAGTTCGTTATAAGAAGTTTTTTTTTTTTTTTTAATGCAAGTAAGAAGGAACCAAAGGTCAGGAGCCCGCAAACAGTTCTGTCAAAAAAAAGAAAAAAAAATCAGATAGCCAAGTTCA
Source organism: Coenobita brevimanus (assembly GCF_032717465.1). NCBI lineage: Eukaryota > Metazoa > Arthropoda > Malacostraca > Decapoda > Coenobitidae > Coenobita > Coenobita brevimanus. The sequence goes on along the minus strand of NC_137053.1, from coordinate 48,415,729 downwards.
AGACCCTTTCATTTCGAGATACCTGGACACATTGCATTTGAAAGACTGTAGGTCATTGAAAGTACGAAATACAGACAGAGGGAGACAGTTCCAGAGTTGGCTTGTTGCATAAATGAAGGACTGGGAGTAACGGTTAACTATTGCATCAGAGAGTTGGACAGAAAGGGGATGAGAGTTTGTTGCTACTCGTAGACAGGTGCTACACACCCGTCGTAGAGGTGCAGGGATGCAAGCAGACAGTTCAGAGGAGCAGTGACCATTGAAGTAGCGATAGAAAAGAGATAACGATGCAACAGTGTGGTGAAGAGACAGAGGTTGAAGGGAGCCAGTAAGAGAAGCAGAGTTAATGAGATGAAAAGCCTTTAACTCCACATTGTTGAGAAGAGCGCAATGTGGGGAGCCTCCCCACACATGTGAGTTGTACTCTATACAGGGCAAATAAAACCTGTGTACAAAATCAACAACTGTGCAGGGATAAAGAAGGTGAAGAATCAGCCTAGCACACCTAATCTCTTGGAAGCAGTTTTACAAGAGATGTAATATGACCTTTCCAAGATAAATCCCGAGAGAATGAAACTCCAAGTATGATTAAGGATGATGCAGGCTTGAGCTGGATATTATCAAATATTAGTGGGTACTCCTGTGGAAGATTTTGTCGGGTTGATAGGTGTAAGAACTGAGTCTTGGATGCATTAAGAACAACAAGCTTCTTTTTACCCCAGTCAGAGATACAGGCCAAGTCAGACATTAGATGTGACAAAGCCTCATCCCTTGTTTGTTGAAGTAACTTCTGAGATGGACACTGTGGGAACCGAATGGATAGGTGGAGGGTGGAATCATCAGCGTACGAGTGGATAGGGTTAGATGTACAGCTCAGAAGGTCATTGATGAATAAAAAGAAGAGTTTGTGACAGGACAGAACCATGAGGAACACCCCTGTTGATAGAGCTAGAAGAATGGTGGCCATCTACAACAGCAGCTATAGAATAACCAGAAAAGAAGCTATGGATGAAGGCTCAGAGAGAAGAACAAAAATCGTAATGGGGCAGTTTGGAAATTAAAGATTTATGCCAGACTCGATCGAAAGCCTTTCAGTTGTCTAGTGCAATGGCAAAGCTTTCGCCAAACTACCGAAAATAGGATAACGAGAAGTCTGAAAGGTAGGTGAGAAGATCGCCAATGGAGTGTCTCTGACGGAACCCATACTGATGATCAGAAAGAAGGTTGTGATAGGAAAGAGTGTTTATTTTTTTATTTTTTTTTTTTTTAAGAATAAACTCGAAAACTTTTGAGACACAGGATGTTCAAGCAATTGGGCGATAGTTAGAGGGTTGGGAATGGTCACCCTTCTTTGGGACTGGCTGAATAAAAGCAAACTTCCAGCAAGAAGAAAAGGTATAGTACAAGTTGATAGACAAAGGCGAAAGACTTTACCTAGGCAGGGTGTAAGCACAGAAGCACAGTTCTTGAGGACAACAGGAGGGACCCAATCAGGCCCATATGCCTTGCAAGTACTGAGGCCAGTGATGACAGAAAATACACCAACTGAAGAAATTTTCATGTCAGCCATGAGGAAGTCAGAAGGGGGAAGTGATGGACGATCAGCACCGGAATTGTCTAAAGTGGATCTGGAGGAGAAAGGTTGAGCAAATAGATCTGCTTTATCAGTAGAAGAAATAGTCACAGACCCATCAGAGCAAAAAAAGAGGAGGGAAGGATGATGAGGTAAAGTTGATAGAAAGGTTTTTGGCAAGGTCCCAGAAGGCGCAGGATGAATTCGTGTTGGGCCTTAGAGCATTTAGTATGGATGCAATTATTTTTAGCAGAGTGAAGAGCTGACTTAGCACGATTCCAGGCAAAAACATAAAAAAGGTGTGATTCAGGAGTGGGTTGGCTCAGTTACCTTTTATAAGCCCTCTCCTTGTTGTGGACAGCATTAAAACAAGCGTGAATGAACCAAGGCATTTTTGCATTAGTCAAAGGATATGAGAAAGGCATGTGTTGTTCCATGCACAAGAGAATAACCTTTGTAATGCGCAAGGCACACTCAGATGGCTCCCGGCCATGGAATCAATAATCATTATAGGGAATGTCAATGAACTAATGCCTGAGAGCTTCCCAATTAGCAGCTCCAAAGTGCCACAAACGACGTTTCTTTGGAAAATCCAAAGGCCGTACTGGAGCGGCAGGACAGGTAAAGGTAATAAGGTTGTGATCAGAGGAGTCCAAAGGAAAGGAAAGATGAACAGTGTAAGCAAAAGGATTAGTTGTAAGGAAGAGGTCAAGTATGTTGGGACTCTCTCCAAGGCAGTCAGGGATACAGGTAAGATGCTGTGCAAGCTAATCTAGGTCATTAAAGATAGAAAAAATGTAGACTTGTTCACCATGTGGATCAGTGAAAGGAAAGGAGAGCCAGAGTTGGTGGTGAACATTGAAATCTCCAAGAATGGAGGTTTCACTGAAAGGAGAAACGAATAGGATGTGTTTCATTGTAGATGCATGACAGTCGAAGAATTTTTCATAGTCAGTGAAATTATGGGACAACACAGATAAATTTAGACAGAGAAAGACAGGAAAACCAATGCCAGAGAGCAGAGAATTCAAAAGAATCAAGTTCAGGAACACGAGAGCAAGATAAGTCATTGCGTACCTATACACAAGAGTCACCATTGGCTTTGAAATATAAGTATAGAGAAAGTAGGAGGATACAGAGAATGGTTTGCTATCAGTTGCCTCAGACAGCTGAGTCTCAGTTAAGAAAATGTGAGGTTTAGACGAGGAGAGATGGTGCTCAACAGAGGGAAAGTTAGAGAAATGGCCGCAAATGTTACAGAAATGGAGAAGTGAGTCAGTGGTTCCAGGAACTCGTTGAGTTGTCATCGGGAGAGGGGCGGATGGTGGGGACATTTATGGTCCCCTCCCCCCTCCCAGGGGCCCCGAGGCTTGGTTCAATGACGCATTAAAAAAAAAATATATAGGAAGTGTAGTGTGTAACATGCGTTTAGTTTGGTGTTGACAGAGAAACTTGTATTGTAGAGTATGTTGGCCTACTCTCTGTGTTACTGAAACATTGAAAAAGTACAAGAAAGGAGGATGGTCAGGAACTAGTCTCGAGGGCCGATGAAACGGGAGCTCCAGCTCTCCCTGTCATTAGCTTTCCATCCACTTTACGAGTACTGCACTGCTCGACTGGTGTTGCACTCTAAACCTGTCAGAGCTGTTAAAAGAGTTCTATATGCTTCGCCACTGATTTCCATAGAGAACAGACAGACAGGCAGAAAACTCTCTCTCTCTCTCTCTCTCTCTCTCTCTCTCTCTCTCTCTCTCTCTCTCTCTCTCTCTCTCTCTCTCTCACTTAGTAAGGCAGTAAACAGAAAGATTTGTAAGAACTGTTCAAATAGTGATAAAAGTACCAAAGATGGCACAAACATAGATTAGAACATTGTCTTTCATCTCAGGATGAGTGTCAAAATAACGTTAAGTGTAAGGGGGTGGAATCTACGTTAACGTTAGGGTAATGAAAGCGCATGTACAGAACATGAGTAAAAAATATCTCCACTATCACCAACAAAATGTTTAGAGACAAGTCAGAAAAAACTTTTTTGCAATCTTTTTTATTTTTTCTTTGATTAACAGGTAAATCAATATTTTCCATAAAAAATTGCATGAATAATTATGGCTGGAATTCATGTACAGTAATTGTTCTGAAAATGAGCTCTTTCATACTGCATGGGCTTTTAAAATTATGCATTAAACTTTCTAGCAATATTATTGCCTTAATAGAAAGCAGGCTAGACATGTCATACAGTATCATATGGGCTTCAGACTTGTAAATTGCTCCTATCACAAGCTTAGATCGACATGATTGATGGATAACACTGCACTGTACGACAGTATTTTGTTTGTACATGTACATACAATGACATGTATACCTATTTAAGTGGTAAGTAGTAATATGCAGAAAAACTAACATAACAGTAAAATTGGTATTAGACATAAATGAAATACGATACCCAACAAATTTAGTGTTCAAAATGTACTCGAAGTCCTATTATACAAATGTATTTAATCCCTGTTCTACACATACCTTTCTAGTACCCGTCAACTTAACCATGTTAAAGCAGGTCCATCAGAAATAATTTAGCTACGTTAATGTCTGCACAGTTACATCTTTTGTCTCCTACAGTTCCCTGAACATGTGCAAAGACCAGTGCATTTCTGATTAAAGCGAAAACATCTGCAGAGTGCTCTGCAAATTTTCTTGCATCCACAGTGGATAAGTTCATTACACACTTTACTAACTTCTGGAAGACACATCCATCTTGGGGCCCGACCATTCTCCCTCTGCTCCCAGCCCCAGCCAGCAGGTGATGGAACGTCTGGCTGAGTGACCATCGTCTGTCTCCAGACATAGGCAGCCTGATGTATTGTTCTTTTGACATGTTGTATCAATGCTCCTTGGGTCAGAGGAATGTTTTCTACGGTCCGTGCAGCCTGTGCAAACAGTGCCTGCCGAGCAGCATTCACCTGTGTAGCATCAGATGTCTCTGAATACATCAGCACAACGAACCGTTCGATTTGCTCATAATTTTCTTCATCGATGGGCACTGGACATATTGAGAGAACTGCAAATTCAGGTGAGGCTTCTGGATATACCACCCAAATCTTCCATGCAGATTTCTTGCTTCTACGAGCAAATGAAAAAGCTGTACCACACCCGGTTAAGCCGTGAAACAAGGGTAGTGTTAATGCCCTCTCAAGTCCCATCTTTGATGCAATATTACACTATTCAGATATTAATATTATTATTATTCAATATTGTATTATCCAAAGTCCATAGCAATTAGATGAAGAACTTGTGCTATGACCAGGACGACCACGTCAGTATCCAGTAGGGCTTGTGCCATTCCTACTGAGGCTACACTATCTACTAAAGCTGTGGGCCAACGGCTTCCGTCTAATCACTCGCCAAACTCATGTATGATCGCCATTTCAGTACGCAGTCCACCCATCATAACAAAATATTTTTCTTCTCTAAAGCTGTCAGGGAATTCCCATTGAATCTCTTTAGCTAGACTGAACAAGTGCTGAACCATCGCAATCACCGGCACTTGACCAGAATTAAAGTGCTGAATGGCTTGTCTTGCGATGCTCAAAGCATGTTTGATCATCGCAGTTGACTGAGGCTGCTCTTGAAACAAAGACAAAATGACGATATCGGCTTTTGGGCGAATATCATTGCTTTGCAACTATGCATGAAGGGCAGCCTATGATATGAAAGCATCTTTCCCAAGCTCATTTTTTCTTAATCCATGTTGCACTTGATACAGCCACTCTTTTCTCCGGTCAGATGACTGAAACAGATTCTCACCACGGAACCTGAGGTACTGAGGTTGCTGGTGTCGTAAGATTTTGATATTTCAAAGCAGCTGGTTGAAAGATAGTGTAGCTTGGGGAATGTTGTAAAAGTTTCCTACTCCTTGGACCAGCATCTCGGTCACTCACATCTCAGCTTAAACCTGGAGACGAACATGACAAATGGTTAGTAGGTGATATAGCCGTGCCATGGAACGAGTCTTTCGCCGTGGATGGCGAAGGATTGTGATCCAAATTATCTACAGCGGCTGTTGTAAACACAGCCTTCAACAAGTTTGGTGGGCACACAACTCCTTCCTCATCATACCTCACACACACCTCTTTAGCCATATCTGTAATTGCTGATATTTGAATCAATTGGTCATACGATATTGATAGACCTAGATTTTGTAGTTTATCAACAAGATCTCTTCCCTTGTTGCTGCATGAATCATCAAGCCAAGATAGACTGGTAATGGTGCTTCCCTGTCAGCTGCGTGGCACACGGTGCTGCTTGTTGAATGGTGTTTTGCTCTATTTCAATTACCAGCTGTGGTAGCCCTAAAGCTACCTTGCCTCGACTTTGTTTTCTAGGATCAACTTCCGTCTGTTGCATTATATTTGGTACTTCAAGGATCATTCGAACAAGGGCAAGAAGTGAATTTGGCACTGCTTTTTCCTGACAGTCTCGTGTGAATTTACCTGCAAAGTTCTGCATATTTAGCAGGTCTTTTCTCACAATGTGAGCTGCTTTTGCCAATACCATTGCATCTGCATCAGCACTTTAGTCACATGCAAACTTCGAAGCATGGCCTATTCCTTGTCATATGCAAGACGACATACCCTGCCTTGAGACTGCGCCCTCAAATCAGGTACAATTGCAAGCAGTCTATTCACTAATGTAACTGAATATATTCCAGCTTGAGTATCACAACCCATTTCCTTTAATGTACTTGTATAAAGTTTGACATGGTGAGACAGTTAAAAGACAAACTCAGTATCATCGACATTACCTGACCCTTCAGTGTAGGATGCCATTTCTGCAAGTATAACGGCTTCTACAGACATTGAACTATCGGTAGAAGAAAATTCTGTGTTAACGGGCTTGCTCATTCGATTATACAATGCTACTGAGCAATTTGTGTGCTATGAAGCATCTAAAACATGCATGTCTGACTAAGCTAATTTTGCCAGTAACTTTGAGTCATTTAGTTCAGTTGCACATTTCCGGACCCCTGACCCTGGCCCTACTGCCTATTCTCTTTGTTCTTTCTCTGTGAAATTCACCTCCAGGCTGCCCACAAAAGAAACATGTAGACTCACCAAGGTGTTCAAAAGTTGAGGTTTCCAGACTGGATCTTGTTTTCTTGAGACTAGGTTCTATGACACTTTCAAGTGATCTTCCCTTCCATTTCTGAGCTCTTTTTAGTTTTTCACTACCAAACTTTAGTTAACATGATCTGCAGTAAACAGCTTGATGAGCCTCAAGTGTGTTTACATTACCTTCTCCATCATTAAATCTACTCAAATTTATATTCATACCATCATCCACTCACTTGATGTAGTGCTGCCTACTTCTTCCTCAACCTTTATTTATTTATTTATTTTTTCTGTGGCTGCCCTCCTCTCTTCCTATTCTTCCCATCTTTCCTGTCTCTTCTTATTGCTTTTCTTTCCTTTACAGGTGGCTTTACATTGAGTGACAAGCCAAATGGTTTCCTGTAAGCCAAGAAACCATTTACAGCTCTGAGTGGTAACCATATAACCAAACCATACGTGCTCCCTACGTGTCAACAAGTGGGTTGGTGGAGGGTTAGTGCCCCTCCCTGTAAAACAAATAACTCAAAGTCAATGGCCACCCCTTACGGGATTATGGCGTCTGGCAATTGATTGATTGATTGAGTTAAAAGATTAATTTTTGCAAACTCATGCAAGTTGTTAGCTATATACTCGTGTAATGCTAGGTGTTTTAGGGTCGGCTTCCCGTCCCTCTAACGCCTAGTGTGTAGCTGGGTTCCCTTTTCTAGACCAGAGCTTAGACAAATAAGAGAGAGGCAGGACACAAAAACTCAAGGCAACAACCTTACACGTGTATTGCTAAATTCTACAAGTGGAACGGATAGATGCCACAAGAGTAATAATTTTGTTGAACAATTATAAACCTTAGGACTAGATTGTGGGTGTTAGTATCGCGCAGGATGCTACTCAGGACAAGATCAGTTAAAGTGAATAGCTCTACAATCAGGAGTTCGAGGGCAGTGAGACCAAATACTATGACTTAGGGGAAGTCCAAGTTTTATCTATCGGGTGGAGTTTTGTTAACTAGGGCCGTGGCACTGTTTTCACTGTTGGCAGTCTAACTTGTTTGTCGGTCTTGTTATTAATTATTGTTCTTGCACTGAAGCCTCTGTATGGTCTTGGAGTGAGGCTATATCACCAAGATGGTAGCGTGTTCACTAAGAGGGCCGGACATAAACAAATTATTGCTGTGTGCGGCTCATATTCTTGGTTTTTCCGCTGGTCCTTGCCTTCCAACACCCTCCTGTCGTTGCAGGGACCAACATTAAGGTCTAGTGCTAACATCACCGTTGGTTGTGTTTTCTGATGTTTGAAGTTAGCCTGTAGTTTGGGGCGAAAATTCAGTATGGTAGACAGGGCCCTCCTGGTCGGGGTTTCTCATTTCTGCACATGCACAGTACGACCTGTGTGACGTCATGGACGAGTCACTCCACTTCTGCTACCATTGGTCTGTTCTGTTGTGCTGGTGAAGCTGACACCCCGCTCACCCTGCTACCTGCCTAGATGTGCAGCATGGAGTACTCGGGCCCTGCCACCCTCGAGGACCTTGAAGCTGACCTGGCGCTGAGTGACGAGGATGAAATGACTCAAAGTGACTGGCCACAGCTACAACAAAGTAGTAGCAATGTCTCGCTAGCTGGAGAAGTAGCTATGGAACCAGCACTATCTGTACCTGCTGCACCTCACCTCGTCAGCCAGGCATCTTCCTCTGCCAAGTGCCCCATGCTTAACACCTCGGACAGCAATGGTGAGCCTTCATCCCCTGCTATCAAATCCTCCAAGCAGCAGCAGACTTCTGATCCTGTGCAGAGGGCAACTGCCCTTGGATCCAACACTCTTCGCCTCCAGCAGATTCTCTACTCCTCGAGCGTTCTCACCCACGGCTGACTACATCAAGCTTTTATTCAAAGACAACCCAACTGTGGACATCAAACTTTGATTGATATCTGAGGTCAACCGTGCTTTTCACCTTGATCGCACCCAAGTGGAAATCAAGATGTCTGCCATCACTTCCCGTTTTGTCTACATCTCCAGATATCATTGATAGCGTAACTAAAGGAGAGTTCCTATCCCTTTCTTTGGAAAGTCAAGATTCACTTGAGAGGCCCCGGAAGTTTCCTACTTACTTCCTTACACGTTATCCTGTCTGCATTGATCCCAAGTTGGCCAAGGAGCTGCCGGGTATCTACTCAGCCCAACATTTCCACCAGAATGGCACTCCTATCAACTGGCTGGTAGTCACCTGGAGCCTTCCTCACTCACCACCACCAATTGTCACCTTCAGCTTCCTTCCTTGCCTCCCCCCTTGTGAGGTTCGCAAGATGAAGGATGAGAAACCGTGGTGCTTTCCATGCTGGGGCATTGGTCACATCTCCCAGTATTCCTCTGCGCCAGAAAGGTGTGCATGGTGCTCTGGCCAACACGACTCTCGGACGTTTCCTCACTGACCCCCTTCACCTGCTTCTGATACAACCCCGATGCAACCCAACCCACCACCTCTAGATACCTTGCACTGGAAATGTCCCCGATGTCATCAAGAACGGGTTAACGTTTGGCATGGCTGCACTAGACACTGGGCTAAGCCTGTCCCTGTTGCCAAGGGTGGGGCTCCACTAGCATCACCACCACCACCACTCTGCACTGCCACTCCCCCTGCCTCCACTGTCGGTTTGGACTCAGCTGCAGTCATGAACTTTGCGATGCTGTTGCCACTCTCAGGACTCGGATTAGCTCACTTACGGCACGTTTTGATGCAAAAGAAGCCTGCATTAATGGCTTGGTTAGTAAACAAGCCACACTTGAGACAACATTAAATTCACTGGTTGAATCACAACAAGTCATCATTACGACTGTCACCACCCTTACGGAGAAGCTGGACTCCATTGTCACTCCCATTGGATGACTGAATGCTCCCCCCAGGGAGTCATCCCCTCGTGGCATGCGGCGTAGTACTTCTCATGCCACCAACACTTCCTCATCTGGCCGCCGCAAACCTCATGGCAAAGTTCGGTAACATGGCACAACTGCATGTCATCTCTTGGAACACCTGTGGTGTTACTAACCGGTCTAAAATTACTGCACTCAAAGGATATGTATACAGTCGCCACCCGGATATCATTTCCATTCAGGAATCCAATGTTGGTTGTGCACTACTCGGGGTAGAGGAACCCACTTTCAGTGGTTATGTTTCTTACGTCCATCGAGTTAGGAATGGACTTGTCACATATGTCCACTCCTCCATCCAGCACCGTTTTCTCCAAACCTCTATAGACGACGAGAGAACCTTCCAGCTTCTTGAGGTCACCAATGGAAACGACACAGTTTGGTTGTGCAACGTGTACTCTGTGCCAGGCAGGTTGAATACAGCTGCTCTCCCATCTCCCACCATCCATGGCATGATATACATGGGGATTATAATGCCCGACACCCTGTTTTGGAGGACCTGTCTGCCACCGTTAACCGTAATGGGTCTAATCTTCTTGAGTATATTCATCGTAATCAGCTCACCCGCTGGGACACCAGTGGGGCCACACAATCTCCAGAAGGCACACTAGATCACGTTCTTATATCTGGCCTCGTGGCGTCCTGGGTCAGGTGTTCATCTATCCCTGCACTCTTCTCTGATCACATTGCTCTCAGCCTTCATTATTCCCTCCCTGCTACACCTTCTGTACACAGATGCACTCGCATTGCAGTCCCACCCAAGTACTGCCCTACATACATCTCCTATATGACCAACCTTCTTCCGAGGTTCGACCTTCATTGTCCTGAAAAGTTCTATTCATCACTTGTCAGCTCCATGCATGACTTCTACACCTATTAGGTCAGCAGGCCACAAATTACACGCCATCATGATGCCCACACCTGGACACTGGATAATCGCATCGCTCAGGCAGAGAGGAAGGCGGTGGAAGACGGTTTTGCCTTTCAAAGACGACCTTCCCCCGAGAGTCTCCATCAATATCGATTGTCGAGGGATGATCTAGTTGCTCTCCAACACTGCTTTTATACCGATTCATGGCATAAACTTACCGATATTATCAACTATCAAACAGCTGTTGGTTCCATGTGGTGCCTTATCAACAAGGTTGTCAAGAAGAAACCCTCCACCAAAGTCCAGCACAGTACACACAGGATATTGTAGATGCCTGGTCTGCACAGTCACAGGCTTGTGCCCTTCCCACACACATGCAGGACGTGCTCTCCACCCAGAAAAACTTTTGTACACTCCGTCTCACTGCCGCTTTACTGAGGACAGACAATGAGGATGGTGTGCCTATAACTGACGATGAATTGCGACGGGCCCTCGCCAGAGGTAGAGTAACGGCACAAGGGATGATGGCATCACGTTTTCTGTCCTCCGTGTCCTCCTGAAAGAATCTTGGTAATCCCCTTCTCCAGCTGTTCAACCTTTGCATCCGTCTGGGATACGTGCCACAAGCCTGGACCCGCGGTACAATCGTGCCTATTCCTAAACCTGGCGCTGATAAATTCCGACCTGTTTCCCTCACCTCCTGCTTCTGTAAAGTACTGGAACGCATCCTCCTCACAAGACTCTTGTTTAGGCTGCAGGACAAGCTCTCACCCCGACTGTACGGTTTTTCACCACGGCGAGGGACGCATCACTGCCTCATGGAGCTATACACCCTCTTATCCCCCACCAGTGTGGTGGCTTTCATTGATTTAAAGAGTGCATTTGATGATGCCAACAGTGACATCATCCTCGACCAGCTAGTGGATTTTGGAGTTAAGGGAAACCTTCTGCATGGATACGTGGTTACTTGTCTAATAGATCCTCTCATGCTCTTTTTAAGGGCGCATACAGCACCGCTAAGGAATTCGAGCTTGGTACTCCACAAGGTGGTGTCCTTAGTCCTTTTTTGTTTAATATCCTCATACATCAGCTACTCACCCTCTTTCCTAACATCCCTGGAACCACGATTACTTGCTATGCTGATGACATCTGCATTCACTCAAATTCCCTAGCAGATCTGCAACATTTCCTTCACTTGTTTCACGAGTCAGCTTCCAAATGCTGACTCATTATCTCTTCAGAAAAGAGTAGAATCTTCACTTCCCATCCAGCAAGAACACTGCCTGCATTCTCTGTTGGGGATTGTGTTATCCCTCTGTGCATGCAGTACCTTTATCTGGGGGCACCTGTACTGATTTCTCTCTCCATTCCTGCAAGACAACGCGTGCATCCGATTGTTCAGAATCTGCTGACCTGGCTACAGTAGCGCCTAAAACCTCATAACCTCTTGAGTAGTTCCAAAACGCAGTAATGAGACTCATCCTGGGCTGCCCTGGCTCAACCAGAATTGTCAACATGCTACTTGAACTCAACCTTCCACCACTTGTTGAGAGAATATACTCTGTGGTTACATACTTCAGTGTTAAGTGCCTTCATTATCCTCATCTTTCTCCCCACTACTCTCACATCATTCGGGCTTCCCTTGATCCCACTGCCCAAGGCCTCTGCTTCACAGTGGTGGCCACACACTAGTGAATACTGTTGTTTAAACGTCCGACTGCTAAACATCAACGTACCGGTGCCTGCTGAGGAGGTGGACTATGGCATTCTACCTTGGCAGACCCCTGTGCCTGCTATCTCATACACTCCGGCCTCCAAGACTGACCTGCCTCAGTTTCAGAAACAGCTAGCTTTGGAGACCATCACCAGGCTGTCATCTTCCCTCCCTTCGGCCCACCATATCTACACTGATGGCGCCCTGCCGGAGGATGGCAGTGCTGGCTGTGCTATATTTTCCCCAAGTCTGGACCCACCTCAAAGGTGCGAACTACATGGACTCCTGGATGCAGTTACTTTATTAATATGGACGAACAACAGCGGCTTGATCATCTGTGACTCACAGCTGGCCCTCCATGCCCTCTCCTCTCCCAGGCCTGCATATCAACACCCCGTTATGCAGATACTCCATCAGTTGGCCACTGTCCACGATCGTTCACTGGTGGTGCACGTTTTGTAGATTCCCTCTCATATTGGTCTCACAGCCAACAACATTGCTGACCTCCTTGCAAGGATTGCCTGTGGACTGGATCCGCCCACTGTGGATGCTACAAATGCCTCCCCCATTTGCTACAAGCGGATAATACGAAGAGCAGTCCACTCCCCTACTCTCCACCATACAAATGCTGAGAGGGCTCACAGTGCGTCCATCCAACATCACAACCACTTTCTCTCTCATTCCCATAGATATCGTCGCAGTGGTCTTATGGTTCGTCGACATAACGTCGTGTGTGACCACCTCAGACTGAGCTACCGACCTCTGTGGCAGGTGGCTGGGGCGGGCAACGCACCTCATTTCTCCTCCTGCAAGCTGTGTGACGCACCTATTGCCAACACCCTTGTCCATTATTCCCAGCAATGTCCACTTGTCTCTGATTTAATACCACACGGACTCACATTAGTGGACTCTTGTAAAATTTGTTGGATGATGATAACCTAGATGTTATTCTCATGCTTCATCCACACTTTGGTGGGTGTTAATTTGTTATAGCTAGACAGCGTGTCCTCCGTGGCACGAGTTCCCTTGTACTCACCTCACATATGGCCACATGGCACTGTACTAGCTTTGTCGCCTTCGGGCTTAATATTTTAATCAAATCAAATCAATATTATATATCACGCAGATATACTGTCTATCTAGTGTTTTAGTTTTTTATCGCAGATACCCCCAAAGTTATTGCAGGATCCTCCCCTAGATAACAAGAATTTTCCATGGCACCCATCCTAAAATGAAAGATTATGGTTCATACCTTACTTGTGCCAAATTTGGTACTTATATCACAGTTTGAACAATTCTTCTCTTAACCGCTGTCCTCTCTCTCTCTCTCTCTCTCTCTCTCTCTCTCTGAATATGCAGAGACATGAAACTCCACGGAAATGCCCCGCCGCATTTATCGCGTAATATTAGATATGGACGTTTATGGTACGATACTGATGGATAGAGTTAGGGAAAGAACAGAGGAATTAGTTGGAGAAGAACAGGGAGGTTTTAGGAAGGGATGAAGTTGTATAGATCACATATTCACTCTTAGATCTTTAGTGGAAAAGTTTCTAGAGAAGGGAAAGAAATTGTATGTGGCTTTCATGGATTTGGAGAAAGCATATGACAGGGTGGACAGACAAGGAATGTGGAAAGTATTAAGAATATATGGAGTAGTTGGGAAGTTGTTGAATGCTGTGAAGAGTATGTATGATGGTGCTAAGGCTGCAGTGCGTGTGGATGGTGAACTGAGTGAATTTTTCTCTATGAAGGTTGGGTTTAAACAGGGATATGTCATGTCTCCGTGGTTCTTCAGTCTGTACATGGATGGGATAATAAAAGAGGTACAAAGTAGGGTAGTGGATGTTGGAGTGGCCCTGGTGAGAGAGGGCAGTGTTTGGAAACTCCCTGTACTGTTGTTTGCAGATGATGCTGTGTTGTCGAGTGAAGACGAAGTGGAGCTGCAAGGCATGGTGGATGAATTTGGGAGCGTGTGTAAGAAACGGAATCTAAAGGTGAATGTAGGGAAGAGTAAAGTGATGGTCTTTGAGAGAGGTGAAGTCAATGAATGTACAGTAAGGTTGGATTGTGAGGAAATGGAAAACGTGAGTACGTTTAAGTACTTGGATAGTGTGATGAGTAAGGATGGAGGTTTGGAGGGTGAAGTCCTTGCAAGGGTACAACAAGGAAGAAAGGTTGCTACAGGGAAGTGAGCATGGAAGTGAAAAAGTTACTACATAACAGTGTTGTGATACCAACTCTAACGTATTGAAGTGAAGCTTGGACGTTGTTGGAAGGACACAAGTGAAGAGTGAGAGCAGTGGAAATGATTTATTGAAGAGGAGCCTGTGGAGTCACATGGAGAGACAGGCTGACAAATGAGGATATATAGGAGCGTTGTTGTGTGGATGTGGATGTGATAGGAAGCGTTAGGAGAAACACACTGAGGTGGTTTGACCATGTGGAGAGGATGAAGGGTGACAGACTGACGAGGAGAGTGTATGTGAGTGAGGTGGAGGGGGGGAGAGGGAGGAGGTGGAGGGGGGGAGAGGGAGGAGGAGGCCGAGGATGAGATGGAGGGCTGGAATGGAGAGGTATATGAGAGAGGGGAGGTGAGTTGAGAGAAGAGCAGTGAAATGGCGGGGGACAGGGCGACGTGGAGACGATTTGTTTGTAGCCACCCCGTACGGGATTGAGGCGTCTGGCAATAGATAGATAGATAGAAGTGTTGTAATCACTTGGAGACACCCTTAATTTCTGACAAGAATACTTTTACTAGAATTTTTAATCCTTTGTAGTCGTGAGAAAATTATTATTTGATATATCATATGCAGTACCACACATCGCCTCTGAGTTCGAGAATTTCATGCATTTGACTGTGGTTGGCATTTCCCACATGTTTCAAACTTAACACTTTCAGTTCTATGACATACATCTCTTATATATAGGCACTCATCATATCCTTACATGGTGCTATTAAACTCAAGATGAACTATTCGAATTGGAGCGGTCAAATGGCATTCATGAATAATTTTACAACAGGAAACCCGCTGAAGTTGGACAGATTCTGCTGGTGCTACGTTGATTAAAGTTAAAAATAATTATGAAATGCAAAGGGTTAATCAGTGCTTGAATTTCATGGGACGGAGTCACAAGTGCTTGAATACGCCACCTCCACTGGTGAACCAACATAAACTCTTTTCCTCCCACGACGTAAACTTGTTCAGGCAACATTAGGGAGCTTTGATCTAAGTTAGGGAAAACGTTTTAGTCTAGAGCCGTTAGATATAGCCTGTCAACCCCTTCTTTGCTGCAGGTGATTGTTAAGTGAATGTACTCTGTTGGTGGTAGCTAAACTAGCATAAAAAAAAAAAATAATAATAAAAAAAAGTCATCTGAATAAAGGAGTCAAATAAAACTCGGCAACAACGATCAGTCATATCAGTGAGTCTGCTGATGTATTCGTTGGTGTGTTTTGTGTTTATTATGACTGCATCAGTGGTAGGGGCCGATAATAACACGTTTCTTAACCCTTCACTACATCGACATCTTCAGTTTACATTATTATTATTTTTTTTAAGGATGCCTTTCTTTTTCAAATATAGCGATACTTTTTTTTTTTAAGCTGAAAGATTTTGATGTCTTCATTAATCCCTTTCGTAACAGAGGCTCCTTGAGGAAGAATAAAGTCGCATGAAAACATAAAAAAAGAAAGAAAAGAATTCGGGAGCCCAATGCTAATCGCTCGCCAGAATATGCTGTTGGCCAAGTTACAAGCTCGGAAACCCTCTGGGGAGGCCGGCGGGCAACGCCCCCTGCCCCCCGGAAAGGCCGGGGGCCCAGTGGGTGCGGTGGGCGGCGCTCCCCCCAGAGTGGGAAGGCAGGGTGCAGCGTTTCCCCTGTGGGGGCCAGGGGAGTGGGCCCTCCTGGAAGGAGAGCGGGGCGCGGGGCCCCCCCGAGGGCGCCAAGGTGGGGCGGGGAGCCACACCCCTCTCGGATGGGGACTGGAAGATTTTGGCCATATCTTGATACCCTGAAGATTTCATGATGATAGCTCAAGCCGTTCATGAGATATAATGGTGCTGAAGGTGGGTGATAAAAACTAGCTGACCATTGGCAGCCATTTTGATAAACTTGACCATGACCCCGAGTCCTCATTTTCGAACTTATCCAATATTTTGGCCATATCTTGATACCCTGAAGGTTTAATTTTCATAGCTCAAGCCATTCATGAGATATAATCGTGCTAAAGGCGGGTGATAAAAACTAGTTGACCATTGGCAGCCATTTTGGTGACCTTGACCTTGACCCTGAGTCCCTATTTTCGAACTCGTCCAAGATTTTGGCCATATCTTGATACCCTGAAGGTTTCACGGTATAGTTTTAGCCGTTCATGAGATATATATAACGGGAACACACACACACACACACACACACACACACACACACACACACACACACAGAGGCGGATAAAAACATTATCGTTCCGCCTTGGTAAAGACGGGTGATAATAAAAGCTTTCACTACTGGGATGGATTTTTTTTTTTTTTTTTTTTTTTTGTCTAGTTATACAACCATGAAGATGAAATGTTGACCAATATCTCTAGAACAAGTATGTAGCCTTTCGTGTCCACATTTTGCAATGATTGGGCAATGGACTCTGATGGTATTGATATGTGGAAGCGAGGAACACCTTTTTAGGTCAAAAGAGGAGTGATGCATCCCCACCCATGCAGATCCATGAGCTGCAGGTGTGGGAGGCTTGCGGAGTGTAGTATAGGGAGTGGTCCAGCGTGTGATATATGTTCTGGACTGACAGAGGATATGTGATAGTCTATATATATCATCAAGGCGAAACCTCAACGCAATGGAAGAACTCACTAATGCACCCGAATCATTTTCTGACATACTGGGGTTTGACACTAACGTGAGGAGTGCAACGTAGCCACTCTAATTTTCTTTACATTTTGTTTAACATGGTAAAATGCTAATTTAGATTCACGCATCAGTTATTGGCCTTATATGAAATCATGGTCTATTTTTCCGCATATGATCATTTCAGGTCTCACTATCCTTCAAAAAATATCATGAACTGAATAGTGGGTCAGACAAGGTAAGGGAAAAGTTTTTTTGAAGGTGTCAGAAGGACAGCATAACAAGGATCAGATTTCTCACACAAAACGACCCGACGCCATGTCCTGCTAGGAATTACGTACAGTACATCATATGCGAGTATATAGCCCAGTCTGTTTACGTAAATATAGCCCTATCAGTCCCTTATAACTGTTTTCAAGCCGTGTATTTTGCAGTGAATAATAAGACATGTATATTGTTCACGTTCCTATCCATTAACGGAGAGTGATAAGCATGTTAAACCACCTTGTAGTTATCCACAGACCAAACACCACCAAAGCTCAAATAGTTTTTGTCAGAGAATATCGTGCTTTTATGTTCCACATTCCATGGAACACTGTTCAAATTGTGGGCTAAAATCGATTTGTTCTGCTCGTGTGTGTGTGTGTGTGTGTGTGTGTGTGTGTGTGTGTGTGTGTGTGTGTGTGTGTGTGTGTGTGTGTGTGTGCGTGTGTGTGTGTGTGTGTGTGTGTGTGTGTAATACCTATGCTTGGATGAAAGTATTAGGTGCATCAAGCTTCAACACAATTAAGCTTTGGCTGTACTGTACCACATGAGAAATAAATGTATAGATAAAACGTCAGCTCTGCACAACTTGAACATAATGGACGTGGTGATCGTGGTGTAAAGAGAGCTCTTGTCGTTGTTTCAGTGATAGCGAGAGATTGTACTTTCACTAGTACTGGGTCTAGATCTTTATCTATTTAATCTTAGTTCACGTACAGTAGCCCCCAAATGTATCTTTTAAAAAAGTACTATACATTCTGACACAATGGACGATGTATCTGACACGTGTTGCGCGAGTCGGCAACAAAATTGGTAGCCCTGCATGCTGGGGAGTGGTTGCCATACACCTGTATATGACCTGGGATTGTATATACCGTTTTCTTTCTAATGTAATACTAATCACTTTGTCATATGTAGATATATATGATGTTATAATGATGACAAAGACTAGTTTTAACATAGGCACGGTTACTCTTTCTATGGTTCACCAGTAATGCTTTCACGAGTGCCAGCACAAGGCTATCATCACTCTAGATAAATAGTATACACGCTTTCCCAGAACTGATATATTTTGAGAAAGTGTTTATATAATATCTGTGATTAGGACTCGGAGATATATGACACGCAGTATAATATGAACGGCACAAAAATATTAGAGACAGGTAGAGGTAAACGAAATGAAAAGACAGTAAATTAACCTAACTGAAACTAATCCCCAGAGCAGCGTGTAAACCCATGTCACTGATACACCAGCAGTATTGTGGAGGTGACATGCGAGATTCAATCTTATATTGGACATTATATGTAAAATAAATACAAGGTAAGGTTGAACACGCTCTGGGGGCTCCTTTTATTCATTTAATAACCACTGTATCCGCCGCCTGCATCCAGACCTCTGTTCAATCGACGCGACACCTACTATGAAGCTGTGCCATTCACGTAACGAAACACCACAATACCTTCCGAAACCGAGATATCGCCACATTCGGGTAGTATGTATAATAATGATGTGTGGTTAAAATTGTCCTACGTGCAGAGCCTGTAGGCTATTATTAACCTCTGCATTGGTAATCTATTTGTAGTAGTGATAACGAAAGAACTGTGATGGGTATTTTTCTCATGCTGTTTAATAATCTGAGTTTCATTTATGTTCAAGGGGGGCTGGGTGACTCAATGGTGGCGTGCGTAGCTCAAGACCATGAAGTAAGAGAGTTCGCGCACCACCCGAGTAGCTACTTAGCTGAGAGTTAGGGCTCTCATCACCCTATCAGGGCTATATGGTCTAATACAGGCCTAGCCCGGAGAATTCATTCCTTCATTTATATTCCAACATGACAACTCAGCCCATCACAGTCAGTATTCAAACATGGCAACACTGCCCGTCGCAGTTACTATGTTTCCCAAGATGCATTTATCACAACATAATGTGTGTAATGGGTTATAGTCTTTAACACAGAGGTATAAATATAACTGAACTGTCACCATTTACAAGTCGATGGACGTTTGCAGTCACACAGTGGCGTTGATGTGTTAATTAGCAGTACCACCAACGATACCTAACCATGCGTACCAACCGCACCGAGACGACAAGTGGCCGGGAATAATGTTTCATTCTGTTCATTTTGTCATTCTTCGCACCACACTTTAAAGATACTTTTGGGAGCTACTGTACCTCAGCGGCAGAATAAGGCAGTGTACGGGTCAACTTCCTTTTCTTTTTCGTGATTTCTGGTGTCAATCTTTTGTTGCAACTCAGCATTTGCTATGGAGTGATGGCAATTATAAAACGAAAGAAGGCGAAAGGAGTACAAACTTCTCTGCTTCCCACCTGCACTCCTACTTTCCATCTCATCTACATTGCAGAGAAAAAAGTCAAAGGAAAGTGAATAGGCGCACACTACAACCTGTAGGGAAAGAAAGAAAATATAAAATGCAGGAGAGAATGAGCAGGCGAGTGTGATAAACTCAGTTTTTATTTCCTCTGATTATTCCATTAAGAGAGAAAAATAATCTTGGCGAGGCACATAGAGAACACACACTTGAGAGCACAAATGGAGGCAGAGCGGAAAAAGAATTAGGGTGAGGCAGGGCAGGACAGAGCAGGGTAGGGTAGAGCAAGGCAGGATGCGGCAGAGAGCTGAACACTGTGGGAAAGGTAGGGTAGGCAGACCAGAGAAAGGTAGGGAATAGAAGGACAGGGACGGGCAGGGCTAGGCAGGTTAGAGTGGGGCAAGGAAGAGAGGGCAGAGATGAGTTGGGCAGGGTATGGTATGTCAAGGATCATCTAAAAATACAAACACGTACTAACAAACATATGTTTGTAACATAAACAGTGTGGGCGATAAACAGAAGGTGATTAAGTATTGACCCGGTATTTATGCACTACTGTAGATAATATAATTGGAAATTCTAAACAGTCATCGCCATCCTCATCCGAATCCTGTTCCCCATTCCCACGTGAAATGATGAAAGATACATACCAGACTTCCTTCATCTCTTTCTAGAAGCAAATTAAAGGAAGTGGAAGATGCAGTTTCATCTCACTTCCCACTGGTCGCAGTGTTGTAATAGCTACAGGGGTGCCTACACACACACACACACACACACACACACACACACACACACACACACACACACACACACACACACACAAAATCAAATTGCGGGATTGCCTTACCCCTTCACATTAAGGTGGCTCCTTGTGGTTTATGTCCCCATCTCTTACTGCCTGTAACAGACCTTTACGGCATACCGGAGGGACGCCTTCGTGTGTGAGCACTAATATGACCGGGTGGTGGAGCTGGCCAGTTGTATAAACGTCTCTCAGTCCCTTTCTTATCCCCGTACGTGTAAACGAGGATACTGAACTGCAGAGGAAGCGCAACTTTGGCCAGCAATCCACCGAATTCACTATCGGATGAACCTGAGGTTGCAACTACTACAAAGGTGGGGACAGCATAATATACTGTATGTAATTTTCTTCCCTGTAATAAAGTGCTAAAAGAGTCACTTTTATTTAAAATTACACAAAGATTTCATTTGGATATAGCCACTGACGTAATTATATATTTGCTACATATTTGCTTTGTGGTAGGTGGGGGCGCTCACCATCCACTCACTCGATGTAGTGCTGCTCTCGGTCTCGGGTGACTGCCCTTTCCTCTCCTCCATCCTTCTTTCATTCCATCCTCTTCTCTCTTCCTTTCCTTCATTCTTTCCTCGTCCTTCTGCCTACGGGTGACTTTACACTCTCTCTTCTGTCTTTCTTTTCTTCATTCTTTCCTCTTCCTTCTGCCTGTGGGTGACTCTACACTGAGTGACAGGCCAAATGGTTTCCTGTACACCAGGAAACTATTTATTACGCTGGGTGGTAACCATATAACCAAATTTTGGCGCCTCGTGGTTTAGTGGGTAATTACGGCGCTCCGATCGGATTAAGCCGGTGAAGGTTTATATCCAAGGGGTGGTTGGGGTTTATTGCTCACTTAATGCCACTCAGGGATAATTGAGGCTGGTCACTTTCATCTTAAATGTCAGGACCAACTTGCCTAGCCCCGGGCTCCTACGCTCCTCATGGGGCAATGTAGGATTGGATGATGGATAGGTGGATGGCTACATATTTGCTCAAGTTAGGGGGCACCAATGGCTAAGCTAAAAATTCATGAACGATACAACAGCCGTTCAACTGAAGACAACATACAAAGATGATACATGTGTGTGTGTGTGTGTGTGTGTGTGTGTGTGTGTGTGTGTGTGTGTGGACGGCATTGGAGGCGTGTGAACATACTGTAAGCAGCTTCTTAAGAAAGCTGAGATTACAGAGATTACGAGTACTGTATGTGTGATAGTCTATAACTAACAGAAACTGTATGAATGTTCAGTGACACCACCGACGAGAATCAGAAACTTGTATAATATATATCTCAGGACAGAAAAGACAGTGTAAGACTGATTGTAGACTATGAGTGCTTTAACACGATTGAGCACATATTGACCTGACGTTATGGTTACCCATAGCAACGGAGTGGCGGCAGTGTGTTGTAATGGAATGTTTTTTCGTTCGAGACAACAGTAACCACTGCATAGTCTTCTCCTGTTTACTAGAAGTCTTTAGTTAAGATCCATGGGTATGATGATGCTATGATTGTTAAAACTTTCGCAGAGTCAGATTAGTAAACTTACAAATGCACAACTAAAAGAAGCAATCGGAACACTATTATCTTAAAACAGAAATAACTAACGATCAAATGCGATTCTTCTAGAGGAGATTTGGAGTCTGAAGAATGAATCAGCTCAGCTGACGAGTATGAAGCAAGAGGTGGAAGAGCTTTCAGAAAAAGCTGATGAAGCCTACAAGAATATTCATCAACAACAATTGTTCATGGACGCTATTGATGCTCGGGAACGTCAGAGGAATATCATCATAACAAGAGTGTCAGAGGAACATGATAGCCTACGTGAGGGAAACCTAAGTCTACTAATACCAAGTCGGATCACGTCCTTCTAAAACAGCTCTAAGCTCGCGCAGCGCAGGGGGCGGAGCATCAGAGTGACGTCGACCGGCTCTGGCATGAAACCCCAGTGGCCCAGTCACCCCAGTGTTCAGTTGACTCCTGACCATGATTGTGAGTGTATGCTTGCTCCATTCATCAGACCATGACACATTTTCAGTCCGGAGAAGTGAGGGAAGGGACTGAAATGTGTGAGGAAGGGTGTAGGGGTGTGAGGGAATCTACTGCTTTATTATAGGGTTAAATGAGTCTGCACTTCTTTCCCTTCTTCATTTTCCCTTATCATAAATGTTTAATTTGAGTCTGCCCTTTTATACCTTTTCTGTTACTTAAGCCAGCTGACGTCACACAAGCCACGAATCCCTGCGATCTGACGGAAAGTGAACCGACTTGGTATTAGTAGACTTAGAGGGAAACTGCTAAGGTGCAGTCAGTCATCGAGGCAGCAGGATTCGCGGGCACATTCAATCCAGTCACCTGGGCAGTGAAGCGACTCGGGCAGCAGCAAAATCGTACGACGCGACTCATTATGGTTACAGTGGATGATAGTGAGATGAGGAACAGCATCCTGGAGAAGACCAAGATCTGAAGCAAGCTGAAGCTCACTTGTCATTGTGTATAAACAAAGACATGCACCCTGCCATGAGGAAAGAGAGAGGAAGATTACATAGAAAAGAGAAGAAGGAAAGGACAAGTCACAAAATGAAGGGATGAATATAAGGTATGAGTCGAAAACACATGTTTTTCTTAGAAATGATGAGATAATTGATCGGTATACCCCAGGTATGTTCTAAAAGGTAGAAGAAATATAAGTTACCCTGAAAAGATGAAACTTTGTTCTTAGAACAGTGAAGGAGTGTAGGATAAGTTACAGAATAAAAATATATATAGTTTCCTACTTGGGTATGCTGTGTGGATACTTAAGACAAAGACTAGCCTCCGGTTTTGAGTTCCAGGGTTGAATGTATATTTCAATCCTTCAAGACAAAATTAACTGAAAGGTGGTGTTATGGTGTTAAATAAAAGTTATCTTTCACAGTACACTGCTAATGTAGACATAAGCACTGAAGGACAAAGATGGATGGAGTTGTTATGCTATCCTGACTTTAAATTAGGCGGTGTAAATATTCCACCAGAAGATTCCCTGTATTTTACTGTAATCCTTGTTTGGCTGTCTCTTTGGGCTATCACTGAATGAAACAAAGTAGTAGTACTACGTGACTTTAATGCTAGAGTTCCCAGGCCCTGCATGTTGGATATTAATGGTAACCCTTAGGTGTATCGTGGTGTCGAAGATAATATGACTGTAAATAATCATGAGCGAACATTGCTAAACTTGTGAAAAAAAAAAAAAAAAAAAAAACGATTGTGATTGCCAACCATTTGTTGCAAGAAAGTCATCAGCCAGTTGGTGGATTGTCCTATAAAAAGATATCATTTTAGATATCAGAAACTGATTTGTGCCTAAGTACTGTAAGGATGGGGCTGTATCAAAGGTGGAAAGATTAGAGTTAGATAAAAGGATAATAGGATCGGATCATGCACCTATTTCAACTGAATTACGATTTTCTACCTCAGATAGGATGCCACCTCCACTGTCACTAGAAAGAGCAAAAAGTCTGGGTCAGTGCTGGCATGAACGTCGTTCTGTTTTTTAACTTACAGGTATTAGGAAAAATTTGCCCATTCACTGATTGATCCTGATAGATTTTCTGTTCTAATGGAAGAAATGACTCTCCTAACTTTTCATATTTAAATTCAGAATAAATATCAGCTGTGCTTATGAAAGGAAGTAATATAATTGATGACGTAGCTAATAAATGTATTAAACAAAACCAGAACGAAGGTAATGTTTGGGATCACACTCAACCTTGGTGAAGCATAGTCTAGACACAAACGACCCTAAATTAATTTGGAAATCTGTCAACTGGAAGGGGGATGATTCAAAGATGGAACAACTACGGACAAGTAAAGATCAGTTAAAAGCTCACTCTAAGTATCTCCTAATCGGAGATGTTACTCAGGATCTGACATCAGAAATATCAGTGTGGAATCTCCTTACATCACAGTGTTGGGTGATCCGTTTACTCACAGTGAGCTAGAGGAGGTGTTTAGGACAAGCAAAAATAAAAGTTACTGTGGAATTTGCCCAGGTATAGTTACGAGATTACGAGAGTCCTGGATAACTTTCCTTTTAGGTCAGTTTAAAATGGTGTTTCTTGGTTTTTGCTACCCTCTAACCTGGTGCTACAGTAAACTTGGGATTATATTTAAATCAGGTAACAAAATGGACTGTGGTAATTATAGAGGGATCAGTATAATAGACACATTTGCCAAAATATATTATACACTGATACTGAAAAGACAAAAAAATGTGGTGCAATACTAGTAAGTGCCAAGCTGGAGCCTAAGCTAGGAGAGGATGTACTGAGCAGATATTTTCCCTCAGAATGTTAATTGATTATGCAGTGTATTAAAAGAGGACACTTTATGTCTTATTTGGAGATTTGGTAAGGCCTATGGTCCAGTACCTCGTCATAAACTGATAAGATTGTTAAGCTCTTTAGGATTTGGTAAAATAATGTTACTAGCAATTTGCAGTGGCAAGAGTGAAAGATGAGTTTTGGGCGAGAGTAGAGCATGTATGGACAAATTTGAGAGGAGCGAGAGAGTGCTGGTGATTGGAGACATGAATGGCAAAGTTGGGAATGTACGAGTGGATGGAGTGATTGGTCAGTGGGGTGTGCCAGCTGACGTAGATGGGAATGGTAGTGCTTTGGTGGACATCTGTGCTGGTAAGGGGTTGGCAATAGCCAACACCTACAGTACTTTCGACATAAGATGATCCACCGGTATACATGGAGAGTAATGAGGAGGATGGATGGTGAACTTGTTGAACGAAAGACAATGATAGACTACGTGTGTGTGGATGAGCGAATGAGAAGACAAGTGTTGGATGCAAGAGTGTGGAGAGGGTGGGGGAATGGAGTCTCGGACCATCACTTAGTCATGGCCAAGGTAAAGCTGCAAAGAAAATGGTTGAGGAGACGAAGGGGAAGACAGGAGGAAACAGCTCCTGTGAGAAGAGTGGAGAAATTGCAAGATAATGAGAAAATGGCAAAGTATAAGAGCATAGTGGAAGAAAGATTGGGAAGGTATGAGCTAGAGCAGATGGAAGGGGTGGAAGACATATGTAATATATTTACGGAAGAGATAGGCGCAGCGTGTGAGGTGGTTTGTGGAGTAAGGAGGAGATGCAAGGGTGTGCAAGGGACAGCATGGTTGAATGATGAGGTGAAACGAGCCGTGGAACAATAGAAGAAGGCATATAGTGAATGGTTAGCGAGTAGAGGTAGGGGAGAAGATGAGAGAGAGAAGAGAGAGGTATATGTGAGTAGGAGAAGGGAGGTGAAGAGACTGGTGAAGGAGAGTAAGAAGAAAGTGGATGAAGAGTTTGGGAGGAATCTGAGTGTGAAATGGAGGGAGAGTAAGAAATTGTTTTGGAAGGAGGTAAAGAAAGGAAGGTAGTGTGAAAGGGGAAATAGTAGGGGAGTGAAAGATAGGAATAATAGATTGTTGGTGGAGAAGAGAGAGAAACTGAAGAGATGGAAGGAGCACTTTGAGGATTTGTCGAATGTAGAGAGTGACACCAGAGCGAGTACAAGTGGTTGGGGAATGGCTGGGAAAAGAAGAGATGAGAGGAGGGAGGAAGAGATCAGTAGGACGGAAGTAGTGGAAGCAATGAAGAAGATCAAGTTGGGAAAGGCCCCAGGAATTGATGGAGTGTGTGGTGAAATGCTGAGGTATGGGGGTGAGATTGTTGTGGAGTGGCTATGGAAGTTGTGTAGATTGGCTTGGGAAGAGGGAAGGGTCCCAGACGACTGGAAATCAGGTATGATTGTTCCTTTATATAAACGAAAAGGGGAGAGAGAAGAATGTGGTAACCATAGGGGTATTTGCCTTCTTAGAGTGACTGGTAAAATATATGGCAGAATACTCATTGATAGGGTTAGGCATATGACAGAGGAGCTAGTTGGAGAAGAACAAGAGGGATTTAGGAAGGGAAAAGGGTGTGTAGATCAGATATTTGTTCTAAGATGTTTAGTGGAGAAGTATCTAGAGAAGGGAAAGAAAGTGTATGCTGCCTTCATGGACTTGGAGAAAGCTTATGACAGAATAGATAAGCAAAGTATGTGGAAGGTATTAAGAATATATGGAGTGGATGGGAAATTGCTGAATGCTGTGAAGAGTATGTACGAAGGACCTAGGGCTACGGTGCGAGTGGATGGTGAGCTGAGTGAGTTCTTTGATCTCAATGTGGGACTGAAACAGGGTTGTGTGATGTCTCCATGGCTGTTTAATATATACATGGATGGGGTTGTAAAGGAGGTGCAGGGTAGGGCAGTGGATGTGGGGGTGGCTCTAATGAATGAGGGTGAGATTTGGAAGATTCCGGTGTTGCTATTTGCTGATGATACAGTATTGTTGAGTGAAGATGAATGGGAGTTGCAAGGTTTGGTAAATGAATTTGGGACAGTGTGTAGGAGGAGGAATCTGAAAGTTAATGTAAACAAAAGTAAAGTTATGGTGTTTGAGAGGAATGAAGTCACAGAATGTACAGTGAGGTTGGGTGGTGAGGATATGGAGAGTATGAGTGCATTCAAGTACTTGGGTAGTGGGATGAGTAAGGATGGAACTTTGGGGGATGAAGCGTGTGAAAGGGTACAGCAGGGAAGGAAGACTGTTGGTTCACTGAAAGCAGTGATGAGAAATATGGAGTTGAGTATGGAAGTTACGAAGTCACTGCATGATTGTATTGTGATCCCTACCCTGACATGGAAGCGAGGCGTGTACCTTGCAAGAGGGGAACAAGTCAAGAGTGAGAGCAGTGGAAATGAGATACTTGAGAGGAGCATGTGGAGTGACATGGAGGGACAGGTTGACGAATGAAGAAGTGAAGGAACGTTGTGGGGTGGATGTGGATGTGGTTGTGGTTGAGAAGATTAGGAGAAATACACTGAGGTGGTTTGGACATGTGGAGAGAATGGAGAATGAAAGACTGACTAAGAGGGCGTATGTAGGTGAGGTGGAGGGAGGGAGAGGGAGGGGTAGACCGAGGATGAGGTGGAGGGATGGAGTTGAGACGTATATGAGGGAAGGGGAGGTGAGTTGGGGGTAGGGTAGTCAAATGGTGGGTGACAGAGCGACTTGGAGGCGTTTTGTCTGCGGCCACCCTTTGCGGGATTAGGGCGTCGGGCTATAGATAGATAGATAGAATTTGCAGCCATGTATAAATGTACAAAGTGTGAGTAGTCAGCTAATGTTACATCGTCCATAGGTGAAAATCAAGGTGCTCCAAGTAGTTGTTTGCTGTTTCTAATATATAATGACAAGTTGGTAAGAATGATTAAACAAGCCGTCCCTATGGATGGCTTCCTGGGAGAGCTACATACGCTACCGCTAACTGATGATGCCGTTATTTTGACAGCTTCTCAAGATATGTGTCTGACAATATTTCAGATATTACTAGACTATTGCAAAGACTACGGAATGACAATAAATGAAACGAAAGTCAAATTCTTTGTGATAAACAATGACAAGGACGATAAAATACCCATTACTCTTTAGAATTCTGAAATCCAATATGATAAATATTTATATCTTCACAGTTGGTTTACGGATGATGGTAAGATAAAGACAGCCCTCTCACTTCATGAAACTAATAATTCTGCTATTATAAACAAATTTTCAATTTTTTTTTTCAGCAAATTCCGAAATGCCTTTTGTGTATAAATATAAAATGTCTGAAGCAGTAGTGTCTTCATAGTTATATGGTTCTGAATCATGGCTAGATAGCAGCCCATAAAGAATATATAGAAAATATAATAGCTTAATTAAGTCCTTACTAGGTGTCAGATGTAACACGAGTAGTAATTTATGCTTAGCTGAAGCAGGAGTCAGGCCAGTTCAGTTTTCATTTACAAAAAAATTTGTTTTTGGAGTCTAAATTGGCTAATACTGATTGGGAAGAGACCCTTCATATAATATATGGCTTCTGTGAAAGAGAAAGAACCCGGGATACAAAATAATTTAAAAACCCCTATATTTTGACCCATCAGATGGCCATTTTGACCAAGTAAAATGCCTTATTAGAAACAAACCGGAATCATCAACTAAGTATAAAACGTACAGATTGGAACTGAATCTTAATGCAACAACACATATGGTGTACAACACGAAAGAGTATACAGTATACCTGATTATATACGTACATCATTTTCAAAATTAAGACTGATGTAACACGGTTTAAGAACAGAGACAGGGAGATGGAGCCGAACACCACAAGAACTGAGATTATGTATGTGCGATACGAACAAGATTCATAATGAAAAACATGTGTAACTTGAATGTACACTGACTACTGATTTACGTAACAGATTTTCGTCACTGGACTTCTCATCGTTAAGTAGTCTACTTAATGAAAATATACATATTACTGACGTGTAGATAATTAGTAATGAAGTGATCAAGGTATAAGTAATAACTCAAGATAGAGTGGAGGAAGTGAGCCATCAAGATATTTGTTGTTACTTATTATTGGACAAATTTGGTTTTGTTTCCTTTGATGAGTCATCTATGTATATAATGTGTTATTTGTTAATAAACTAACTAACTAGCCAGAATGCGGTGTATAAGTTGCTGCAGCAATTATAAGACATTTCCAGTAGCAAAATAGACTATAGAGCCATGATAAGCTTGGGAGTCACTGACCCCCCGGGTAAATTGATGGACACCCAAAGCTTTAAAGTACTTAAAATGTCTTTATTATATTTTTTACCCATATAGCCATCAAACTCAAAGCAAGCAAACCATACTGGAAATTAAACTGAAAATATAAAAGTTGGTAAATGTGTAACCAGAGGTCATCTGATACTTAACGGCAGTGCTCATCTCCGCATCCTAGGCCTTTGAGCCTGTGGCGGGATATTTATCTACTCTCCTGGTATATCAGACAGCAGTTACCTAATCTAGATGTTACCCTGGCTACTAAGTTTACCTACCAACCCACAAAGGGTGGATGGACACTTGGAACCAGTGGTGTCAGCTCCGCACACCAGGATCCCAACCCTGACGTTATCAGTGATAGGAAACCCAGTCATCAGTGTTTACGTCTTTGCATACGATCAAATATATATATATATATATATATATATATATATATATATATATATATATATATATATATATATATATATATATATATATATATATATTTCTAATAAAAAGTCAGTGTCGTAGAGGCTTAATTGAAGTCAATCTTGGCTAAAGTTCCGTGTTGCTACTTCTTCTGGTACTCAGTAGAGTAGGTCTCACACATCCTGCCTCACCTACACATATTTCAGCCAAAAACAGTTTGCAGCCATCCACAGTACTTCACCTTTACAAGTTCAACATCACCGGCCCAACTCATACATGATTTGCCAACAATCAGGTCAGAGTCTCTCACAGCACCCCGCACGTATCAGTACCACAACACTGCCCTGCTTATACAGTAGACAGACAGACAGACAGAGGCTATTGGAGCATAGTATGAAAGTCTGGGAGAAGATCTTGGAGGCAAGGTTGACGGAGATCGTAAAGATTGACGAGAACCAGTTTGGATTTCAGCAGGGCAAGTCAACAATGAATGCCATTTTCATCATGCGACATTTACAGGAGAAGTATGGAGAGAAGAAGGAGTTGTTTCTCATATTTGTAGACCTGGAAAAGGCTTTCGACAGGGTACCAGGGAGAGCGATTGCATGGGCACTGAGGAGCCAGATGGTGCCCATGCGACTGGTGGCGCTGGTGATGGCTCTGTAAACAAATTCAAGGTCGAGAGTGACGGCAATTCCGGGAACGTCAGAGGAGTTTGGCATCGGAGTTGCAGTTCACCAAGGGTCGGCGTTAAGCCCTCTTTTGTTTGTGCTAGTGATGCGGGAGGCGACGAGAGATGTGGTAGGTGATAGCATATGGCAGCTCATGTATGCGGATGACGGTGTTGACGGCAGAGTCAGCGGTGAGAGGTGAGGAGATGTTTGAGGAGTGGAGAAGAGAGATAGAAACAAGAGGCCTGAAGGTCAACAGATCAAAGGCAAAGCACTATATAAATTCCATTACCATGACTCAAGTTTCTTTTGTAATATTCAGTGCAATGCAAATTTTATTAAACTAATTCCTTAGTACTATAAACGTTATATCATGAATCTTGTGATCGTCCTACAAGTCGTACTAGTACCTCTTAAGGAAATTATATATATATATATATATATATATATATATATATATATATATATATATATATATATATATATATATATATATATATATATATATATATATATATATAATCATCAGCCGTTGAGGTCCACTGCAGGACTATCGTCATCATCAGCCGTTGAGGTTCACTGCAGGACCGGCCTATCCCTACCGGAGCAGGGACGATACAGCCAATGTATCTCTACCTAGTGGCTTAGGCTGTCTGGTAGAGACTGTATGTACGGTGAGATGTGCTTGTGAGTGTGATTGTAGTGTTGTAGTGGCTTTGGACGTGTGTGTAGTCTGTGACCCAAGTGTGATCGGCCCGCCTTAAGCCGATTGGGTGCAAGCATACTAGTATGCGACACTGGTTCAACCACAGCATCCCTTGTGTCCGCCAAAGTAGCAGGTGGCTGGGTGAATGCTTCTCATAGAGTTTACAACTCTGGCGGGAGGCGAACCCGTGCTCACCAGCGTGCGAAACGCACACTCTACCACTGTACCACAGAGGCTCCATATATCTATCTATCTATCTATATATATATATATATATATATATATATATTATAGGTAAACCGCTTTCTGAAAAAAAAAAAATATGGGCCGCCATCATCATAAATATTTAGGCTATACTGTATATTGTATATAAAAGAGCCACTTTGTTTGTTTGTCCTTCAATCACGCCCAAACCAAGGGCCAGAGACCCCCAGGCCCATATATATTCTGAATCAGGGTGACTCAAGGATGGTTTTAGGAGGGTCAAAATTCAGATCTGGGTCATTTGAGGTCACTGGTAGAGTATTAGCTTTTTTTTTTGGGGGGGGGCCCTGCAGCCCAATTTTTGGCATGGAGACTCACATGAACTCCAGTTCGGACATACGATACGTGAGGTTGACCTTCGAGGTCATTTGTGGCCACTGGTCGGAGGTCATTTGAGGTCACCTGTAATAAACACTTAAACACTGGACCCAGCAGCCCAATTTTTGGCATGGAGATTCACATGACATCCAATTCGGACATAGGCTATGTGAGGTTGACCTACGAGATCATTTGAGGTCACCGGTAATACACACTCGAAAGACTGGAGCCAGCAGCCCAATTTTTGGCATGGAGTCTCACATGACCTCCATTTTAGACATAGGCTATATGAGGTTGACCTCCGAGGTCATTTGAGGTCACGGGTAAAAGTAAACAAGTGCGCACAAATGCTGTGCGTTAGACTGAGAAAGCTGAAAATTCCTGGACCTCTTATGATACCTCTTCAAATGCATAAGAGGTAGATGGTCTTTCTGGAGTTGAAGGAAAGATTGAACTAGAACAAATAGGATTAAAGTGTTCGTCGTTTTGGCCCGGGAAACGCCGGGTACCCCTGCTAGTATACTGTAATCCTGTGTGTGTGTGTGTGTGTGTGTGTGTGTGTGTGTGTGTGTGTGTGTGTGTGTGTGTAGCACAGCCGAACCTAGAATAATGATTTCGATGAAACTTGGCAGATTGGGAAAATGGGTCACAGACGGACCTGTTTTCATTTCATGTCGACTGTAATTTTCCAGAGGGATGTCGTGATCCTTCATTGTTCCCATTTCTTGCAGGGAGAAACTCGTCCATCCAAGCACTTGCACATGCATGTAGTCATAAATCGTGTGTCTCGAGCAAAGTGAATTGCAGTCCAGAAACGACTCCCCTTTGAGTAAGTGCTGAGCAGCCCGCTAGGGCCGTGAAGCGCTTGTATAGGGGAAAATCATGGTTGATGGTGTATTGTGCTCCGGACAACTCAAAGAATCTCAGAAATTATGACAGACAGTGAAATACATGTTACTGTAAAAAAATGGAATGTGAATTACAATGACTTCTTTATGGCAAATACTGAAAAAATATGTAAAGAAAATATATTTTTTTAACGGTGTATACAGTGAGATGCACTTGGTACGGGTTGAAACCCTCTTTAATATGGCATTTGTCGGAATTTTTCGAAACCCACAGGCATTATGAAACATCTGTGTGTGACTAGTTTGGTCTGCGAGAGGGATCCAGGAAGTTAGAAGTCTTAGAGTCTAAGACTTCGACATTCCTCAGACTTTGACACTGAGTGCGTGTACATAAGGTTCATTTCAGTTGACAGTCTAGAGATTGTTCTCCGTTTATTGTATATTAACGTTTCCATTACTGTATCTCACTCATCCTATTATTAGTGGAAAATAACGTTAGGATGATGAGTAATGCAGCTCCGTTTTAGGAGTGGTTATACTATACTGTACCTACATTCATAAATTATCATCCCTCGTTTTCGATCAGCTTATGTTTAACTGTCGATGCTCAGAGGCGGACTGAAATAAAGATAAACTCACCCCGTACCAAGTCATGCCCCAGTTGTAAACCCGGTACACAACGCTTCCTCCAGGACATTTGACCGTGAAAGCGTAGGTATTCTAGGTGGCACAGGAGGCTTTGTGACACCTCCGCCTCAACTGTATTTTGCGTACTACAGCGTATCATTCTCTTTTACACTATTTATAAAGTTTTAATGTCGACATAATTTGAATAATAAACACCGCCAACTCCGCAGTACCACTGACACTATCACTACCATCACAGCCGCCACCACTGCCACCACTACCACCACCACTTCCACCACTAGTACAACTACTGCTGTACCATATGACAGTTATCGCCACCACCATCATCCCAGCAACCATTATTATCATCCCCATCACCACCTGACAACCACAACAGACATGACCACCACCACCACCAGGACAATTACTGTGCTATATGATAGTTACCATCACCGTCATACCCACCACCACAACCACAGCTACCACCATTACCCTCAATCCCACCACCGTTACCGCGGCTAACATCAACACAACTACTGTACCATATGACAGTTATCGCCACCACCACCACCACAGCTACCATTATTACCCTCAACACCATCACCACAGGTATTGCCATCACCACCACCATCACACAAGCCTCTCTGTCTCCGCCACACTTTTCCACCTCTGCTACTGCCAAAGGAAAAAACGCACGCTGTTGTTAATCTCACACTGCACAATTTGATAATGAAGTTGAATTAAAAATGCATGCACACGGGGCATAAAAATGGCCTCGTTGATTAAGAGTGGAGGAAAAATGTCTCACCGCACTAATTACTCGCTTGGGAAATCCTGCTCGAATAATGAAGCTAAAAGTCGAGCTCATTCATTAGCCCAGAGTGGGTTTCTCCCCGGCTTAATGAGCAAGGACTTTAACAGTTAATGGGCCTGATACGTATTTATTTCGAACAAAAGTCTTTATAAGAAGGGAGCCAGGATCTCTCAAGAACCGGAATATGGGGTGGTCGTTAAAAGAATGAAGCTGGGAGAAACTGGGGGTGTCGAGTCCAGGGTTCGAAATCAGCTGTTGTAAAGAACAATTTGAGGATTTTATGCGATATAACCTTATCCACTGACCTCCCACATGGCCCTAGCGTCACGTTATGCAAGCGTATCATCATAACATCAAATGTGAGAGTGCTATCCCTACCATATTACTGTAGAGATGGTGGGTATAACTGTCCAATTGTCTGGTACCGTATGGGGATTTCTAGAAATTAGTCTGCTGTTGATGTTTGTTGAGAGTACTACTGGATATATGGGCTGGACCTCTTAGCCTAGGTCCAGAGTTGGACGCTTATAAAATGGAACTGGCTGCTAACCCCATACTGTAATTTTCTGAGCAGAGTATCTTGAGACACCTATTCGAGTCCGGGATATTTAAGGAAGGACACGAACCTACGATCCTGGCAACATTTTAAATGCAAGAAAAACATTCAGTCACATCAGGAATAGTTGAACATATGGAAAGGGTCACTGTCGTCCTGACTCGAGGAAAGCTGCTCTAATTATGATCCCACATTCTGCTTTTATGTACAATTCACATTATTAGAAATACGAA
Source organism: Coenobita brevimanus (assembly GCF_032717465.1). Lineage (NCBI taxonomy): Eukaryota > Metazoa > Arthropoda > Malacostraca > Decapoda > Coenobitidae > Coenobita > Coenobita brevimanus. The sequence continues at coordinate 48,381,180 of NC_137053.1, read as the reverse complement.
ACACACACACACACACACACACACACACACACACACACACACACACACACACACACACACACACACGCACACCAAGCACGAAAAACACCCCCTGCTTCCACACGTTGTTGTAAAAAAGCGTCACCGGACTGAAAGAATTAATGCAATTGGTGTGGTGTGGTGTTGGAGGCTGATTTTGTGCGGTGTGGTATGTGAGAAGGTGGTATAATGTGTTGTTTTACTTCACTATGTTCGCTGAAGTCTACGGGAGTGAAGCACCTCGCATCCGAAAATCTAAACAGAGGGAAAGAGCTGGTCCTAGAGACACTCCCTCAGTTAAATCTATTTAACAATGGACCCTGAAGCTTCAACACCTAATACGTTTGCATTTGCATCGGACATGAAGTGGGGTGGTTGGATCATTCATGGAGACAATTGCCAATGCAACTTTAAAGGTAACTGTCTATGTAGCTGTTGTTTTGTGCTGCCTCATGTTAGACGTAGTGCTCACAAAAGGACCTCAAGGAGTTTTTGTTCTCATACTGGAAGAACTCCCTTGACACTCCACAATCCCTCATATACTCATTTACCTAGTTCTTCTGTCTGGTTCTCAGTCTATCACTTCTTCTCCTACTTAATTTTATGTGGATAAAAAGGGAGTTAATGACGAGAACTGCAGTTTTTCGAGGTAAACATTTATTTTTCACGAATGCTGCATTTCCTTCTATATCTAGTTCTGCTTTGTTCACTGGTTGCTCATCAGGTTGGGATTAATAATAAATCCCAACCTGATGATGCACATAACAATTCAAATATAATTATTAGAATTGTTTTGTGCATAATTATAATCATGTAGAGATTAATTAATCTTCTCTGACGTTATACCCTCTACACATTCTGAATATTTTTCCCATGTGCTATTTGTATCCTTGGACTTTCTTAAGTTTCTTTGCTTTCACTCCATGCTTTGTTTTTCTCCTCTCACCTCTCTCTACCAAACCTCACTCCTCTCTGCTGACCTCCTTCCTTCCATGCCATCCATTACCTCTCCCTGTCACCGTCACCCGGCTCTGCCACACCTCACCCTTCTTTGTCTAGCCTCTCTGCCACGTCTCATCATCCCACACCTCTCCACCACCTTTCACTCCACTTTTGTCTCGCCTCCCTGCCACCTCACTTCGCCATCACACACCTCTCAGTCACCCCACACTTCAACTCCCCTTACCCCTCTTTGCCACCAAACACTTCTCTGCCACCCTTTTCCCCTCTCTGCTACCTCTTACTCATCTCTGGTACCCCATACCTCTCCACCACCTGTCGTCCTTTTTCGTCACACTCCACCGCTCTTTGCTGTCCCTTACCTCTCTCCGCCACCACACACACCTCTCCACAACCCCTCTTCACCACCCCACACCGCTCCTCCTTTTTTTTTTTTTTTTTATATAAATAACAGAACGGAGGAAGGAAAAACAAATGGGTAAAAAAAAATAATCCATACACCAGATTACTGGTGTCCTCTGTTCATAAAATATCTGTAGCAGTTAGACTTGAACAGTTGTGGGTTGAAATTTGAAGGAAAACAACTCTGGGGAAGCGAGTTCCAGAGAGATGCAGTTCGGGGAATGAAAGAATTCTGATAGGCAGAAGTTCTGCAATATGGTTGAGTGACATTCCAGTCATGAGCGCTACCAGATGCCCGTGTAGCACGAGGGAAGGCATGGAGAGGTGGCACCATGGACGCAACTTCGTTTGAGCATTTGCCAAAAAAATATCTGTAAAATAATGCAAGGGAGGCAACATTCCTTCTTACTTGCAAGGGAGGTAGTTTATATGTAATGGCAGGGTTGTTAATGATTCTAACAGCTTTATTCTGAATTTTGTCTAGTTGTCTTAATGCAACCTCTCCACAACCATCCCACAAGGGTGAGCAATATTCAAGCTGAGAGCGCACATGACTCTTATAAATTATAGCTAACTGCTCATCGGCGAAGAAGTTACGGACTCTGTACAATAATCCAAGTTTCTTTGAGGCGGTTTTAGCAAGTGATCTGACATGAGAGGTCCAGCTGAGGGCACTGTTAAGTGAGACACCAAGAATTTCAATACTTTTGGAGATGGGAATATTAGTAGCACTGAAGGTAATGTACGAATCTGGCAATATCTGTCTATTAGTAAACTGTATATATTTAGTTTTACTAGCATTAAAAGAGACAAGGTTGTTTTGTCCCCATTCACTGATTGTAGATAGATCTTGATTTATGGAGATGGCTGTACTGAGTTGAGAGGTAGAGACATTAGACTTTGTAAATGGATGTCTGAGTGTGAATGAACTATGTAGTGTTGAGTCATCTGCATATGAGTGAATGGGATTGTAAGTGACAGATAAGAGATCATTAATATGAACCAGAAACATGTCTCCGCCATCACCGCACAACTGTTCACCATCACCCGTCTCCGCCACCTTACATCTCTCCACCACCCATCTCCGCCACCCCATACCTCTCCACTACCTCTCACCACACACGTCTTCACCACTCAACACTTCTCAACCTCTCCACCAAGCCAACACCTCTCCAACA